>NW_021604607.1:13391549-13402091 GCF_004785775.1 Grammomys surdaster
TCTCTCTCTCTCTCTCTCTCTCTCTCTCTCTCTCTCTCTCTCTCTCTGTGTGTGTGTGTGTGTGTGTGTAGGTAGCTTTTAATTTTTTTAAGTACTTAAGCTTCTGCCAGTTTTCTTGGAGTATTTTAGTTGTTCCACATACACCCCACCCTCCCTTTTTGGCAAGGCTGCTCTAAGCTTCCAGCGAAAATAAGAACAAATTAAGTTTCAGTCACGTTAGACCACACTACAGTAGTGGTTACTGTGGAGTATTTATTCCGTTTGCCAACACCAGCTCCTCTTAGAACAGTGTTATAAGAAGAACAGCTGCTGCTTTCTAACATTCCATGAGTTATAAGGTCATGATTTCACTGTTCATTTCTAATTACTTCTGCTTCCTCTAACCAGCTTAGCAGTTACAACTGCATTCTGAATTAGTCATCTATGTAAACTTCTATAGTGACTCTGTAATTTGTTGATAAATTCTATATATTTAGATCTCAGAGCTAGGGAAGGAAGGCTAGTGTGAATCCTCTGATCCTGGGAGGGTATCTGCCTTGATAGAAGAGCACCAGAGCAGGAACCAAATGGCCATGCTCTCTTCTGTGGTTCCCCCACTCTACTATCTGACCTAAGTCTGCTTACTCCTCTGACCTGAGCTGCTCACCTCCCCAAAACTCATCCAGCAGCCATGGGGAACTGGCGTGGTTCCGTGTGACTGCTGTGGCACTGAGGTTCCTTTCTCAGCACTGCCATCGGCTACTAGCCTAAGATGAAGACCCCACTTTAAAAAATAGCCATACTTTTCTTAAAACATACATAGCACCAAACCCACAGTTGTCAGCCTGACATTGGGTAGCATTTGAAAAGAAATTGTTCTGAGTATGATGTTAGATTGTCAGCCTGAAATAAACCTGGGTTTGGAGGAGCGGTGGGCGCACACTTGCAATGTGGAGCCCAGCCCAGAGACACTCAGGGACCTCCTCTAGGATACACAGCTCTCTAGCAAGGGCAGCCAGCTGAGCAGCCCAACTGTGGCCCCTGTTGTTGCTTCCTAAACACATGCTATTTTTGAGAAGCCTCACCTTACAAATAGATTTGCAGAACAGGAAGAAGATTCTTGAAAGGGAGGGTTGTGATGGTACCGATAAATACCTCTGTTTTAAAATCTTGTACAGCCTTCTGTTTTTAAATCTTTTCTTCTGGATGAGACATTAGTCTTTAACTGAGGATCTCTGTAACTGAAGACAAACAATAAAATACCAACAAAAAGGAAATTATTAAAAGATTTTATGTATTTAAAATACTTTTACCAGTAACCCACTCTAGCCTCAGGAGGTATAAAACTAAAGAAAGGAACATTAAATAAAATCAAAGAAGTTTTTAGCTGGAGGTGTGGTCATATGTGCCTGTAACCCAGCACTTTGGGGAGACTTAAGCAAGAGGGTCGTGAGTTCAAGGCCAGCCTGAGTGTCTAGCTAGGCCCTGTCTCAAAAGCAAAAACTCTTCAAGGTACTTTAAATTCAGGGCTGTTTGATAGTTAAATCAGTTCACTATCTTGGTGATAAGATATACCAGCAGATTAGATCAGGTTCTATCTTGTCATAAATCCATGAATTTTAGTTTACGGTTAAAAAAATTACTATGTGATCTTTTAAGGTCAAATTTAGGTTTCTTAGAATCAACTTAAAAGTTTTCTAGATATACGCATATTTTACTAACCTTACCCTAGTAAAAGACATATTATACAGTTTTGATAAATAATGTGTAGGTATTTACCGCCATCAGTGAATTCCCCACCAGTTCACATATATTAATAATGTAAACAGAGAAATGCTCTCTCTTCCTTTAAAGACTCTGGACTAATTGTGGGTGGACCTTAGAGAAATCTGAGTTGTAGGAGTGGTGTTTTTCAGACAGTCTTCCTGTGTGTCTCCAGCTGGCTTTGAATTCCCAGAGATATGCCTGCCGAGATTGAAGGCCTATGCCACCATACCCAAAGAAATGACTTTTGGGTTTTTGTTGTTGTTAATTGTTGTTTCCTCCAGTACAGGAAAGTTTCTTTTCCTTCCTTATGCAGAAAAAAATAGCCTAGGGTCTTGTGTGCTGACCACAGCTACCTTTCTCCTAACCTGGAAGAATACTGCGAAGCAAAAGATCCAAGGGGGCAAGACGAGAGTCCCCTGACTCAGTGGGCCTCCGTTTTAATCTGTGGAGATGTGAACTCAGTGCAGGCCTTTGAAGAGGGGGTTGGGGCCTCCTGCTCTATGACTGAACTTCCATTGTAACTACTTCAAATAAAAGCAAGAGCATTTAAGAACTATTTTTTATTCTCTCTCTCTCTCTCCCCCCACACCGCCCCCCCCCCCCGGGGGGTGGTTGTGGGTGTGTGTGTGTGCGAGAGAGAGAGAGAGAGAGAGAGAGAACAACTACTTTTGATGTGTGTGTGTATGTGTGTGACAGACAGACAACAACAACTCTTTTGGTCTCTGTGTGTGTGTGTGTGTGTGACAGACAGAAAACTACTTTTTGTCTGTGTGAGAGACAGAGACAACAACTTTTGTTCTCTCTCTCTCTCTCTCTCTCTCTCTCTCTCTCTCTCTCTCTCTCTGTGTGTGTGTGTGTGTGTGTGTGTGTGTGTGTGTGTAATGTGGGATTGGTCTCAGGATCATCAAGCTTGTGTGGCAAAAGACTTGCTCGCTGAGCCATCTCATGGTCTTTTTAATGGCTTAGAGGAGTTTAAAACTTTTTTTTTAAATAGCAGTTATAAATACGGCCTCTGGCAATTAAGAGAATTTTAAAACTATTTAACTTACCCTACTACTTTGTAAGATTTGTTTTCTAGTTTTATGCTTTGTTAACATGGTTTAAAAGAAATTAGGAAATGTAGTTAATTACACTGGATGTCATGAGACAGATGGGTTACTGCTGTTGCCATCTCCACGAGGTAAATGAACCGGCAGGTGAAGCTTTGGGATCCTGGTAGCAAATGGAAACCTGGCTCAGTTCCTCTCCTTGCTTTCTCACTGCACATTCCTTGCCAATGATGAGTTAAGACAGGGCGAGAAGTCAGTTGATTATATTTTACAATCAGTGCTTTTATTGAGGGTTTTTTTGTGGGTTGTTTCTTTGTTTGTTTGTTTTTGCCACTGATTTATGAAGCAACTGAAGCTACCAGTACATTATAAAATCTAAAGCTGTCTCTATGGTAAAATATTTGGAAACTGTTTAAGACTGAGTATTTGATCTCTTTTGAAACTGAAAATAATAGTTTTAATCATTGTTTATACAAGACTTTAATATTTTTCCTCTTTCTTCCTAGATCCAAATTTTGTTCGGACATTTCTTACAACATACAGATCCTTTTGCAAACCTCAAGAACTACTGAGTCTTCTAATAGAAAGGTATGTCGATTTTAAATGTTCAAGTTCTTTGTTTTTAAAAGGATTATGATATGTTTCCCATAAATGTGTTAATAAGCTTAACTGTAGTTGAACTCTTAAAATAAAAGCTAACTTTCATTTAAATAATCAAAATTTATATTGATTTAGTATTTAAAACTCCAACTTTTCAGGGTTTTGGTGGCACTAGGGATTAAAAGAAACATGAGCCTTTGGTTCAATCTAAACAGTATTCCCAGCCTGAATTAATCAGGTTAAAGGACTATATCAATATGGGTGATTTAGAATCTAGGCTGGGCATATGCCTATAATCTGAGAACTTGGCCGGTAGAGGCAGGAGGATCAGGAGTTGAAGGTCATCTTTGATTATCATAGGAAATCTAGGGTTCCCCTGAACTATATGAAACCATGTCTTTAAAATAATGAGAAATTCAGATTTTAATGGTTCACAAGTTCTAAACAAGTTTTCAAGTTACTACATATTAAATAAAATAAATCTTGTCAGTGAACAAATGCTTTTATCAAGGAAAATATTTTTGATCTACCGAAAGAACAATCAAGTTTAAAATTATGTCTACTGATTTAAAGTTATCTATAAACTAAAAATAGACATTAGCCTCATTTGTTTTAAATTTTACATGTATTTTTATTTTGCTTCTAGTTAGTTTTAGCTGTTGACAAAACTAACTTTTTAAAAATGTTAACTCAAAAAATATTATCATTAACCTTTACATTATAAAAGTGGATTTTCACTGATGTGTCCATATATCTGTAGTAATTTTTATATGATTCTCTTGATTGTACTGATGAGTATAAATACAAGTTTGTGAATTTGGATTTGATATAATATTTTCTTTTTTTTTTTTCTGTTTCATGTTAGATTTGAAATTCCAGAGCCTGAGCCAACAGAAGCTGATCGCATAGCTATAGAGAACGGAGATCAGCCCCTGAGTGCAGAGCTGAAGAGGTTTAGAAAGGAATATATTCAGCCTGTACAGTTGAGGTAAGCAGTGAAGACATGTCTGCAGTCTCAAACCTGGGTTTCAAAGTGGTAATGTTCAAAGCTAGGCGGTGGTGGTGCAATCCCAACACTTGGGAGGCAGAGGCAGGCCAGTCTCTTGAGTTCCAGGACAACTAGACAGAGAAACCCTGTCTCAGAAAAACAAAGCCAGGAAAACAAAAGTGGAAAATTTCAAAAAACTGTTCCTAAGCAAAGTGAAGGGAAGCAAAGAGTTAAGAGTGTTATCTGAGTCATTCCAGCTTTAAGA
Organism: Grammomys surdaster; assembly: GCF_004785775.1. Classification (NCBI taxonomy): domain Eukaryota; kingdom Metazoa; phylum Chordata; class Mammalia; order Rodentia; family Muridae; genus Grammomys; species Grammomys surdaster. The sequence continues at coordinate 13,396,198 of NW_021604607.1, forward strand.
GACTGTTAACGTGTTTCACTTGTGCACTCAGTGTTAGATTCTGTGTTGTATCAATGCCACAGGGTGTTAAACGTGTGTCGGCACTGGGTGGAGCACCATTTCTATGACTTCGAAAGAGATGCAGACCTTTTACAGAGAATGGAGGAATTTATTGGAACAGTAAGAGGTATGTTTTTCTTAAGATCCTACTTTTATATGTGACAAAATTACCAATATGGTTACTGTCAATTGATAGCATTAGAGTTCATTTGATTTAGGCTGGGTGTGGTGGTGCAGACCTTTATTCCCAGCACTCAGGAGGCAAAGGAGGAGGGTTTCTATGAGTTTAGTACAGCTAGGACTACAGTAGTGAGACCCTATCTCAGAAAACAAAACAACAACAAAACCCATCATCGACAACTGTAAGTTGCTCAACAGTCATCCTGCTGACTCAGCATACTTATAGAACTGGTTCTTTTAGGCTCAGGATAAGCTAGAGCACTTAACTGAAACTATGTTTACCCTTGGTACAGGCTGGAATTCTTTTACCACTGCAACACCACTGATAAAAGTGCATGGTTAGATGAATAGAGCAAATCAGGGAGAAAACAGTGTATTACACTGACAGATTGTTTTTAACACCAGCACCAATCAGAAACGTAATTTTGATTCTTTAGACTCATTCAATTTACTTATGGAAAATGTGAGAAAATAGTGTTGCTTATCTCCAAGGTTTCCTTTACTTTAAAAATTCTGTGATTATATGACTCCAAGCTTGCGTAGACAAACTTGGTTTTATCCGTTGTTCAGTGGAAATGAAAATCAGAAAATAAAGGGTTAAGAAGATTACTTTTCTATACAGTACAAAAGACAGGCACATCAAAAAATAGACTAATATGATGAACCACTCCTCATGACTAGGTTATAAAATATAATACTAATTAGGTGTGGGAATGTAGGGAACTTATTCTTGTTAATCTTTCATTTTGTATGGAATATGGATTATGAAAATAGTATTTTGAACTAAGCTTCAAAATGTTGGAGGTGAAAAATCAGGTTACTTTAAAAATGTGTTTAGGAAAGGTCTAGATACATATCAAACTATTAACAATGATTGCCTGTGTGGGAAAGGATGAGAAGGAGAGTGGGGAGGGAGGAGGAGGAGATTTTAATATTTACTTTGCTCATTTGAACTTTATAGCAATGATTTATTCATGTATCATTTGTATTACTTTAAACATTTTTTTAAAACAAAGTGTTAAAGAGTATTTAAATAAATGTTTGTTAAAATTTGTTTCAGGTAAAGCAATGAAAAAATGGGTCGAATCCATCACTAAAATAATCCAAAGGAAAAAAATTGCAAGAGACAATGGCCCAGGCCATAATATTACATTTCAGAGCCCGCCTCCCGCAGTCGAGTGGCACATAAGCAGACCGGGGCACACAGAGACTTTTGACTTGCTCACCTTACACCCAATAGAGATCGCTCGACAACTCACTTTACTTGAATCAGATCTATACCGGTATGTTATTCAACATTCAAACTCAGAAGTTATCTCAAGAGGTCGTTTTAAAAATGGAATTCATTTTCTGCCTTTTAGGGCTGTCATAAGATGTAAATGAGACAGTATATGATATGTTTGTAGCATTAAGGCATTGTAGTCAGTTCTGGTTCTTTTGCCCTTAGTCATTCTTGATCTGCTTAGCTTTGTGCTCTTTCGGTTACCCTTGCTTGGTAAGCAAATCCTTTGAATCCTAGCAGTACCAGTTGCTGGTCAAAGCCTGTACTAACTTGTAGGCTTGTGAAGTTCCTGGTGTGTGCATGATGCATACATACCAAGGCTGAGGACAAAGCAGCAACATAGAAAGTACTGCAGTAGTTACTCCACAGTACAAGATAGAGCTACTACTGTGTTACAGTTAAGACTCGGCCAGTTATAGCCCTTTATAGTTTAATATTGTTCATTGATGAAACTATCTGAAAAATACGTTTCTGGTTTGAAGTTTTATTTAAAAACTCAAAATTATTAATCACAAAATGAGAAAAAGAGTTAAATTTATAAATTCTCCCACCTACATTTATCATGGTCCCCAAATGATAATGTTAGAATTTTAAAGTTCATTTTCACAGACTCTTTTGCAGGATTTTCTTTTCTACCCACTGTAAGAGCAAAAAGAAACCAAAATGAATTAGTAATTGCTGTATTCTCGTTGGTTTAAGTAACTACCTTACCATCCTAATTTAGTAAATAATATCTACAAGTACTAGGAAAGACATTATGCAGAAGTATGCAGTAAATATAAAACCACAATGATGATATGTGCAGTGATGCCTGCCAGCCCCCAGGATGCCATGTGTTCCAGGCTAGCTGTCCAGACAGTAAGAACCTAGCCAGGGCTACAGAGGAAGACATTATGCAAGAGTGTCTACCAAAGTATTTCTAATCTGGAAACATAAAAAAAATTATAAATATTAATCTTGTTTTCACCAGCTTTCTATTGATGAAAGAGGAGCACTTATAAAAGTAGTTTAGTTTTCCTATGTAGTAAACTCTGTACTTGAGGAGAGATGTGATGTGCATTTTATATTGATGATTTTAGAGCTGTGCAGCCGTCAGAATTAGTTGGAAGTGTGTGGACAAAAGAAGATAAAGAAATTAATTCTCCCAACCTTCTGAAAATGATCCGGCACACCACCAACCTCACTCTGTGGTTTGAGAAGTAAGTGTGGTGGACATTGTTTTCTGTAGCAGTGGGCAGGTTATAAATTCGGGGCTGTTTTGCTTCTGTGTACCACCTCTTTAGTGTTTTCATTCCCCTTTCTTGTAAACTAAATATTTTTCTCATGTATATTTTAATTTCACTGATATTTTGGTTTTTAATGGTTGCCTGAAGCTAACCACATGCATCTTCCTTTATCAGAGTAGGCTACAGACTGGCTGCAGCCTTCCTTCTCCCCGCAGATAGACGCCCCTCCCACACATGGCTCTTGCTGCTCCCTCTCTGCAGTCTGGATAGACCTACCCAGTAGTGCTTCCTTATAGTGATTACTTTGTCATCTGCTGTCACCATTTCACCTTAAAGAGCTTTTATTCATCCATTCATGTCTTCTTCTGTTGACAGTATATTACATTTTTATACTACAGACCCAAAAATACATTCATACACATTAAGTTAGTTGCTTTTTAAACAAGGTGAGAGGAAAAAATAGGCATTTGTAGTGTTTTTATAATTACATAAATACCTTTACTGATGTTCTTTGTGTAGATTGAAATTGCCATCTGGGGTCACTTGTTTTCAGCCTGAAGAGGACTTCCTTTAGTGTTTCTTGTGCAGTGGGTTAACTCATGACAAATGTGAGGATTTATCATTGTTTTGAATGGCTCTCTCTTGAGAATAGTTAGCTTTTATTCTGTCCGTTCATATCTATTGTTGAGCCCCCTGTCATTGAGTCCCGAGTTTCCATTTGATTCTGTTTACAGTTTGTACTCTTTGCTGGTGTCTTTCTGGACACTGTCATTACACCTTCTGTACATCTTTACCAGGTTGTCCTTTAGCTCTGTGACCATACTTTCTGATGGCAACTTTGAAATATTTCGGTTAATTTACACCTAGTCACTCAAATGCACAGCTTCTGCTCCCTGCTTTTATTCCACTGTTTAGGTCATCCTTTTTATTTCTTTCTATGCTTCATAATGGACATAGCAACCTTCAAGACTGCCCTCTGCCTTCCACAGCTTTTTCTTTGCTACCTAAATGTGATGTGGACTAAACAGGTTAGATGTGGGGATGCCACGACTTTGAGAAGACTGGTTCCAGAATGGCTCACATCCACTTTCTCCCAGACTGCAACCTGAGCTGCTAAATGTTGCACTACTAATTTCTGTCTTCACTCCTTTTTCATGCACAGTTCCTGGTAGCAAAGATTGCTGTGCAGAATAAGCCAATGAAATTCTGGCTTCTTGGAAGTAAGGTTTTTAAGGTCCTTAATAACTGATATTTGCTCTAACCTGCAACCATCTTTCTGGTTCAGCAAACTAGCTAATACATAGTTAAGACTACATATCTTCCTTTTATCTCCAGGTTTCTTTCCTTTTGCCTTTCATAACAACCTCCGTTGCTCCTGAATATACCTTTGTACTAGATGGTAAGAGATTAGGAGCTGTCTGCGTGACACAGTTCTGGAGAGGACATGATTCCAAGCTCTCTTTACATTCTAAGAGCTTAGAGTCAAGGTCCCAAGAAGGATGCTGTGGCCTCAGGTTCTCTTAGCATGGAACCCCTGTCAGGAGCCAAGTGAAGAGCTATTTTCTCAGAGTTCTAATTACCCTACAGCCTCATCCCATAAGTGGGCAAAGGAAGGTTCTGCACATCTTAAATATTAAGTAAATAAATATTATAAATGAATGAATAAATAAATAAATAAATAAATAAATAAATAAATAAATAAGACTGCACTCAGTGAAGTCCTAACTCATCAGAGTAGAAACCCATCCAGGTGTGCACCCCCAACCCCTCAAAATCCCAAGCTCAAACTGGGTGCCCTTACTCCAACAATCTCAAACAGATGTTCCAGAGAAAGGAAGGAGAAGAGGACGATCTTAGTTGAAATACTCCAGATTCCCCTTTTAAGGGAAATTATTTTGTAGATTTTCCTGAACAATTTTTTGTTGGTAGCTTGTTCTTAGGGCCACCTCCAAAGACCCTTACATATTATGAATTATGGTGGGCGAGTGTGGTAGCTTTAATAGCTTTCACTGGAGTACATCAGTGGAGCTGCACTATCTGATGAAGCCAAGAAGTCAATGTACTTTATAACTGGGGACCAGACACCTGAGCTTTGTATATTGGATATTGTTTTTTTCAGTAAAGATATGAGAGTCCACAGATTGTACTGGGGTTATAAGAACCAGCAGCTGGTAGCATACAAAACAAGTCTGGATGAAGGCCTGAAGCAGTCCAAGTCACACAAAGGAAAGCTAGAGTTATCTATGAGATCAGAGACAATATACCTCTAAAAAGTAAAAACTAGAATTTTCTCCCAAAATGTTGCTTCCTGGTTTCATTTTAAAGTTGATCTATTTAAATACACAGAAGCCCTTTCTCAGCACAGTTACTTCAATGTACTGGGAAAGAGACACAGAACTAATGAGACAGAGAGCAGTGTCAGCGGGTCTTTGAAAGACTGTTTAAGGGGAAGCATCACCTTCGTTTTCAGTGTGACAGATTCTTGTTTACTCATCTCAGTGGTCCTGAGCTGCAAGTCCAGTAGAATTGGATCCAAGAGCACTGATTTTAATTTCTATACTTAGTAACCAAAATAGTTAAGATATAAAGCATACTTCTGTTACATGTTTTTAATTACTCACCTGATATAAGGTAGGCAGAATATTTATACATAATTCTTTAAATATGTTAACATATTTAATTTGATAAGCTATTTCTTTTGATGGTTTTAAGTATAGAGGTTTTATTCTTAGTATTATATTAGCCTCATCAAGAAATAATAGAATCTGTTGCTAGCTTTACATTTTAAAAATTTAATGTGTATTTAGTTTTTAACTTAATTTTTCTTAGATTATAAGCTATTAATGTCACTGAGAACTAGGTTTAAAATTTTTTTTAACTAACAAATTATTAATATGTAAAGAGTTCTCTCAAGTAGAAAGAAAGACTGAGTGTTGATTAAGCAATTTTTTATGAGTATGTGTGTTTGTTTGAGCCAAGGTTTTACTGTGTAGACCAGGCAATCCTGGAGCTAAATGTGTGCTTCAAGCTGATGTATTGGTAGTCTTGCCTTAGCCATCCAAGTGCTAGTCTTTGCAGCTGTTGATCAACCAAACTTGGCTAAAATTGTCTGTCTGTCTGTCTTTCTTTCTTTCTTTCTTTCTTTCTTTCTTTCTTTCTTTCTTTCT
>NW_021604607.1:13402101-13459501 GCF_004785775.1 Grammomys surdaster
TCTTTCTTTCTTTCTTTCTTTCTTTCTTTCTTTCTTTCTTTCTTTCTTCCTTTCTTTCAACTGTTTGATGAGAAAATAAAGATATAACATATAGTATCATACTATATAATAAACTAATACATAGATTGTTAGTATATTTTAAAAAAGTGCTTTTTTTCTTTGTTTGTTTCTAGGTAGTATGTTTTGTTTGCTTCTTGTTCTGGGGAACTGATCCCAGAGCCTGTGCAGGGTAATACCATACATTAGCTAGGGAATTGAACCCAGAGCCTATGCAGGTTAATACCATACCATACCATACCATACCATACCATACCATACCATACCATACCATACCATTAGCTTCCCCACTTGCTGTTATTTACTTATTTTTTTAGTAAAATATTTCAACTGATTTTTCAGTATACTAATGGTTATCTTAAAAGCTATTTCTATAAACATAACCAATTATTTCTATATACCAAAAAACAAAATTAAGCTGGATATGGTAATATACACTTATAGTCCATCACTCAGAAGGCTGAGGCAGGAATATTACAAGTTTTAGGCCATCTTCAGCTACAGAGCAAGATTTTGTATCAGGCAGAAAAATGAATCACTGTAATAGGATTGTGTATATACACACGCAAAGGAAGCAAAGGATCTAGAATAAACATGCCTAGAACATACCTAAGGATAGAGATTTACACATCCAGTAAGATTTTTAAAGCTGACGATAGAGGATGCACTAGCTAGATTAGGAAAATGGTTGTCTGATATCGTAGTGAATGTGTCAGAAAAGAGCAACATGCTCCATCCACCAGAGCCTCACTCTGCAGTCTCCCATCCACCCCATCAGTGTACATGTGTCTTTTTCTGTAGTCATACTCAACACTTTTTGAATCAGAGTTTTGGGAAATAAAAATTTTAATTTCTAGTTTGTTTCAATTTCTAGATGTATTGTAGAAACAGAAAACTTAGAAGAAAGAGTAGCTGTAGTAAGTCGAATAATTGAGATTCTACAAGTCTTTCAAGAACTGAACAATTTCAATGGTGTCCTTGAAGTTGTCAGTGCTATGAACTCGTCACCTGTTTACAGACTAGACCACACATTTGAGGTAAGTTTGTACATGTGTTTTAAAATGAACTTAGGAATTTGCATGACATGGCCATTATAATCTCAGCAGCTGTGATTATCAGCATAACAAAATTGGCCATCAGCATGATGTCATGGAAGCGAGGCAGGGATTATAAGGGCCCATCTCTTCCATAACATGTCACTGTGGTTAGTGGTTTATTCAGTAGCATAACTACAGGTAAGGTCCTGTGTTCATAAATAACCCCTCACCCATGCTCCTGTAAGCAACTGTAATTTACTCACTGTATCCCCAAGAGAGAGGGAGAGAGGTAGAGGAAGAGGGAGAGAGAAAAGACCAGGCAGGACAAGGAAGGACTGGTTGGGAGGCAGGAGAAGGACTGACCAGAAACCGCTGTGGGGTGAATGATAAGAGAGCATTGCAGACATGTATGAAAATGTCGTAATGAAGCCTGCCATTGTGTATAATTAATACCTAATTTCCTATAAATGGGAAATCAGAGTTCTAACAGTTATAATACTTAACACTTAAATGTCTCATTTGTTTTTCAGTAATAGGTTAAATATTGGGCTTACCTAAATTTCATAATGAATTGGTTTCTCTTTTAAAATTAAGTGTTCTCATTAAAATTCATTCACAGGTTCCAATTTCTTAGAAGCAAAAAACAATCAGTATTTTCTTAATTTTGTGTGTTTGCGCACTCAGGTGTCTGCCAAAGGCACATGTGAAGGCCCAAGGAAGGTTATGGAGTAGGTTCCCTCCTACCACCTTGATGGGACCTGGGGGTCAGACTCAGATCACCAGGCTTGTGCTGAGCCAGCTTGCTAACCGACATTCAGCAGCTTATTTGTAATGCTCAGTAAAACATTCACATAAATTGTATGAGGGATGACAAGACCGATTATATCATGCACGCTTTTAAGCTTGTTCTACAGTATATGAGGAAGGTTTTTTTAAAAAAGTATTAGCCAGATGTGGTCACTCAAGCTTTTAATTTTTACACATGGGAGGCAGAGGCAGGTGGGTCTTCCTAAGTTTGAGGCCAACCTGACCTACATAATGAATTCCAACCTGGCCAGGGATACATACTGAGACCTTGTCTCAAAAACATATATTATAAATTAAAAAGTAAAAACAGTATTAACATTCTTGGAGTCACAACTGATTATGATTGGGCCATAATGGTTAGTTGTTCTTTTGGGGGTTTGTTTATTTGTTTTTGGGTTTTTTGTTTGTTTGGGGTTTTTTCTGTTTGTTTGTTTGCTTTTTGGCAAGATTTGCAGTTCTTGTAGATCTGAGGCCTCCTAATTTTTATTTTTATTATTACAGCAAATACCAAGTAGACAAAAGAAAATTTTAGAAGAAGCTCATGAGTTGAGTGAAGATCACTATAAGAAATATTTGGCAAAACTCAGGTCTATTAATCCACCATGTGTGCCTTTCTTTGGTAAGTATTTATTCCTAATTTTTATTGTGCTTCTGGATAAAACAAAACATCTTACTAAATAAGTGTAGAAAATAGCACCTAAATCCTTTCAGATTCTTCTTGTTAGGACTTTAAAAAAAAAAAATCAGACCTAATATAGATTGAGCATCTTAGATGTAAAAATCCACAGTGTCCCAAACATTGAAACTCCCTGAGGTGACACAAGTGAAAACTCCAATATCGGACCTTGTTTCAGGAGTTACATACAAAATGTTAGTTCACTACAAACACTGTGACAGATGTGGTAGCACCCATGAGTGTGAGGCCAGCCTGGACTGCATAGCAAGATCCTATCTGAAAACAAAACAAAGTAGGTGTATCAAACAGTCAGGCCATAGATGTAAGGAATATGTGGCCTGTAAATAAATTTTCTCTTTAGACCTGGAACCCACACCCCGGATCTCCACAGACATTCCAAGTGTCTGAAGCCCTGTGACCTCATTCAGCGAGGACTCAGCCTGTGCACACTTCACTTTCTAGTCTCATCTCTGACAGCCATCCCATATTCTATCACTCATGTCTTCGTAGTCTTATTATTTTTGTTACTGCTGCAGTCTTCCCGCCTCAGCACTCCTGGTGCTTGTGATAAGCAGATGTGCACCACCTTGCCTGACCTTGTAGTTTAGTTTGATAAAGGAAAGCAGCAGCAGCAGCAAGGCCATAGCATCCATACTTGTATTGAATCATCTAACAAACACGTGTCTGAAATTCACTGATGTGCCTTTGAGACAGTCTTCAGCACATTAGACTTTCATTTTTACCAGCTCCTTATTTCCCTCCTTTGCACTGGAGGATGAATGCCATTCTTCCTTTCAAGACTGATTGTCCCATCTGAATCTGTTGTTTCTCTTGCATAGAGACTGAAGATGATGCCTGACTGTTGCCTTCTTGTAGGTTCCTTTATCTCTCACGGTGATTTATTCCTTACATTTTACACATTCAATATTCTTTGCATTGCCCCCATACACACCTTTTCCCCCATTCATTGCTAGGGATGGAACCCAGAGCTTAAGCATGTGCCAGGTAAATGCTCGGCCTGGGTTATACCCAGCTCTTGAATCAGCCTTTCTCTTCTGTCCATGTGCATGCTTTGGTGAGCATTTTCTGAAGGTTTGTAGAAACTGATCTATCTTATGTATGACTTTCTTAGTAATTGGTACATTTTTTTCTCCTGCCTTTATCTTCATCTCTGTTGTTTTCTGAGTAGTCTTAAGTTGTAGTACATAGGACAGTGATAATCCTGATATTTTCCTCAATGTATCTATTTTCTCATATTTTATTGTTGCACTTTTATTTTTTTGAATTAAAAGTTTTAATTAATTTAAATATGAATAGATACATATTGTTGCACTTTATAACTAAATACTTTTACATTTGCTTGTGGGTTTTTGTTTCTTTCTTTGTTTTTTTCTCTATGTAGCACTGGCTGCCCTGGAACTCACTATTTGACCAGGCTGGCCTCAAACTTAGAAAGACCTTCCTCCTCTGCCTCCTCAGTGCTGGGATTAAAGGTGTGTGCTACCATGCCTGGCCTGCTTTTGGTCTTTTTGATGTGCACATTGTATGTGACTGCATATTATATATGTCGCTCTTTTTTTTTGCCATATCTGAAAAACATATTTTAATAATCTTATATGATCATGTACAGTAGCCACATGATAGCCATAAAGTTAATGTGACTCTTTCATCATGACCCCATATTATTTCCTGTATGTCAACAGATCCATTTATACACTCTGAAGTTGTGTGGGGATAGGGAAAACAGAATATTATGACATAAATAACAAAGAAGGATGAGCTTAACTTCTTCCACTGCTTTTCTCTACCTTCCTAGCAGTAAAAGGAAACTCAGGGTTCTTGGTCCTCTAGCAGTTTGCTCATACTCTGGTACACATACTGCTGTGCTTATAGCATAGTAGCTTAGGTTCTTGGTCTTTTAAAGGAGCAAAACTCTGGGACAATGTCTTGTCTATTCTTAGCATCTAGGATACATGAAGGCATAAAAAATATTTTTTGAATGAATGAAAGAAACCATATTATTTTAGAACACAAGAGAATTTGGCCACTTAGACTAGTGTTTGATAGACAGTGACCTTTAGAGCTACATGTATATATACATATCCACAAACACATACCTGCCTACCTTTCTACCTCCCTCCCTCCCACCTCCTCTATCTCTTTCTCGAATCAAACTTTGGTAGGCCTAGAGAGATAGCTTAGCATTTAAGAGCATTGATTGTTCTTCCAGAGGACTCAGATTCAATTCCTACTACCACATGGTGGTTTCAACTGACTGTAACTCTCTCTTCTGGACCCCATGGGTACCAGGCATGTACATGGTACATAGGCATACATGCAGGAAAAATGCACATAAATAAAATAAAAACAATTAAGCTTGCTAGTATATAGTATTAAGGTTCCTATTAAATGTGTCCATATACAAATATTCTTTATAAATCACATAGGCTTAAACATTTATATGAATGCAGTATTAATCAACAAAGTTTGGACAGCACTACCATGATTTTATTCTTTTAATCAAGCATTAAATACTTTTCCAAATTTTATCCTGACATTTCCCAAAATGCTTCTTGTATTTTTACAACTTTATCCCAGTGTTTCATTTATAACACATGTGGACATCCTGTTCACTGTACCATCATCCTAAGTACAGAGCTCAACGCCTTCCTGCTATGTCCTGCCTCTGTGTGTGTGTGTGTGTGTGCGCGCACGCGTGCCAGTGTTGGAAGGAAGGTACTTTCAGAGGCCAAGAGAGGGTGTTGAATTCCCTGAAACTTAAAGGTACTTAAAGGTACTTGGGAATCATCTGATACGGGTACTGGGAACCTGACTTGATCCTGCAATAGAGAAAGCAAGAGCACATGTAAACACTGAGCCATCTATCTCTCCAGTCCAGTTACTAATTTCATAAGACTTACCCTCTTAACATTTTTATGCCCTCTGTTCTCTTCAAGCACACAGAATATGATTATAGTTAGCAATCCTAAAATGCAAGGATGTTTCTACCCTGTTATCTCCTAGTTAAGCTTTTTCTTTTTTCTCCTAAGACAGAGACTCACTGTATACCCTAAGATGGCCTGATATTCCTGTGCCACTATGCCTAGCATGGAAATTAAACTTAACAAAAGATATTTCACAAGCTGAGTACCAGATACTACTATCCACAAAAACTTCAATTTTTGATTAATTTGAAAAGTTGATTTTGGCTGCCATTGAATATGCACACCCTTAAAGACATGTTTGTTAGAAAGCACAGGAGCCTAATGCTTACTACAACACACAGTAATTATTTTATGAACATACCTTGAAGAGTGGCCTCGGTGCTGAGAAACAGACAAAGAAATCATGTGCCCAAACCAAACAAGTATAGGTGTCATTGTTACCTTATTTTACACACACAGAGACAGAGAGACAGAGACAGAGAGACATTATTTAGAAATACTCCTCTGCTGCTAATACTTCCACTCTGTGGGAGTGTCACATTGGTGCCCTTTCTCTTATTCTACCCAGTGAACTCTTAATTCACTTTTTTGAGATTTAATCTAGTGATTTTTTTGTAATCTCAGCAACTTAAAACAGGATAAGATGCCTCATTGTGCTCTCATAGCATCTTAAATATTACTACTAGTGTAGCATCTCCTCACAGTGCTGCTGTAAAACAATATAGCGCACGCACACACATGCACACACACCCGTGCACACACACACACACACACACACACACAGAGTGTGTTTTCATTTGCTGTACCTAAATGTAGCAGAAAGGCAATACATTTGTATTCAGTAAATGAACTCAGATATGCACATGCCTGTTTTCTACCCCTTCACTGGAAAAAAGCAATGTGTAATTTGGGAAGAAAAACAAGAAAGAGAATATTCAGATACCAACATTAGCAGTTGCAACCATTACTAATGGACACTTTCTTTTTTGTCAGGCCCTATCTTAATCTGTATGCAAATGTATTTATTTCCCACAGATGAATAACAGGCGCAGAGAGACTAAGCAATTTATATAAGACAGCACAGGTAGAAGGCAGCATAGCGGACTCTAGAACCTTTGTGCCAGGAAGGAACTAAAATGCCCCTGGAACCAGAGGGCTAGATAAAGAGCAGAAGTGGACAGAGGTGTAGCTCAGTTAAAAGGGTGCCTGCCTAGCCTGAACCAGGCATGGGATGTACACCTGAAACCCAGTGCTCAGGAGCTGAAGCCAGAAGGATGGTCCCCAGTTACATGATAAGCTGGAGACCAGCCTGTATCACCAGGTGTACTAAGTTTAAAATATGCAAAAATTATGTCACCCTGTGCTTGATAGACTTTGTTCAAACATGATCATCTCCAAACTGTGAGACTAAGGATTGGAAAGGAGGAAATAGCGTCTTCTGAGTTGAGATTCCCCTTTTCTGGCAGTGTGCCCCATCAGTGACAGCATCATTAAGTTTCTTCAACACACGTCATACAACGGGGAGAAAGGTTCTTTAAAAATAATCTACTTCTGAAATCTGATCTCCTTTTCCTTGAATGTTTATAAAACTGAAGTATTTTATACAGAAGAAGGATTTAATACAGAGACATATCTGAGAATTGGGTCTTTGCTTATTATGACTCTCTATGCCTACAGTTAATCAGAAAAAAAAATTTCCTTCTTTACCAATGAAGTAATTTCTTGGTCTTTTCTAGGGATTTATCTCACAAATATCTTGAAGACAGAGGAAGGCAACCCTGAGGTCCTAAGACGGCACGGGAGGGAGCTCATCAACGTCAGCAAGAGGAGGAGGGTGGCCGAGATAACGGGGGAGATCCAGCAGTACCAGAACCAGCCCTACTGCCTACGGGCAGAGGCAGACATCAAGGTGAGCTCAATTATGTAAGGATATGTATTTCTGAGCAGCTTTATAGAGTGCCTCAAAAAGGCTGTTCATTTTGTAGAGAAGAAAAGGAAAAATAAAATTTAAAGTCAGTAACTCAAATTTTCTTACATGGAATGTATCCTAAATTATTTTTATGAATTTAAAATATTTAATACTAATAAAAACTTTTTTTGTTTTTGTTTTAGAGGTTCTTTGAAAACTTGAATCCAATGGGAAATATCATGGAGAAAGAATTTACAGACTATCTATTCAACAAATCCCTAGAAATAGAACCACGGAACCCTAAACCTCTTCCAAGATTTGTAAGTATTCCTATGTTCACAAGTTTTCTATTTACACTTTTCCATCACCGTAGTTACTCACACCATGTGTCACATAGACTAGGTTTGTGAAACTTCTTAGGGACAGGATGTAAAAAATGTGATGTTTACAAGTGATTAATAAGTAAATATAATGAGGGATACCCCCACCTGGTTTCAAATAGTGAATATTAATATTGATTTTAATAAATTCTGATATAATTATAAAAGTGACCAATTTATATTGTTTGTTATTTTTAGTTGTAACGAAAGTTAAAATTTATTTCAAGGTTATGGAATTTATATACTAAGCCAGGCAATGGTGGCGCATCCCTTTAATCCCAGCACTTGGGAGGCAGAGGCAGGTGGATTTCTGAGTTCGAGGCCAGCCTGGTTTACAGAGTGAGTTTCAGGATAGCCAGGGCTACACAGAGAAACCCTATCTCAAACCACCTGCCTCCCCCCGCCAAAAAAAGAAATTTATACTAATTCATTTACAATCAGTATATTTACTTGGTTTGATTGTTTATCTTTGTTTTTCGAGACATTTGTAGCCCTGGCTGTCCTGAAACTTGTTCTGCAGGCCAGGCTGACCTCAAACTCATATAGATCCATGTGCCTCTGCTTTCTTAGTACTGGGCTTAAAGGTATGCACCGCCACCACCGCCACCATACTTGGGATTTTTTAAGTAATGATTTATTAGAGATGTTAGCCATGAGTAATGCAAAGTTTGCATAAAAATGTTTTTTTTTTTAAATTTATTTATTTTATTTATATGAGCACATTGTCGCTGTCTTCAGACACACCAGAAGAGGGCATCATATCCCATTACAGATGGTTGTGGCCCACCATGTGGTTGCTGGGAATTGAACTCAGGACCTCTGGAAGAGCAGTCAGTGCTCTTAACCACTGAGCCATCTCTCCAGCCCGCATAAAAATGTTTTTAATAGTTCTTTTATTTTGTAGTAATTTGTTAGTGCCTAGCCAAGTTTATGCTCAGTATCACCCCTCACTGATCTGAGTAAGTTCCCTCGCTCATTAAAAAGTCAAAATAAATATAAATGATTTCTAAGAGGTCACAATAAACTGCTAATGTCTGTGACTCAGAGCCAGATTTTTTTTCAAACTCTTAATCAGCATTTAAACATGAACCTAAAATAATTCATTAGAAATATGTGTGTCCATTCCAGTGGGGCTCTCTGACATCACTGTGAAGTGGCCATTGTGCAGGGAAAGGACCCTAAAATTAACATATACACACAAATCAAAAAGCAAGTAAGCAACTCAGTCTATCAGTAAGTAGTCCATGTGGTCCGAATGCCTTCATGCCCACAGTACATGATGACTACTGTGGCTTTTCCAACAAGGTTTAATTACCTCAAATAGTGTTTTAAAAACTGTAATTATACGATGTATTTCAGAAAAATTTCCATCCCCCACAATGCTACCTTAACAAGCATTGTTATTTATATTAATATTAAAATTACTTATTTAAAAACTTATGTTAATATTATATTTATATGAAAGCTCAATTACATACATTTGTTTCTGACGACTTCTATAAGAAATCCTCAGCAGAGGAGTGACAGTGCTGCACCTGGAGCTCTGGTCTGAACCATCATGAAATTTTCATATTGGTCATTTACAAAAACAAAAAAACCTTCCTTTTAACCATGATTTAAGTATTGTGATTTGTTTTTATTTTTGATGTCTATAGCCAAAAAAATACAGCTATCCCCTAAAATCTCCTGGTGTTCGTCCATCAAATCCAAGACCAGGAACCATGAGACATCCCACACCTCTGCAACAGGAGCCAAGAAAAATTAGCTACAGTAGGATCCCTGAAAGTGAAACAGAAAGTACAGCATCTGCACCAAATTCTCCAAGAACACCACTGACACCTCCTCCTGCATCTGGCACTTCCAGTAACACAGATGTTTGCAGCGTGTTCGATTCTGAACATTCAGCAAGCCCTTTTCACTCAAGTAAGTGCTAAAACTTTAAGTGCTTCTGAGCAGTTGTTAGTATTGCCCATTTGAGAGGTGAGAATAACCTCTGTAATTGTGTGTATATTCATCCACATATGAAAGTATATATAAACCTGAGTTTCAAAAGATACTAGAATCCTTTAAATCTAAACCCTAGAACTTGGGAGTTTTTAAAAAAGTTGCTGAACACTCTTTGAATCTATCCAAATGCACTGCTTATCTCTAGAAGAGACAAAGGCCATCCTTAAAAATCTTCAAAGAATATCAATCCTGTTTTTTTTTTATTTTATTTATTTTATGTGCATGTGTATTTTGCCTATGTGAATGTCTATACACCATGTATGTGCCTGGTGCCCACAGAGACCAGAAGAGGGCAGTAGATCCCCTAGAGTGGGAGTTGCAGATGATTGTGAGCTGCCATGTGGGTGCTGGGTCCTCTAGAGGAGCAACCATTGAACCATCTATTCAGTCCACACATTTATTTTATTTGAATATAAGGTATACCATTCCCTCCCCCACCAAATTCTGCAGTGGCTTTTGATTTTACAGTACATAAAATTCCAACTCGTAGATGACCCTTCCTCAGACTCACTGTAGTATCCTGATATAATATGTAGTTCTTGGTGATACTAGGAAAAGCATGGCTATACAAATCACAGTTACTGCTATGGCATCACTGTTCAACAGAACTATGAGAGCAATATGTTTGGCTGTAAATGTCTAATAGCCGCATTAGAAAAAGCAAAATGACTTAAAGAGTCCTTTATTTTAACCTAGTATGTAAAAAATGACTTAAGTGTGAAATCATGTAAAAACTTATTTCAAGACATACATACTTTTTTAACTATTTAAAATCCAGTGTGCATTTCCTGTTTATGGCACATCTCAATTCAAACAAGCTCAAGGATGCTTGTCAGTCACAGGATTATCAACCTGACTTTCCACAAAGCACCATTCACTCTTAGGTATTTCATGAGGAGCTTTTCAGCTTCCTAACAACACAGCACCTTTTTACATTTGTTTATTGTTAGATCCAACTTTGAATCAAGTCAACTTTAATCCTCTGTGAATGTTCCTACACGTTCTTCCTATTGGCATTCCTAGCTGATCAGACTCCACCCAAGGACTTGACACAGTGCCAGCATCGCGGGTAGCATAGCCTCATGATTGAGGCAAAAGCTGAAAAGCACCAACCTTTGCATTAGGAATCCTGCTTTATCATCCAGGTCTGCTTATAACTTTTCTGGTTTTTGATAAAGCACTTTCTGTGTGCCTTGTGGAACTATAGGCTGCTTCTAACGTATGGAAATGTATAAGCTTTTGCAGATGTATTTTGAGATTTGTCCCAGAATCCTGTGTAATTATTTCTATGACATGTATACATGCATTTATACTCAGTGCAAAGTATGTCTTGTCTGCACTTCAGAAAATGTATTTATATTGAGCATTTACTTGGCTTTTCTTGTGACTAAGGAACACAGAAGTCACATTATACACATAGTGAGCTATTGCATATATTTTTGGTAAGTTCAGATATTCACTAAGTAAAAACATATTTTCTCTAACTTGGCAATCCTCTTAAGGGGAAACCCCACAGTTTTCCAGCCTGTATGACTAACATTCATTATTGCTGGATCCACTTAGCTGTAAGGTTTCTCCCCCTGGAACAGATAACTAGAACTCCATAGTATAAGGATTCCCAAATAAATGAATTATTGAAGGCCCGTGAAAACTTGTCAGTTGTAAATTCTTATTAGTTTAAGTCACTAAAACTAGAAGAGGTGGGAAAATAGAGAAACCCATTTTCTCCACTCGTGTTGAATCTAAATGACCATCCAAAGGAGACGGCATCACTCTGAAATGCATTTTCTGTTCAGTGGCATGTGTCCATGCAAAGTATTAACTAGCCTTTCTAGACAAAGGGAAACTGTTCCAGCAATGATGAAGCTTTGTAATCCTAAACTTTAGAGTTTTCTCAACTTCTTATCATAAAGAAACTATTAATACTCCCTTTTCTTTTAATAAAAAGTGCAAAGACCTCATTTTGAAATGTAGTAACTTTTGATATAAAACAATCCTCATGTTCAACTAACCACTGCTTAAATTCCATCTGTGGCCTATTTATTATTCAGATGCCCACCTGAACAAACAGACCTGTAGTTATGAGGTGACTAGAGCTTTCAGCTGCTCCCACGGGGCTCTCTAGTCTGAATACCTTCTGAAGCCCTGTTTCCCAGTGGAAAAGGGCTGTTGTAACTGCAGCCTGCAGTCATCTGAGCATATTCCATTCAACACGAAGGCAGCCCATTACTTACATTCCAAAAGGCTAACATTGGCTAGAATTCATATATTGGTTATAATGTTCTTGAGGCTTAGTTTTATGGAAATATACTATTTCCTTTTTAAGAAAATCGAGGGCCTGGAAGCTGGCTCATGGGTTAAGAGCATTTACTGCATTTGCAGGCAGACCTGAATTTGGTTCTCAGCACCCAGAAAACAGCTCACAATCCCTGAAACTTCCGTCCCAGGAGACGAGGTGCCCTTTTCTGCCCTCTGTAGGCTCTAGCATCCACATGACTTGTACACACAATTAAAATAAACATTAAAAAAATAAAAGTGAGAAACATGTAAGTAGATCTGTGCTTAAGCAACACACTATATCTCTCTTGATATCCACTGTAGCTCCTCAGGATGTAAAGAAATCAGGACACCAGCTACATGTCATTCACAGTTTAAAAATGAATTTTAATCTACTTACTAGTGATGCTAAATTGCTACTTATTTGTACATATAAAAAGGAAATTCTGTGATATGACATTGGCTTATGAAGGCAATCAAGTTAACAAGAGTCGCCATTAAGGCTGACTGAATTTGGAATGTGCAGTTAACCTCCTTCTGACCAAGTAAACTGAAAAAATGTCCCAAATAAATGAGTTATTGCATATTGTATAAAAACAAGTAAAAGGGAAATCTTATTTTTAAATAATCGGCCCTATTGTAAGAAGTATTATAGCCCCTTGGGCAGTTGTGTTCCCTGTGTTGGTAGTGAAGTGTAACAATGACGATTTGGTGACGATTTAGAACCGCCCGGGGGTTGTTGTTCTCTCTCAGTTTTCCTTCATTTTAGTGCAGTGGCTGTCAATCTGTGTGCCACAGCCCTTTTGGCAAACATCTCCAAAAATAATTATATTACAATTCATAACAGTAAGAAAATTACAGTTATGAAGTAGTAATGAAAATAACTTTATGGTTGGGGTCACCAGAATGTGAAGAACTGTATTAAAGGGTCTCAGCATTAGGAAGGTTGAGAACCACTGTTTTGATGTTTCTGGGCTTTTTTAAAAAATATTTTTTCTTTTTTTTTTTTTTTTTGGTTTTTCGAGACAGGGTTTCTCTGTGTAGCCCTGGCTGTCCTGGAACTCACTCTGTAGACCAGGCTGGCCTCGAACTCAGAAATCCACCTGCCTCTGCCTCCCAAGTGCTGGGATTAAAGGTGTGCGCCACCACCGCCCGGCAAAATATTTTTTCTTTAAAGAAAAATAATTAAGACTTAATTTAATTAAAGACTTAATTTTTCTTAAAAGAATGTTTTTTAAATTTATCTAGAAATTTCCTCAACAAAATTTAAGAACCAAATATACTGAAATCTTTTTTAAGTATTTATGAGTACAGACGCTTGTTTTAAATATTCAAACCTCTTAATGTTTTATGACAATATATGTTCTGAAAACATATTTTCAAAGATATCTGATAATATCTGTATGACTCTCCCTTTAGTCTTTTGCAGAATGACTTGAGTCTAGCTAAATTCCTCACTGCACTGGCTTTTATAGTTGACACTGCCTGCCACTCCGCAGGCTAGGATGCTTGCCTCCAAGCTAACAGCCTAAGTCCAAACCCTGGAATCCTTGTGGTAGAAGGAGAAAACTGACTCCTGCAAGTTGTGTTGTCCTCTGACTTCATCATACATACTGTGGCACATGGACACACTCAACACACACACAAATGTAAACACCCTTCCAGTAATATAGCATCATATTGTCTTCTAATGAATGTTTTCATTTATATTATGACATTAAGTAGTAAGAAAAACTTCAAAAATCCCAATAGGATATATTAGCTCCTTTTTTTTCCTCAAAAGTATTAATGAGCTTTTCCTAAAGATGATTACATTCTTTAAAGCTAGCATGTCATCATATATACATTTTTATGGGTCAGTTGAGAATATCACTGGGAGAAAACAACTTTTTCCTGTTTCCTTTCCAGAAGTGGAGATACCGTCTTTACTCAGGTTACACTGCCCCACAAGTCAGTATACCTGATTTAAACCTGTTTCCTGCTTTGGCTCGAGACCAGATTGAGGCCACCTTCCCTGCTGACCCTCCTCTCCTGTCTTATAAGTGAGCCTTCCCTGCTGCTGTCTTTTGACCATAAGCAGTTGCCTTAAATTTATATACTTCTCATGCTTTTTACAGAACTTTTTCCTCTTAAAAGAACTTGCTAAATAAGTAGCTTTCACATTTAACCATTTCTCTTTCCAACTGCACAATTCTAAATATACTTCATTCTCAACTTTAAAAAAGCAAGAGCATGCATGTACATATGAAGCAGCTGTGCACCGTCTACATTACATAGTACACTTAGCCTGCTGACAACAGTGCAGGCAAATAACTGCATTAACTTTATAAGGACTACCTTATCATTATAACTAGTTACAAGTTCTAAATATTTAGATAAAATCAAGTGCTGGTGTAGTTACTTGCTTTAGCTTTAAACTAACAATTCACTATAAATTCTACTATTTTTAATGTTTTAAATCAATGGCTTTACTCTTTGTACAAATGATTTCAAAATATATACATTAAAAAATATTAGTTACAAGCTAAATTAATTGTATATATTTTCTTAAAAATTAGGTGACTGAAATGTTGATCATGGTCTTGAGGAGATGGCTGAGTGGGCAGCGTTTGCTATGAGAGAATGAGGCTCTGACCGTGGATCTCCTAGATCCATATAAAACCTGATATCACATGCCTGTGATCACAGCACTAGATACCAGAGCCTCACTCGCCAGCCAGCCTAGCCCAAAAATGTGGATTGCAGGTTCAGTGAGAAAACCCATCCCAAAAACTAAAGTGGATGGTAAGAGAGGAAGACACCTAACATTGACCTCTGGCTTGCACACATGCACGTGCACACAAACACAGACACACACACACACATACACACACAAACACAATGTTGACCATTTGGATATAAGTGCACAAAATACTCTTACGTTCTCTTCTGTTATAACATATTAATGGTGGGGGCAGAATGCTTAAAGGAGTTAAAAAGAAGCGTGCCAAGTACATCATTTTTTATTGTTTGTATAGTTTATAAACTAACGGCAGCGTAAGTTGTCTTTCAAAGCATAAGTATTGAGGCTTGCATTATGCCTTCATCACTAAGTGTCGCTAAGGCAGGTTTGGTTTTACATAACTCTTCTATGCATCTCATCACTTTGGTTTTACCTCAGGATCACTAGATTTTAGAACAGTTCCTGTTTTCACTGTCAGAGCACCCTTGCCCCGTGATTCTAAATAGTTTCATCACGGTTAAAGCTTTTGGATTAGATGTGATGATTCTGATTTTGTTTATATGCTAAGGGGAGTCTGGACCCAAGCAAAATGTGAATAGGCCTCAGGAAGCAGCAGCTTCTCTCCTGTGTATCATATAAGAGACACAACACTGCAAGATCAGAGAGTGTTCCTAGAAACGATCTAGTCTGGACACAGCATGTTCAGAGCAATAAAACTAGAGAAAAAAGGAACCTACCACAGTTTAAAAAAAAAAAAAAAAAGACCATTTCAAAGATTTTTTTCAAATTACCTTTCCAACAGAAATCTGAAAATTAGACCCAATTAAAAATTCCAATTATAGATTAACATTAACAATGGTAGTACTATTGTGTTCAAAAAGTTCAAAAAACAACAACAACAAAAGCCCCCTACTATTTTAGGCAGCTTTTTCTTAAAAAAAAAATTGCTAGGAAATATCTGCATAGTTTTATAGCAGTTTATTTTAATGAATGGGATCGTACTAGTTATTGGTTTATTAAACTGCTTTGGTAGTTTAACACATTTCTTTTAGTCAGTACAGTTTCCATCTAAGTCTTTTCAAGAGTAATAAATGAAATAAAAGTTCCATATTTTTTTTTAAATTAACACACTACAGGATCTGCTTCAGTCTCATCTATAAGTTTATCCAAGGGCACTGACGAAATGCCTGTTCCCCCTCCTGTTCCCCCTCGAAGACGGCCAGAGTCTGCCCCAGCGGAATCCTCCCCATCCAAGGTAAATTTACACAAAGCACTGGTTATCTGGAAACTATAATCTTTATAGGTGTGTCAGCTGTTAATGTCAAGTCTATATCTTGCTGGGATAGGCTAGTATCTCAAAGTACTTAGGTTTAATAGTTCAAAAATTAAGTATAAATTTATCATGCAAGATGTTTATGTCTTTTTCCTATAAAGGTAGTTATAGGGGATGCATGCAAACCCCTATTAAGTTTAAAGCTATGAACATTACCAAGAGAAAACCAAGACTTATCTACAAGATGACAAACAGTCACTTGGCCTTGTGTAGTTCTTGTATAGTTTGCTTGTGAGCCTTGTCTTCACAGCTGAGCCATTGCTTCAGCCCTCATGCCGTTCTTTTAAAACGTGTGAGTGTGTGTGTGCATGCAGACACAGTGTAGAGTTTGTGTGAAGGTAGGTATATGATAATGAAACTGTACTGAGTGTCTGCTGAAGGTTATTCTCTGAGCCAGATAGGGAGAGACTTAAATTCTAGGTTAAAGAGATCCTAAGGACTCATAACTAAGCTTCCTGCCTGTTTAAATTTCCACCTTTTATTGTTTATTTTCCAAGTTATTCAATAATTCTATTTGGTCTTAAGCAACCCAGAGAATAGAAGCAGCAGAATAAGTCAAGATCATGTAGATTTCATGAAACATTAATACAGTACATTTAAAACTTAACAATTAGGGCTATGGTTGTTTGTTTGCCTAATATGTACACTGCCTTAATCTTTAGCACTACCAAAAAAAATAATGGATGGTTTATGCTAAATTAGAATTGTGTATTGTGTGGTAGGTGGTCAGTAGTAAACAACAGACTTTTGACTAATCTTGACAGAATTAGTTTCTTTTTTGCCCCTAAGAATGGACAGACCATCTTGATTAACACATATGGTAAAACTCCACATTCCATCCCAAAGTTCTGCAGCAGCATGTCTGAAAATTCCAAGTTAACTTAATATATTTATGGTGCTCTCCAAATGAAATTAACATGTTCTATTCTTTTTCATTTGTTAGATTATGTCTAAGCACTTGGACAGCCCCCCAGCTATTCCTCCTAGGCAACCCACATCAAAAGCCTATTCACCACGATATTCAATATCAGATCGGACCTCTGTATCAGATCCTCCTGAAAGCCCTCCCTTGTTACCACCACGGGAACCTGTGAGGACACCTGATGTTTTCTCAAGCTCGCCATTACATCTCCAACCTCCCCCTTTGGGCAAAAAGAGTGATCATGGCAATGCCTTCTTCCCAAACAGCCCATCCCCCTTTACCCCGCCACCTCCTCAAACCCCTTCTCCTCATGGCACGAGAAGGCATCTGCCATCACCACCACTGACACAGGAAGTGGACCTCCATTCCATTGCTGGGCCTCCTATTCCTCCACGACAAAGCACTTCTCAACTTATCCCCAAACTCCCTCCAAAAACTTACAAAAGGGAGCACACACACCCATCCATGCATAGAGATGGACCACCACTGCTGGAGAATGCCCATTCTTCCTGAGTTCTTAAGCTGGGACAGTTTCCTAGCCCCAAATCCATTGCTGGCAATGGATGCACTGAACATGCCAGCACTGAGGAGTTCAAATGAGAACTCCAGACACTAAGGACTCTACTTCAAGATGTAGTATAGGGCAATGAGTGTTAACCTATGTGGAATTATGAAATAAAATGGTATTCCACCTTAGAATGTGGAGACTGACCTAGAGGAATTGGACAACTGATTGCACCTGGAAACCACGTGAAGGGACTTTTCTGGCCAATAGGCAGGAGTCCTCATATTGTGAATGATCTTTATCATTAAAGGGATGGAAAACAGTCTAATGTCCGACAAGCCCATATGTTGACAGTTTTTGTAATTCAAAATATTATGCACTTTTAAAAAACCTTAAACAGGGATCTTCTCCTCCTCCTTTGTTTTCCTTTGCTTTCCTCTTCTACTTCAGAGGACTGTGAGAAAAGGCTGTGGTGCCTGACCTTGCTGAAATCAAGGCCCAGCGCTGTACTACAGTCCTGTTTACAGATTATTACAGTGAACTGAATGGGTACCGAGGCTTCACCAAAGAGGTACTTTTTGTTATTGTTATTGTTTTAAGAATATAGTTATGTCAATTTTAAGAACATTCCCTACCTACCCCCACTCACAAACAAAATGTAGTGGTGTTGCCTTCAAACAAAAAATTTCATGTCATTAATATGATGGAAGAAGAACATTTTAAAATGTAACTGTCAAGTATACTATTTACACTTAAGAGACTGTTAATCTATGCTAGACTGTCATCCCCCAGCCCCTTTGTCCCACAGAAGTTTACTGGTAATATATGTCCTGGCTCGTGGCTGTCCCTCTAACCGTACACAGATACGTAGGCACCCAATGTGAACAAGAGCACTCTCTGGGCCTCCCTGACACCTTTCATGTTTTACTAATAGTTGAGTAGTTAGCATACCTAGAATTACCTTGCATTGCCTAAATCATGTGTATATAGTGAATGTTATATAATATACCTGGACAGGTCTGTTTTTATTTAATTAAAGATAAATTACTTTGTTTGGCCGGCATATATTAAATTATTATATGGAGAAAATGGTTGATTCTTATTTCTTTGGGTTGAAAAACATACAAACACTAAGTATAAAAGCACATGTGGTGGTACCCGGGTGTCTAGTTCTTACAAAATAATCTCAAGTTGGAGTTTGGCGTGAAGGGAAATACTGGCTTAAAATGGGATAGGCATCTTTTAAGCAGAACCTTGCAGCTTTTTAAAATTTCTTGAGCAACTATACATATTTGTGAAGATTTATATTGAACATTCTACTTTGCTTAAGATCTTCAGTTCCATCAGAGCTTCTCCTTAGAGTATCTACCTGCATCCTTAATACCACATGATGATTCATGAAGCCTTGTACTGCTCTTCTGAGTCTAACAAATACTGTGATTGAAATGCATGCAACTTGAAGAGAAAACGTTTTCTTATTCTCCATTATGTCTGTGAACTGTGTAGCATTCCATTCTTCAACAGTCATCACTATGTGTATGTGTCCTCAGTAATGAAGCAGCATTTCAGTAATTCTCTTAACTGTGCTGCATTGTAGTGGCAACTTAGTATTTATTAGCGCATTAAATGTACATCTTGGTAGTGCAGCGTATAGTCTTCTAAGATCAGAAGAACATGAATTGTATCATCATGAGGCAGTCCATCTAGTTTGTTAGAGTTGATTCATTTTCACTCAGCTATGGTAGCCATTTTTCTCTTTGTAAAAGGTCTCCTTTTTTAAAAGAGTCCTCAAAAATTAATTTCAAATCCCTTGGTTGCAAAGTGTCCATTAGGCCGTTCACTGAACAAAAATAGCTAAGCATACTTACTAATGCTGTTCCGTATGACTGTAATGCAACATCCCCAAATCTCCCATGACTTTTTAGACCAGCCTAACTGTCCTTAGAATTTCCCATGGCTTATTGGTCACTGATGATCCCGTCCTTACTTCAAATGAGAATCTTAAGAAAGGCAACATTAGGAACCCATTCAGTATCTCTGTGGCAAATGCTGCCTTCAACAAGGTGATGGCCCCTTTCAGTCTGCATGAGCCAACAAGGGAAGGAAGGAGAGCTCAGATCTGGAGTTAACTATATTTCTCCCAAAGGGAACCATTCTCTATCCCACTGTTCTAGGAGACCACTTCACCATGCAGTCATTTTATATGCATCATAGATGAGGATATTTTTATTCTCCAATATAACATTTTGGCAAAAATATTTTCTGCAGCAGTAACTGATTTTGAAAACTCTAACTGGATGCTCTGAGAAGGTGAGAAAGCTTTATTCTTTTGTGAACCATTATCTGGCTGGCAGGTTTATCCTTAGTCATAACTAAAATGTACTTCTTCAGGGATAAGAAGTGGCAGAAGACAAATGCACCATTAAGAACTGCATCTGAATTCAGGATACTACAAGGCAGCCAGTGCAGCAAAACTTGCTTAACTATGTTCCCAAATATGGGACATTTCTTCCAGAAATCAAAGTGTCAGCAAATGTTTTCTTATCCTTGGCTCACAAAGTATAAGGAGTTCCTCTTGGTAGATCATTGCCAATATACTAGAAATGCTTTTTCACAGCTAAGCACTTTGAAAAACAGGGACAGAAAAGTACTGTCTTAAATTATTAAGACAGGATATTTATTTTTTTTTTACTCCTTCAAATGTGTTTGAAGACCACAAATGACAAATACTGAAAATTTGCCTAATTGAAATTTTTTGCTTAAATAAAGGCTGTTGAGCGTCAAATTGTGAGTTTAGTAAGTTACTATTCTCCAACTCAATGTTTTAATGGATCTGAGTTGAGCCAAAGGAATAACAAATAAAAACAATCGGCAGAACAGTCTACTTAAGTAGTGTTTGAGTTAGAGGCTATACTATGATTCCAAATTCTTCCTTAATGCAAACCCAAAGTAGTATTTATCATAATGATCTTTTAATTAAGTTTTGCTCACGTTACTTCATTATCTTAATGGCTTAAATTAGGAATATTTGGTAGTTCTGGAAGACAAATGGGGATGTCCTAGCTAGAGTACATACAGAAGAAAATCTTCTCTACCCTCTCTTCCTATTCAAAACCAAGGCAACTATTTATTCCTGGTTTTCTGCTGCTGGATGGGTTTGCATGCTTTTCCATCTCTGTTGTGTGCCTGCTGTACAGGTGCAGGTTCTGTGTATTCCATATTAATCTTTACCAGTAAATACACATCACAAGGTTACTTTCAGTTTGGCTGAAAGAGAACTGTGCAGTAAAATGTGAAGGAAAGCAATGACTTTATTCACTTTTTTTTTTCATTTGAAACACTACTAACTTTTAAAAATAATTGCATAGTCCCTTATACATAAGCCAATGAAATACTCTGAGTTCTAGTTAAGAAAAAAAAGCATGAACTCTACATAAATCTAAACATAAAACACTTGTAAGTTCTTTTGTAAGTTTCATGCCTTATTTTCCATTTTTGACACCATAAAGTGCATTTTCTGTCAACTGTGAGCAAATTTCCCTTTGCCGTTAATAAACATAGTGCATTAAGTAGCCAGTTGCTGAAAAATTACAAAGCAAGTTAGCTTAAGGTAGGTCACACTGGCCTGCCACTCAAAGAACCAAGATACCAGAAGATGCAAGTTGTACATGGTGTGGTCTAGAGTGCACCTGTGCAGATAGATGCACGTCTCCTTCAGTAGCTGCCAAATGTGCCTTTAATTAAAAACATCTCTAATTTTTTTTCTTCAAATCAAGTCAGAATTTGGGGACGGGAATAGGGCAGGGGACTTGAGGAGACAAATACCTGGTGAAATCACCAGAGAATTTGTTTGTCAAAGTGACATGTATAATTTTAGTTGTGATGTGTCTGTGTATATATGTGTATTTGCCTTTGTTTAGGAGCACTGTTATTTGCTGAAATGATTGTTAAAAAACTGCTCTGTGAGTCTGACTTTGATGTAAGAACAAAGTGTGGTCTGTCCATCTACTAATGGCCTTTGTACCTAACCATGTTTGTAGGTGATCTTTGTATTCTATGTGCAGCAATATTTGGTTTGCGTTAAAGTGAAAATAATGGCTGTTATTTTTCTGGCATTACTAAGATAAATTGAAAAATAATAAAGAAAAATACCTTATATAGCCTACAAGTGTGTTATTTTGCATGCATTATTTCAAAAGGCAGTATTTTGAAGTTGTTAGTGATTCTAATTTAACTTACATTTGTAACAGGTAGATAGGTTGGCCTTTGGGTATACACAGGATGAAGTTTCAGAGGGCAGTTACATTTCCAAAAGAATGTGCTTAGGTGATGCAACTAGCTGGTGTCGGGAAGACCGACTTTACAAGTCCTTTACAGTTTGGCATGAAAGAGCTTATGGTTGTATCTAAAGAACTTTGTAAATACAGAGTCACTCAAAGTATACCATAAAATAAAAATATTAAATGATTATTAGATTCAGTCCATTTATTTCAAAATAAAGGCAAGCCAGGCCTGGTGGTACAGCTCTGTGAGCCCAGCTACTCAGCAGACTGTCAGGATATAATTCAAGGCACACCTGGGCAACAGTGAGTTCAAGGCCATCCTAGAACCTGTCTCAAAACAAAGTAAGTAGTGTTGGGTGCTGCTCAGTGGTAGGCTGTTGGCTAACAGTGAAGCCCTGGTCTCATCCCCTGTACCAGAGAGAGAGAAGCAAACAAAGAAGCAAAGCAAGTGAAGCCTAGGCAAAGGAGTGTGTCAGGTCCTGACTGAGACCAAAGCTCAGTGCTCCTGGTACTTGGAGGAAGGCCAGCATGGATGCCTGCATGTTGTCATCCTAAGAGCCCTTAGAGCCACACTTCTCAACCTGTGCATCACCACTCCTCTGAGGAGTTGAATGACCTTTCACAGGGGTCACCTAAGACTGGAAAACACAGATATTTACATTTCATAACAGAAGCAAGATTACAGTTATGAAGTAGCAATGAAAATAATTCTGTGGCTGGGAGTCACCACAGCATATTAAAGGGTTGCAGCATTCAGAAGAGTGAGAAGCACTGACTTAGAGGTTTGAGGTGAAGAATGACAAGATCTACTTTACACTCACTGTGTCTGGAGAATAATTACAGTAAGAGCAGGAAAGGGAGGCAAGTCCAACAGAAATGGTTTGGACAAGAGCAATGGAGTGGAATCGAGGGCAAGGGCTGAGTTAGGAACATATTACAACACCCACTTTACTACGGCCTGAACATCCTATCAAAAAACACAGAACTGTCAAGGCCAACTTCAAGGTTTGGGGCCAGAGCAATAAGAATGAAGATTATCATTGACTGAGGTGGGGAAGATACTGTGGGAAAGGCTTAGATACAAGTTTGAACATTCAAAAAGTAAATCGGACAAATTAAGTCAAAAGGAAATCACAAATCCAAGAATGCTTAGCACCCACAAGTCCTGCGCTTCCGTCTCTAAATCACTGTGTGACAAGGAATCCCAACTTTACTGGAAGCATTGCTGTTTTGGGCTCTTATAGAAACTTATTAATGGCAATGTTTTGTGAAAAAGTTAGCATGTACACTAGATAATTTTATTGTCCTGTGTTATCTAAGACATTTAGTCATTCATTCTTAAGAGCTTGCAACTGATTTTTTTCTTGAATATAAAATCAATTTGCCAGTTAATAAGAAATACTTATGTGTACACCTGTACTTTAATAAAATTACAATATGTACTGCTTATTACATAGGTGACAAATTTAGGAATACAAAATCTCAGCCTACGTAAACTTAAATGCAGCTCTGTGGACCAAGCCCCCAAATAACCCCACTCTAATGAAACTGAAACAGTTCTTGGAATCTGGGAACCACAGTGTCATCACTGAGATGACACAAGAAAGACGAGGTGGAGAAGCAGTAAGCCATCAGCTACCACAGAACTCCATTCCAGGAGTTTCACTAACAACCTAGTTTCAATCTCGGATGAGCTTAAACACAAGATGAAATAGCCCAGCAAAAGAATCTTAGCACTGTAATCCACAGTCCAATTCTGAACTCAGAGAAATAAGATGCTCCTTGCTTGGGCTTGTACGTAGATCCTTCAAGGCTGCAAAAGTGACTACTGGGACCTCCTAGTAGAAAAATCTGCATCTCTGGTGAAG
Organism: Grammomys surdaster; assembly: GCF_004785775.1. NCBI lineage: Eukaryota > Metazoa > Chordata > Mammalia > Rodentia > Muridae > Grammomys > Grammomys surdaster. Next base: position 13,425,830 of record NW_021604607.1, read on the forward strand.
TGGCTTCTTTCTGCCTATCACCCTGATCATTTCCTGCAGACACCACTGGTCAGAGAGCTGGAGAGGTAGAGCAACTGTCTCATCTTGACTTCATCCCAAATTCATCATTATGTCAAATATCACAAGTCACTAAAGACCCCACCTCTCCTTTCAGTTTACAGTGCTATCTAGAAAGATTATGAGACGAGCCAGAAGAAAAAAGAATAACCTATTTCTCTTGTAACCGGAAAAGTTATTTAGTTTTTGAGAATGGTGCGGTATCCTTAACTGGCTCTGGAGATGACTGTGTCTTACCTCCTTTCTGAGTGGCATTTTCCTTTAAAAATGTGAGAGACTGAGCTGACGACGCTGAAGTTCGACCATGAGCAAAGCGGAAGTGATTTGTGAAGCACAGAAAAAAGCAGTCTAGCCCTCGAGAGGACTTGCTTTCTTAATAGGAAGTACGACAAATATCAAAAGATGAAATAGTTGCACCACACAGGATCTCAGAAAAATCAGGGCTTAGCCTGGATCCTAAGGATCAGCTCAGCAGGAGGAGCCAGAGCAAGGGTAACTGGAAGCAGGGCTGAGCTGGACAGTGCATGGCTTACTGGCAAAGGGAAAAGCCCAGTTTAGTTGACATTAGTTTATGCAGAACCACAAACAGTCAGAAACCTAGAAGCCCTGTTAGAGAGTGACCCTAAACTGTTATGTTGAAGACTTGGGAATCTGAGGCTAGACAAGAGCTGAGTTTCATTAAACTGCGTTTGGTAATATGGACATGCTAGGGATATGGGAAGCAGGAGTGCTTAGAGGTAGTTAGAACTGCACTCATCCAGGGTCCAGTTAACAGGAAATAGGGACCCAGATTGGCAACATTACTATTAATTTAATAATATACAATGGTGGTCTGTGAATAGAGATGGGGTGTGCTATCAAAATAAAATCTGAGAGGCATATAATATTTTAAAACTTTCTAGTACCCTACTATTTTGATGATAAGCAGGTTATGACAGGAAGAGAATTCTTATTTTTGTTCATAGTTTAGTTTTTTCACTCTCCATGTCCGGGTGGTTTGGCATTGTGCTTTTAAACACTGCCCAGAACAATTTTAGCCTGATAAAAACCTGATTTCAGTGGTCTATTAAACTCCAGGAAATAAAAACCTTAGTTACTCCAAAAATTTGGTAGTAATACTTTACATGTTTCACATTTAATTGTATGCTAAAAGGTGTGGTCCCACTTAATCACTGAACAGGGAGAAAGTTGTAATACTTAAAAAAGAAATCCCCAACAGTTCGTTCTTACAGAAGTACTGTCTGAAGCGATCAGTGTGAATACTAACACTGTGTTTAGGCAACTGCCTGCCAATGATGGAATCAAATGGGTTAAACCTCTGTTTTGTTTCTTCCTGTTATAACTCTGATGTCTGATGTATGGGGTCGATCAAGAAAAAGGATGCTGGCCATCTGGGGCATGTCTAGGTTCAACAGCATACTTTATTACTCCAGAGCTAGTAGGCCTTACTCACGTAGGACTAAGTCCTCTACTTGGGCTATAAAAGCTTCTCTTTATTACCTCCTAGGAGACTTGAGTAGTACATCCCTGAGTTTTCATTCTGACATGTGTTTGTAGTAACCACTGTATAAACATGACCATTAAAGAACTGGTGCTGGGGTCAGCTTCAGTCTAAATTAAAGGAAAGTTTTAGGGCTGGGGATGTAGTTCAGTGGCTGAGCACTTGCCTGGCATGCCCTAGACCCTGGGTGCAAAGCCTTGGAAAGAGGATGTAGCTAAGTCAGTGCTCTTCTCCTCCTGGTCTATCTGGGCTTGGGTGGATCTAACACACATGAGATCCACAGGATCTATGATTGTTGCAGTCTCCAACACAGCCCACACAAGGAAAATATTTCGTTGTCTTTGGCCCCATCCCTGTTCTCTTTACTGATTTTCATAACCATAGAACAAGTTGGAGAGCATGGCATCTTTAAATTTTGAAGCTTCTAAGTCATATTTTAAGGACAAATTCTTTAGAACTCTGATTTGTACATATAAAATTCAGTTCTGTTAACCCTATGCCTTAAAGGATGATATATTATGCCTTGAGGTCTGGAAAGATATGAAGCAAGACACAACTGGACGCTCACATAGAGTGTTCTAATCTAAGCACAGCGCGATGAGTTCACGAACTATGCATTAAAATTCCTAGGAAGCACAAAATTCACATCCATGCTAAAAATGAACATGTTTAGTATTATACTTGGGGAATGACTTCAAGGTGCAAGTTTTTGTTCTTACAAACATTTATTTTCCTCCAAATTTAGTAATTTTTTTCTGTAGTGATGTGGAAAGTCTTCATGTCCCTTTTCCCAAGTGTTGAGGTTCATAAAGCCAAGTCTTAACATAGACTAAACGTCATCTCTTCTGTATCTTCTATGTTGATTTAGTTTCATATGTAAATATTTATATTAGTTCTCCTTAGGGATTTATACATTGAGATATATATATATATATATATGTATATATATATTCCTGCAGAGATATATACAAGCTTTTACCCTCCTCTTACCACTTGACAATACAACTGTAAATGTATTTACACAGCTGTTCCTTGGTCAAGGTCATTTGCAAGAGCAAGTCGGTTTCTGAAGAAATCTTGTTTGGTGGGTGAAGGATCCATTGAGGGGTTCTCATTAGTTTTTTCCCTGTATTCTGATCCACTGGACCTAAAATCTCAGCACACAGATAAAGTACAGGTTGATTTGGTTTTAATTGTTTTCAAGTATTTTATCTATCCAAATTGTTTTGCATTTGTAAAACAGTTGCCTCCTAGAGCTGGAATCATTTTTTACTCCCCTGGATTTCAAAACTTAAGATATGTGTATCTAAACTTTGCAGTGAACACACAGAACCTCTCTCTAATGCTCCATGGGGACTACTGTGACAACTACATACGTCAGTGTAAGTTACTGTGTAAACCAACTACAGCAGGAAAAAGGCTCAAAAATATAACTACTCCACAGGTTACCAAGGCCCTTATATTGAAATGGTCATCAGGGGCCCTTGCTTAATCTAGACATCACATTACAAACTCTTGCTTTTGCTTGTTTTCATTTTTAAAGGAAAGATTTATTGAAACCAACCACACATATATGCTACATTTGGTAGAATGCAGAAATCAGTACAGTTGTCTCAACCACCACAAAGGAAACCAAGACTAATCAATAGTCAGCTCAGTCCATTTGAGTGCCCAGTCGAGGGTGCATTCTTCCTTTCTCTTGGTTAAGCCAGTTAGACAATCCATTCCACATCTGTACCTTCTCCAGTCTGTTCATGTCAGAAGTCCCTAGAGGGAGGAGGCTTTCTGGAAATAATCTCTTGTACAACTAGACTGAAGCCCTCTAACTAATTTAAACTCTGAGCTTGAATGGGTAAAAGTAGCCCGGTAACCAAGAACCAACATCGGAGTCCTACTTCGAATGTATGAAAGCGATGTTCCAAAGCTCCTGTTGAAGTGAACAATGTCTCCATACACTGCATCAGGCATGCTTTCCCTAAACACAAGCGCAGGGTAATTTGCCTCTGAGTTCTTTCACTGTCATCCGTACACTATTTTTGTGTCCTTGTTTGTTTGGGGAGATTTCTGGTGGTTGCTTTTTTTTTTTTTTGTATGTGGGAGAGTGCTTTATTTGGTTCTACTTTGATGGTCAGGGGATCCACCACAGGGTCCCTCACACACAAGGCAAGTGCTCTACTGCAATGTATCCCCAGCCCAAGTCCTTTTTATTAATAATTATTGCTTTTAATTATGAATCTGTATTTACTGAGTTTATTGGGAAGAATTCAAGCATCCTTTTCTATCCTTCAAGTAAAAATACTGGCTGGCCCTAGGGAAACACTAAAGATATCTGAAAACCTGATAAATGGACTAGATATTTTTATTTTTCAATTTGATAACAGAAATGAAGCCATAGCTACCTAGCATGCTTTTACTTCTGGTTAGAAAGGAATACTTTCCCACTATATCCTAACAGAGAAAAAGTTTTCTCTCAGCTTCAGTACACCTGGGTACTCATGAGATAAAAAAGTATCTGGGTAGGGTAAACTCTTTGCAAGAATCAGCCTAAACTCCCTAGAAACAGACTCACAACTTCCCTAAAACTCCAGGCTTGCTTTCAGCTCTCAGAACTCCTGCCTCCCTCCAGTTGAGATCACCCCTGGTTGGCATAGTTGTGCCCCAAATGTTAGTAAATTACATCCTGGCTAGCCATTCTTTCCCTATCTTCTGCTATGTGGGAGCCTAGAAGCACTTCCTTCTGGCTTAGAACAGGGAGCAGGAGTTCAATTCCTGTCTATTCTCAATTGTTTTTCCTCATGAAGATTTCTCAACGAAGTCATTAGTCTACAACGAAAACCTTCACCTCACATATTCCCTCTTACTTACATCTGATCTCTCCAAAGCCCAACATGTCATACTTTCAGGTTCCCACATGCAACTGTTTGGAGTTTACCTGGAAATGGGAAAGCTCTGATGTCACCACCAGCCCCAAGGACCACAGAAATCTTCACCAGTTGAGTTCCCATTTCTGAAACAAATGCCAAAATCGCCCTGTCTAGTTTCCACAAACTCAGCTCAGACTTTTTTTTTAACTGCTCTTCTTACAAAATGTACCTTCCCTTTGTTTCCAGTACAAATGTCTACATTTCTGAATATTAATTACTAAGTAATTAGTGGCTAACTTACTAATTGTTTTCAAAATACAGAATTCTATTGTAGCAACAATTCCAAGCTCATTCTCACCTTTTAAAAGACAATTTTAGCTGACTTTTATAATTCTCATACTATAGGTATACCTGGACTTGCCCAAAGGTATAGGTGTAAATAAGTAGGGAAAAAACCCTGCAGAATCTAGGAGAAAGAGATAGTGTGTTTCTCTTTTATTCCCTTTCTTTGTGATTTCGGCAGGCTGCCCGGCACATCTAAGCAGATACTAAAGGGACAAGCAGGAACTCTCTGGGAAGGGTACAATGGCTGCCAATATATTCCAACACATTGTTATCCAATCATTTGACAGAAATGGAAATGGACAGAAACAGAATGGATCTGTTACTAATCTTCCTTCAAATGACAGCGAAAAAGAAAACTGCAAGCTGGGTAGGTCAATAAGTACAATTTTGCAACAGATAACTGAAAATACTGGAGTGGGGAAGGGAGGTCTAATTAAGTGCCCAGAATCTCCAGCAGAGAAAGACTTGGTTCTCTGAAAGAGTTAGGGCTTTCCGATGAAGAGGACTGGAGGAGATGGAGAAGCACCTGTCCTACTAGTGAAAAAGGTAAGCCAACCGTGGCACTCACAGGGTGGTGAGTAAGCACTCTCTTAATATGTGCTGTACACTATAACTTGCAGCTATGCTACCCTTACATTTAACTATGAGCTTCAAATGGGCAGGAGCTAGTTGTACTTGTTTTGTGCTAGGCAGAACCTAGAACACTAATGACAGGTAAATAACTGACTCTGGACGACCTACTGAGAAGCACTAACAATCAGAGCTGGTAATCTAAATCTCTCATCCTTTGAAACCCTCCCCTCTTGAATTTGAAATTGACATAAGGAAACTAAATGAGATGTGATCAAACTACAAAGTGATAAAAGGAAGAGTGGGCTTGGGGTGGGTGTTAGGAGGTAGAGGAAATAAATACGAAGGAACCAACTGATTTTTAGAGTTCTGCTTTCTGTTCTACGCTCTGTTCCACAGGGAAGCATATTCAAAAACTGTGAGAAGACACCAAACAAAAAAGGCCTCACTGACAATCGAATGTATAAGCTGCAGAAGTACTCCTGACCATGTGTAAATGAAATAGATTTGATGCCATTGGAGGAGGGAGTATGATAACTGTACTAGAAATAATAGTATAAATTACAAAGTACTAAAAAGGAAAAGAAAGGGTGAAAAAATATAATCAGCATTAAGAGGCCATATTCTTTATCCTCTACTGCCCTCAAAATGAACACTAAAAAGTGGAGGCTCTGTCTCTGCCCTCTGCTCCCCTGTTTTACATGTTCTCCCCCACCGCTCTGCCCAGCTCAGAGTATCCACTTACCCAAGAATAAGAGTTATACATAAAGATGCAAAAGCATCTGCCTCAGCTTTGATGACAGTCTGGGTTTAAGACTTTGACAGGGTTCATATATACTCTTCTAGGGGACAGTTTATCGTTCATCTTACTCTAAGGGAGGAGGGAAGGATTCAGTCAAGCATTAGCTTTTCCTATCAGGTCTGTCCCTATCATCTAAGAATCACATTTAAAATGTGTAAAGTCATTTAACATTCTCAGACTCTAAGTGAGCAGACTTCATTTCTGACCAGCGCTGTGCAGCTTTCAGGGATCTATGACCTGGTATCTACCCAGGGAAAATGTGCCCGAGATGGAAACAATAAAAGGGTTACCCTTTTCCTCAAATATCGTGGGCACTTTTTCAGAATATTTTTAATGATGTCAACTTGACTCTGCCTTTTGAATCCTTGTGGGCATGAGCATTCGGCCCTCCCAGCCTCAGAGGGAAGAGAACCCTTTCTCAGGTTTTCTGTTGCATCTGGTTCCATGCCTAGCTTCATCCCGAAGCAGCACTCTGGGTGTGTGGGGCCACCAGCCAAACAAGCCCCTATGGAACAAAAAGTGTGTCAGTGTAGAGAGGACCGAACCTCAGAAGGCATTAGGGGAGGGAGGCAGCAAGCCCCAAGCATGACACGGTGGCTCTCCTGCAAAGCCAGACTCTGGAGTGACTCTAGTACCTAGGTTTAGCTACTTATGGTCACTGGGCTTGCTGCCAATGGACTTCCTGACACACAAAATGGTTTGACGTTTTTCTACCTGTACTTTTTACAATAATCTAGGTTTAAGTCATTAATAATCTACATATAGAATCCTCTAGAAGGGATAGTTTATCTTTCATCCTACATATTCCTGGGTTGAGAGTGCAAGTTCCTGTGCAGTGGCTGGGACCATGACATTCATGATCCTATATGTATGTCTGGAACTGTGCTCACATACATGAATGGTGAATTCACATCTGAGTTAAAGGCACAAGCCCTTCTGTCTGGAATACCATGCAGAAGTGTGCTCCCTAATAGACTTTCCATGGTCTTTAGATGACAGTGCCAAAAGAAGCTGTTTAACTTGCTTCTTTAACCCTTGCCACTCACCAAGGACTTCCTAAGCACAAAGCTGTAGTAAGACTACCTGCACAGTGCTGACTGTTCTAGACCACATCTTCTAAGCTGGGAAAACCTGCCAGAGGAAGACAGTGACTCCACCTTCCCCTCTACTCAGAAAATACTTCACATTCCAAATACAAAGGACAGTGCCATTACTGTTGATAGTGATGTGACTAATGCAGACTGATCTAAGAAAGGACTAAGAGAATCCACTGACCTCTTCCCTAAGAAACACATCCAACATTGCCGGAGGACTGAAGGCAACTAACCAGCATGAATCTGGAGATCAAGTCATCTGCATTATACCAAGGTCCATGGGGGCAGGGAGCTAGAGAAAGATTAAAACCTGGCCTTCTATAATATTTAAAATTATAGGCCCAGCAGTACATTCATTTCTTGTTTTGGGCAGTATAACTAAGTGACTACTCAGACTGAGCTACAATAAAGTCAAAGTATAAATAAAGCAAATATACATACTACAAAAGACTCTAATTTCTTGAGCAATCTCCCACCCAGTGTGGGATATTTTTCAGAGAACTCAGCTAGGATCATCTAGCTTCTATTTCAGACAACCCACTAATTCTCCCCCGAGTTTGACAGTTCCAGGAAGGTACATTTTTAGGGTGCTCCTCCTCCTCACTTTGGCTAGTGCTGCTCCCAGATATAAAGGGGCAAATCTCTCTGTGCCTTGTATGACTGATAGGGCTTTAAAAAAAAAATCTCTTTGATAATCAGGAATTTGTAAAGGAAACAATGGTAGATCTGTTGCCAATTATTTTCCAACAGCTAGTGCTCAGTCACTATAAATGGTAGTAGGTGACACTATAAATGGTTGTTTCTTTGGGGAATCTTAATGACTGAAAAATTATCCAACAGACTCAAGGAGTGTATATCCTTAGGAGTTTTGAGTTTCTCAAAGGATTTAGAACCTAAACCCCAAGTTCAGACTGGCAAGCTGTCTGTTTCTTCCTGGTCATGTCATTAGCAGTTATAGACCAAGAAAAGCCTATATCCACAATCCTAGAGAGGGAGAAAACAGTTCTTAAGCCTCAACCCCTATATAAAGTGGTTGGAGGGTCCATCAACAGTCATGCATGCGTTAGGTTGCCTAGCAAAACTGGAAGGAGACTGTAGGGCTGTGGTTAACTGCATGGAAGGAGACTGTAGGGCTGTGGTTAACTGTAGAACCGGTGTTCTTCTTTCCTCTTCCTCCTCCTTCTAGTAACAACAGGCAAGGACCAACAATCAGATACCCACTAATCTCAACATCACCCTCCCACTGCAGGAGAATTAGACAAATCATTAAAAAAAGAAGGCCAACTGCAGGCTTTCTCCACTTCTTCTATCAAGACCAGTATCTAAATCAACCAGTAACTCTACCTTAAAGGAGAAAGTGATTTCCCAGTAAATTTCCAAAGGCAACAATAACATCTTCATTTAGTTTTTCTAATAATTGAAAAATAGACTTGAGATTGAAAACTACTTAAAATGATCTCTAATAAGAGGAAGTAAATAGCAAGCAGATCTCCCTAAGGGAGAGGAAGGCAGGTCTAAGGACCAGTGGCAGTGCAAACAGCAGCCACCCAGGCAGGCAAAGGCTGAACTGCTGAATCACTTGGGGGTGGGGGTCACATCTCCCTTACTGGGGCCTGGCCCTACCTCCCAGTCTGCAACATGACACTGGCCAAAACGCCTGCGGTAGTAATGCTTCATGCAACAGTAAGGCAGAATAAGGAAGAATAAGGCAGGGGTATCTTTTGTTTCCCATCTAATATGGATACTCTGAAAGTCGTCAATAGGGCCTGAAAAAATTCATCGGTCAGGGAAAGCCCTTACAGAGTTGTCAATACTGTGGATGATGAGGCCCCTGAGGGCAGAAGGCTGTGAGGCCTGCAGAGCACGTTCCACACCCAGCTCCTCCCAGAAAGGATCACACCCTGCTCAACTCATTTGCCAGGGAAGCCCTTCTGTTAACTCCTCTCAAAGCAACTTTAAGAATGAGGAGGAAGGATTTTAAGAAGTGGCAGGGGAGCTGAGTTTGCTTCTGTTCAGAAATTGGATACAAACACTAAATTTAAAACAGTTGTGTATGATGGGCTACTTAGCAATCACTGTTAAATCTCAGGTTTCTGTCAGAGGGAAATGGGTTACAGCACTGTTTTATCTAAGGGCTACTCACTTCTTTTTAAAGAGCTTGCGGAATGAGCTTCGAAAGCCCCCTTTCTGGTCTGGCCTGGGATTCTGATCGCTGAAAGAAGTCTGTTCACTCTCTCTTTCTTCCTTTGGACAGAATCGGGTGGCATCGTCTAGGTGCATCTCCTGAAAAGACAAAAAAGGAATGCTATTTTACTCTATTCCAAAAAATCTGCCCTGGCTGTGGGACAGTTCTTTAGCTTTGCCTCTCCTACTTCCAAGACTAACTGGGGCAGGAGAAAGCTGATCGTACAAGTTGCCCTTTGTCCTCCTTTGCTTTCTATTGCTGTAATTAATAAAGGCCACGACCCAAAAGCAACTTGGGAAAGATTACACTTCCAGGTAACAGTGCAGCACTGAGAGAAGGCAGGGCTGGAACTCAGGGCAGTAACCTGGAGACAGGAACTGAAGCAGGAACCATGGAGAAACAGTACTCACTGGCCTCCTAGGTTTGTTCAGACTGATTTAGAACACCTGCCTAGGACAGCACCCCTCCACCCACCCACACCCTGGGTCCTGGGACTGGGTCCTCCTCTACCCATTAGTAATCAAGAAAATGCCCCTACAGGCCTGGCTCCAGCCACCTGATGGAGGCATTTTCTCAGTTTAAGTTTTTCTTCCCAGATGACTCTAGTTTCTACTAAGCTGATAAAAGATTAATCAGTACATTTTCTGACCTCGACATGCTTGTCATGGTATACATAATAGCAATGAATGTATTTTATTTTATTTTATTTCTTCTTCTTTTAATGTGTATGGGTACTTTGCCTGTTTCTGTGTACCACATGCATGCCTTACAGAGGCCACAGAATAGGGCATTGGATCTCCCAGAACTGGAGTCACAGATAGCTGTGAGCCACCATGTAGATACTGGGGATTGATCCTGGGTTTTTTGGAAGAGCAGCCAGTACTCTTAACCACTGAGCCATCTCTATAGCTTCCATAAATATAGAGAATAAACTTTGTTCTGGCATCAGCTGTGTCTTGCTGAATAAGCCAACACTTAACCCCTGGCAGTGTTGGAAATGTTTCTCTTTCTACAAAATAAGAAAATTTAATATTTAGGGGTTTTGTTACTGTTGTTAACAAAACAGATAAATTAGGATGCTCAATAATGTAACCATAATTTTAAAGTTGTATTCCTAATTCTGTATTTTATGGGGTTAGAAGTCAGAACTGTTGAGAAATATCAACTGGTATATCTAAATTATAAATATGCTTTGAACCTACTTATATAACTCAGTCCATATTTAGAGTACAATTAAAAATAAAGATATTTTTGTGCACTTGTTTAATTTCTAATGTGAGGATGTATTACCATGTGCACATATATTTAAGTATATATATATATATATATATATATATATATATGTGAATGTGTTAGGTATGTACACAAACATATCCTACATGAACAGAATATTTACATTGAAGTGAATGTGATTCAAAAACAATCTAAAAGCAGCTGCTTAATTTTGAGTAGCCCTATGCTTTCATTTGTATATGCTTGACCCAGGGAGTGGCACAATTAGAAGGTGTGGCCCTGTTGAAATAGGTGTGTCACTGTGGGTGTGGGCTTTAAGACCCTCATCCTAGCTGCCTGGAAGCCAGTATTCTGCTAGTAGCCTTCAGATGAAGAAGTAGAATTCTCAGCTCCTCCTACATCATACCTGAATGCTGCCATGTTCCCACCTTGATGATCATGGACTGAACCTCTGAACCTGTAAGCCAGCCCCAATGAAATGTTGTCCTTTTAAGGGTTGCCTTGGTCATGGTGTCTGTTCACAGCAGTAAAACTCTAACTAAGACAGAGTTGGTACCAGGAGTGGGATTTTGATGTGATAAATAAGTCTGATTATGCTTGTGTTTGGAAGAGTATGGATTCTGGGATTTTGGATCGAGAAAGCAGTGTAATGCTTTAAATGGGGCTTAATGGGCCATCCCAGTAGGAATATGGAAGACTTTGTTGCTGAGAGTAATTTGAACTGTGCAGAACTGGCCCAAAATGTTTCAGAGAAAAAGAATTTTAGTATGTGGTGTAGTAACTGTTTTGTGGTATTTTAGTTAAGAATGAGCTGCTTTTTGCTCTTGCCTCAAGAGTCTACCTGAGGCTAAAGTAAAGAGATTTATATTAATTTCACTGATAAAGGAAATCTCAAAAAAAATCTAGCAGAGACTTTGTTCTCTGGTTAAGCCTCATGAAGAACATTTTGAACACACACAGCAAGGTGAGAAAGAAAAATTATAAAATATACGGTATGAAAGGTACACCAGGAAGTGAAATGGAGCTGAATCCTGTGTTCAAGGATATTACATTGAATTAAGAGAGTAGTGACCTTGGAGCAAGATCCCACCCAGCCAAGTTTAGGTCCAGGCATGGTAGTCCAAGCTTTTAATCCCAGGAGGCAAAGACAAGCTGAGTTTAAGGCCAGCCTAGAACACAGCAAGTTATAGGTGAAGAAAAGCTTAATCCAAGCTTGGTGGGTCACACCTTTAATCCCAGTGCTTAGGAGACAGGCATGCAGATCTGAGTTCAAAGTCAGTCTACAGAGCAATTCCAGGACAGACAAGCTTAAGCAGTGAAGGAGTTGAAAAACAGAAAGCTGGTGATAATGTAATAGAACAAGGGGACCATGTCCCAGCCCCAGCAAGCAGTAGAACTCAGCAGCTTTGATCACATGGCTCTGGCTTTAGAGTCCAGAAGAGAAGAGACCACTGGGACAATTGATGCTGGTTAGCTGGCATCAATTAAGAAATTAGCAGGGATTAAGAAGAGATCAGCATCACTGAGGTGAAATCTTCTGGGAAGTGTTTTCTGAGAGCACAAAGAAGCTGTATTTCAGAGACAGCCAAGGTTGTACCTCATGCTATACCTGTACTTGGTAATATGTAAGAGTTATTCAGGTGGTACCAGTTTTGAAGGCATGAAGGGGTCATGAAGAGCAGTTGAGGCTTGGTACTGTGAGAGGCCATGGGAGGGCATTGGTGAAGGTGCAGCCTCAGTTGTAGTTTACAGCCCAGAACTGAAGGGATCATGCAAAGATTTGAGACTTGGCACCATGAAGAGGCTATTGGTGAAGCAGAAGTTGTATCAGAAGACCCCAGTGTATTGGAGATGCCAGTACCATGGGATGGTCACCAAGAACAGCAGCGGCAGTGGAGTGAATCAACCTGAACTTAGAGTGCTACAGAGGGCAGAGCTGGAGAGGTGATGCCATCCCTTTGGAGGAGCCCAGTAGATCATGTGTGGATCCCAGACATTGAAACAAGAAACTGTAACATTGAAGTTGCCTTGGAGAACCTAAGATGTTCGAGATGCCAGAGCCATGGGGCTATCTGTTGAGGAAAGTTGCTAACAGGGAGTAGAACTATCCCAGGAGAAAGAAGTTTGTTGCAATCAACAAAGATGATAAAGCAGTTGGAGATCTGAAGACTGCTTTGACATCAGCCATGGAGATGCAGGGTTTGGAGTTTGTCCAGCTGGTTTCCTGTCTTGCTTTGGGGATTACAGTTAAATGATTGGATGAATCTCAGAAGAGACTTTGAACTTTGGACTTTTAACATTGTTGAGACTGCTTATAAACTATGGGGACTTTTGAAGTTAGACTAAAAGTATTTTGCACTATGCTATGTTTAGGTATGGCCCCATAGACTCATATGTTTGAACAAGCCTATGGAGGCCAGCGAGTGGAATGTGATGGTTTATATGCTTGGCACTATTAGAAGATGTGGCCCTGTTGGAGTAGGTGTGTCACTGTGGGTGTGGGCTTTAAGACCCTCATCCTAGCTGCCTGGAAGCCAGTATTCCACTAGCGGCCTTCACATGAAGATATAGAACTCTCAGCCCTTCTTGTACCATGCCTGCCTGGATGCTGCCATGTTCCCACCTTGATGATCATGGACTAAACCTCTGAACCTGTAAGCCAGTCCCAGTGAAATGTTGTCCTTATAAGAGTTGCCTTGATCATGTTGTCTGTTCACAGCAGTAAAACCCTAGCTAAGACACCCTAAGAAGTCAAAGCAGAAAACATACCACCAGTATCCTCCCAGTCCAGCTGGGTAGCTGAGTGCTTGTGAGGAGCAAAGCATGGGCAAAGGTTTTTCTAGGAAACATCTAGATCTGACTTAGAGAATTTCACTTGGGGTTGTAGCAGCCAACCCAGAAAGTCTCTGAGATGCCACTAAGATTCCTAACTAAACCATGGAGACCGGTGTCCTTGTGGTTTAGTGTAATGTTTCTCAAAGTATACTCCAGGCATCCTAGGATAATCTACACTTGCTTTTACCTAAAAATACAGATTCCTAAGCCCCAGTCTGGACTCTCTAAAGCAAGAATCTCTGGTGTATACATAATTGTTATGTATACTTAGATACCAAAGCCAGGGGTTTCAAGCAGGCTTCTGCCTGATCCACCTACTGTTTATATCAAAGGACTATGAATCCTAAATAGTAGTTTCTTTTTTTTTTTTTTTTTTTTTTTTGGTTTTTCGAGACAGGGTTTCTCTGTGTAGCACTGGCTGTCCTGAAACTCACTCTGAAGACCAGGCTGGCCTCGAATTCAGAAATCCGCCTGTCTCTGCCTCCCAAGTGCTGGGATTAAAGGCGTGCGCCACCACTGCCCAGCTTAAATAGTAGTTTCTGATTCAGTAGGTCTGTCTACAGATTCTGGATTTATAAAATTTATTAAACTATAAAATGTAAGAGTAATGCATCCACTATTACCTCCAAGACCACATTGTGGGAGGTCTCTGAAGGAAGTAAGGCAAAGCTATACTGCTGGCCAAAACACCTGCTGGAGATAGGACATTCCAGACTGAGAATTTCGGAGACCTTTGGAGCAGGAAGGGGCTTGATTTTACCTCCTATCAACTGTGGACCTCCATTAAAGTGATCTTTAACTCAACACCAAATCCTTCATTCAGGAAAACCATAAATTATTTATGGAAAATCTGCCTGTGAAACCATGGTCTAATATTGTTCACCAGTACAGCATTTCATACTTTATAAAATGTGCTCTCAAGCTATCTTACTTGACTGCATCTTCATAACCCTGTGAGGTAGATATGGTCTACTTTTTTAAAATTATGATCACAAATTTATTATTTGGGATGGAGGGATGGGTTCACACATGCTAGGGCACATGTGGAGATCAGAGGACAACTTGCAAGATTGAGTTCTCCTTCCACATGCAAGTTCTGGGGTCAAATGTCCTCAAGTATGGTGGCAAGTGCCTTTATTTGCTGAGCCATCATTAGCCAAAATGGGTTTGAGTGCATGTGTATGAGTTTAGGCACATAGGTGCCAGTGAGCCTTTGGGGAAGTCAGAGACAATCCTTGAGGAGTTGGTTCTCTTCTGAAATTTGTGGGATATGGGCCAAAGTCAGGTCTTCTAGTTAGCACCTCTATCTGATGAGCCCTCTAACCAACCACTAAATGTCTTATTTTTTATATAAATGTATTCTGTTATCTGTATTGGTATTCTGCCATGTATGTCTGGTACCATGTGCATGCCTAATACTGGAGGGGACCAAAAAGGGATGTCAGATCCCCTGGAACTGGAGTTGTAGACAGTTGTGTGAGCTTCCATGTGAGTGCTGGGATTTGAACTTGGGTCCTCTGGAAGAGCAATAAGTGCTCTTCAACACTGAGCCATCTCCCCAGCCCCCTAAGTATCTTATTTTCATAGATAAGAAAACTGCAAGCACAGATATGCCATGCAAATTGTCTAAAAGCAGGCAGCTGTTTGACAACAGAGCCTTCATTAGAACCCAGAGTTTCTTCTGCCTAATCAGATGCCCTCTGCAGTAAAACATACTCTTGACTCTCAATAAAGACACTAAAAACTGGCTTTATGATGCTCTTCTAGTCACAGGTGGGAGGTGTAGCGTAGATGTGAAGAAGCCAGATGGTTTTAAGGCTTTAAGGATATAGTTTTACAGGTTTACCTTTTGCAGCTAAAGCCCCAACCATATCCCCACCTTAAACACAGATTCACTCAAGCATGCTGTGTTACACACACATGCACAAACATGTGTGTTACATACATATGCACAAACACGTATATCCACACAAAGCCTCTTCTCTCTCGCCTAAACGTTGCATGATTCTTTCTAGATGTCTCTTCTTGACCTGACTCTTGTCTTCCCATGTTAGAGAGTGCTGGAATATTGTTACTGCTTAGAGGTATTCCCAGCAAATACCCACAAATATATTTCTTACTGTTTGTTTCTCAGATACAATATTTGTTATTCCTAATATGTTTCTCCACACAACCCCCCTTGTAATAGTTACAATTTTCAAATTTTTCACATGAGTTAGGGCAAAAACTCTCATTTTTTATGAGCATGTAAAATAAAAGTATTTTTTATAGCTGAGTACACTACTTGAAAGATTTGAGTGTACACCACTGTCAATCCCAGTTTGAACAGTTATTAATTCCCTTCTATTTCTCCTCTTAATGAACTTTCAAGATTATCTAAGACTGATTTGTCTCAGAAATTTTGCCTGATAGAATCTTTACCATTTGGAGACAAGAAATCAGAGCCAGAAGAAAGAAAAATAAAATCTCAGAATCCTGAAGAATGTCAGCGGTTTCACTAGACCACAATATTGGGTGTTCTTTCCCTCTGCTGGTTTGACTCCTGGAACTCAGGTGGGCAGCAAACTCCAGGGCCTGCTATGATTCATTCTCCTCCTGTTTCTGTGGCCTTTCCACCTTTTGTGAGGCCAAAGGAAAAGCATACCCAGCTGTTCGCTACCTTGCTTTCCATCCCACCCCCAACAGCTCCTAAGCACTTTTTAAAATCTATTTCAGATATATGATGTATCTAGAGGGCATTCTGTAACCTCATCAACCCAAGAGGGTTTTAGCTATCCCTTCTATAAGCCCCCAGAACATCGTAATTCTCTAACCTAGTAGTCTTGTAGGACATTTTCTGCACTGTTGACTTCTGGCTTCGGCAATCAGCACAGAGAGCCTCCTGGCACACAAGCACTGTGTTCGCTGGAAATTAAATGTCTGTAACCATCAACTTAACCCACTTTCTTGGTGAACGAAAGGGTGGTGGCACAGGTAAGCGTTATCTATCATGTCAATGTTTATTCACTTGTTTCTGTCACACTGAAAACTTGTGTATCTGCCCACGAATCTGCCCCTTCGTAGTTAGTATTGGAACATATTTTTAAATATCCCACGGCTTGGAGACGTCAAGGACAGATATCAAAATGCCTCAACATTCATTGAAACTAAAGGTGCGTTTGAATCAAGACAGCCTTTTCTAAGAAAGCAAGGGAAGATGAATTCGCTTTGCAACAAACTTGGAAGACTACACTGAGACAGGGCAATTTGCGTCCTCCCTAGATACTGAAGTGGCTAGCACTCAGCGCTCGGGAGTTTTGTACATTTAGGCCAGGAGGTGCACCAGACAGGCCTGAGGCCCCTAAGGAACAAATTCGTTCACTCCTTAATTCATACCCTTTGTGTGCTTCTGGGTCCCTGCTCGCCCTCTCTGCCTTCATGCTCTGGGTGCGGTATCCGCCCTACCACTCGCCTTCGAAGGCCACCAGGGCCACTGCCTGTAATCACGCATGTGCTGGCTCCGCCTCTGCCCGCTCCCTCCCCGCCAAAGGAACCGGGGCTGGCCCTGAAATCTAGGCCCGGGGCGCACAGGCGGGCGTCGGCTGGTTTTACTTTACCCTCCTTACTTCCAAATAGGTCTGTTTTTCGCTTTGGGACCTCTGCTGAGGGAAGAAGGTCCGCGGCGCCCCGCGGGAGGCGGCGGCGGCGGCGGCTGGGCCGTGGGGTGCGGGAGCACGCTCCACCTTGAGCGGCGCGCGGCCGCCGCTGCTGCTGCGCGTGCTGTAGAGGCGCGGGGCCACGCCCTCGGCGGGCGGCGTGCGCGGGAACTCCTTGAGCGAGCGGCTCAGCGGCTTGGCCTTGCCGTGCGCCTGCGCCTGCGCGGCCTCCAGCTTGTAGGCGCCGCTGCTGCTCGCTGGCGACGTGGCGCTCTTAGGCAGTGGCTGCAGCGCGTGCTCGGGCCGCTCGGCCTCCATGGCGAAGCTGACGGGCCGCAGGAAGCAGATGTCCAGGCTGGACTCGGAGGAGGCGGGCGAGCAGTTGTCGAAGAGCGCCGGCGCCTGGAAGGGCTCCTCGTCGTAGGGCGCTGGCAGCGCGAAGATCTCTCCCCCGTACTCGAACTCCTCGTAGCCGGCGGGCACGAAGCCGCGCGCGTCGGGTAGGAGCTCGGGCGGACCGCGCAGCGAGCGCTCCACGTTGCCCAGCGGCTCGGCTGGGGAAGGCTCGAAGTCCATCTCCGGGATGGCCTGCAGCGGCCCGGCGAGGGCCTTCACGTCCTGCTCGGCCGCGCAGAACTGCGCCGGCGCCAGCAGGCTCTCGGGCCGCTCGTGCTTCCTGCCCTCCATCTCCCAGTCTCCAGGCTTCCCGGGCTGCATGCTCTCCATGAGACTCTGCTGCTGCTGGCCTTTCTTCGCCGGGGCCATCAGATGACTTTAAAGGGAAAACAGTGTAAGAGAGACGATCAAATAGTGCTGAGCTCTCACTGAGCAGTCAGCCAGAGGCCAGCTTCTCTCCTGATCTCCCAGGCACCTTCGTGGGTAACCTTAAAAAGCTCCACAAACTGACTAGGGAAGCTTTCTCAAGAATCCCTAGGTCTGCCTTGAAGACTGGAAACAGCAGCCAGGAAAGTCTCAGCTTCCGAGTTCAGTCACTGAGACATCACATGGCTGGCAGACAAAGGCTGTCACTATCACTGGCCTGGTGGAAGCTCCGAACCTCCCTGCCAGGCACTGTCCCAAGGCATCACTTTTCAATTTATCTCCCTGTCTTGCTGTAACAGTCATACAGAATACTGGAAAATGAAAAATGGAAAATACTTGTGTTCCTGAATAAACGGTTGAACTCTGGATGCTGATATAGAGGATAAACTCATGTGTAAAATTTATATTTCTGTAATACACGTTTTCAAAGTTTTGTAGCTGTGAAGCATTTTGATTGTCATCTCAAACGACCCACAAAACAGTGTGATGTAAACTGTCTGAATTTGCCCAGTTCTGTAGTTTTGATGCCTGGGAACACATAATTTTTTACATAGTTTAAAAAATGTAGGATACTCATCACAGGATTTTTGTTTTTTGCTTACCTACTAGACAGATATCAATGAACTGCATACTGACCAAAATAGTTATCCTTATTTATATTTTAATTCTGTCAGAATTATATATTGATGTATGTGAATACTAACACAATATTTTAAGGAACTGCAAGACAGATCTTAGAATGAAACTTAGGACTTAAAATTTGCAGATGTGAAAAAAATGAACTGACTTTACATCAATACTCTTTTATTTTGGAAGAGTGTAGTAACAGCCATCATTTGGCTTGAGTATAATGTAGATCTTTCTCCCTGTATTTGTTGTACTTGAAGGAAAAGTAAACATTTCACACTACTTCAAGAGTTAAAGTAATAAAGTGAATTTCTACTTTCCACTTATTAGTATTTTTTTTTTTAATTTTAGACAAGGCCTCTATTACGTAGCTCTGGCTATCCTGGAACTCTGTAGTCCAGGCTGGCCTTGAACTCAGAGATCTGCCTGCCTCTTCCTTCCAAGTGTTAGCACTTTCTAAATCTGACTCTTCTTTCCTTTCTCTGGGATCCAAACATCTTGGTGATCAACTAACTGCTTGGCTGTTAATATGGAAACAACGGGACAAAGGAGAAGGTGGCGTTCTGCAGAACACATTTCTATTCCAGGGCAGCTTGCTTACCTATACAAATTGTCTACAAGGCCAATACCGTTGATGTTTCCATAGCAACAGATGCTTACGTGACAGCAGGGGCAGAACTGGAAGTGGAAGAATAGGGTTGAAGCATTTCTTCTGAGTGAATCCCACTGTCACGGACAGCCTCTTGGCCTGCAGTGGGGGAAGCATCTTGGCCAGCATTGGCACACTGGGAAGCCAGCCCTTTGTACAGCTTTGCCATAGATGACCTAAGAGAATGGAAATAATCTCAGGTCGTACAGTGTAAGACTGGCTCTCTAAATACAGATTATGCTATGAGAAATAGAGTTGTCTCTCAGACCAAGCTTTCTGTGAAGGGTTCTCTATCCCCAGAGCCCTCTAAGAGCCAGATTGCTTACATAATACCTGGCAGTCGGTTGAAAAGAGATTGAGGATCCAGGGTGGGACTGAGAGACACTTGTCAGGAGAGCAGTGGGTTAGAAGATAGCTGTCTTTCTAGTTGGAACCCCTAGAGAAATGATAATGTTCTCCAGATAGGCCGGGGTGTTTAAGGAAGCCTAGGTCGTTAGGAAGCTGGGCTATAGGTTGCTTCTATTCCTCGAGGCCCAGAGGCACCTACTCAAACTCTTTTTCTTCATACCATGAAACCTACTCAAGCACACACACCTCCAACACTTTTATCCTCACTTCTCGATAGCACCTAACTTATTCTTCATTGTCTAGCCCTAAAGACTAAGCCCCATGTTATAGGCTTATGGCTACTTAGGTCACTGTGGTATATTCACTGGGTAGAACAGTACCTAACATACAACAGCTGTTCAATAAATGTTTATTGCATTAATGCTGGAAACTATATTCAGACTATTAAATCACAATCTTGGACCTAGAAAATTAAGGGAAACAACTTAAGAGGGAACAATGGAGTCCAAGTGCTTTTTTTGTAAAGTTATTTCCACTGGGCCATAGGTGTGTCCCACCTGTGGCCAGCTTCCCCTCCCCACCCCCACTCTTTCCTTCCAACTCCCTTCACTCCACTCCAGCCACTCATCACAAGTGCCGGTCTGTGCCCTCTTCTCAGACACCTCTGTCAGGTGCGGCACCGTCACAACCTTACTTTTTGAGCTTTTTCCGTTTCTGAATAAGCAAATCTTCATTGCATTGAAACAGCAGGGTATAATGAGAGATAAACACTCGGAGGCGCTGAACACACACAAGTAGTAGATAATAGTCGGGGTGCTCCTGCTCTGTGAACTTCAGAACATTCTGGATGGAAGGGAAAGGAAGCAGCGTTGTACGATTAGGCTGAAAGTTGCTGTATCTCTTGCAAACCTCCCTGTGAGCTACTGTGAGTTCTGTAGCCCTTCAATCTAAACAACTGGCTTGAACACATGCTCCATCTAGCTAACAGCTGAAAGCTCAACCATCACATCAGAAGTCATTCTGTCCTATTTTACTTGAATGTGAGGTAATGTAATTCCATTTGGAAAAGTTAAAAAGACGCAGTTATTAGATGTATAGAATAAGGAGTCAGACCAATGGTGAGACTGATAGGCAAGAGTAAGCCTGTGGGACAGGTAGAGGTGGATGATGGCCCCTCCTATCCCATCAGCTGATGCCATGGTTTGAATGTGGTTTATCTCCCTAAGGTTCTGGAAGCTTAATCTATAGTGTGATGATTCTTTGACAGGTATGGGACCTTTAAGAGGTGGGATCTAGTAAAATGTGACTGGGGGATGACCATCCTCAGGAATGAATCAACGATGGTTTTATAGAGTGGGTTCTGATGAGAAAAAAAAAATAGCCACAGGAAAGTGAGCCTGGGCACCACCCCATTACTTCCCTTTCAGACTGTGTGACCAGTCATTGTTATCTTTGCTACTACTTCGATTACCACAAGGAGGGTCA
This sequence comes from Grammomys surdaster, assembly GCF_004785775.1. Taxonomy (NCBI): domain Eukaryota; kingdom Metazoa; phylum Chordata; class Mammalia; order Rodentia; family Muridae; genus Grammomys; species Grammomys surdaster. The sequence goes on from NW_021604607.1 coordinate 13,446,882, forward strand.
CCAGAAACCAATGCTAGTACCATGCTTTGGGGCCTTCAAAAATGTGAGCCAAAATAAACCTCTTCCCTTTAAAAACTACCCAGCCTCAGGCATTTTGTTATAGTAGTACAAAATGGAAAAAAGATCTTATATGCTACAGTGGAATAGTAACCTGATTTAGATTGCAAAAGCTAATGCTTACCAACTGTATTATTTATCTGTTGACTACTTGCCATTAACAAGAGCTAAGCTCTTTTATATTCATTATCTTATTTAGTTTGTATCAAAACCCAGTTAGATAGGTACAGAAATGACAACTATGTAATAAGGAAGGACACTGAGATACCGAGTTCAGTAATCTTCCTCGGGTCTAATAAATGACAGAAGATTTCAATGTGAACTAGATAGTAGCGGGCCTATTTACCTGGTGTCTGCAAGACCTGGCCTTCAGCCCAAGGTTTCTGCCTACTAGGCATATTGTCATGAACACAGTACTGGGACTTCTTTGGTCCTCTATGTCCTTATGAAAAATAGTAACAATAATACCTGTTTTATGAAACTGTTGAAAGGACCCATAAGACAATTATTGTGAGCAAATGTTTTTAGGACCTGAAGCCGTATGCAGGGGGAGATCTCAATACTGACTCTGGCCTGTTTCTAGCTGAGGTTAATCGTAAGTACTTCTAAGATTTATCACTGAGTTACTGAAGCTCAGTCAACCCATGAACCAGAACAGCTGGGTAGCAGGAGGAAGAGATGCTTCTAGAAAGAGGTTGTTGGACTCTCACCTCTACAGGCCTACAAGCCCCATAGAAAATTACATTAGGAATTTGTTCATCAGCTCCTCGTGGCTCTACTGTGACATGAAGTATGAGCACCATATGCTGGAGCCCTGGACCCACGCCAAATCGAAGCCATCGTGATAGTAAGTAGTTGAGTGGGCGTGTAAGCACAGATTAAGAGGCCAGAGGTGACGTTCAGAAGGTTGTAGAACCGAAGAGGAAGGGACTGAATTAGGTACTTAGATGCTATCAAGAGTGTTTATAAAAGATTCTAGACCCCCAGAAGTGGAGATTGCTGGTAAGTTGGATGGAACATGGAACTTCAAGGACAGGTATCATAAATCAAAATTTTCAAGAATAGATTTTTAGCTCAATCTACATAGTGTGGTGTGGTGTAACCTAAGCCATGAAAATACTTCTTAGAAATATTAATGAGCCCTTGAGCCCTTACAGTATTTATTATTGGAAGCCAAAAAACATACTAGTTCAGTGTGTTGACTGTTGGCTCGTCCAGCCAGGCTCACCTGCAGATGTATCAGATATTCAGGGATGCGCTGTACTATGTGAAAAAACAGGGTGTAGATATCCGACTTGATCTCTTCATCACCCTGCATGAGAGAAACGTGCAATCACTCTTCAATGTCCCATCAGCTCTGCAGACAGAGATTCTGCCCTCCAGAGAAGAAATGCTTATTTCCAAAGTGCTTTCTTTCCAAAGAGCATCATGAGGCTTTGATCTCTCACTGGAGAGACCACATATTCAGGTACATGCCCAAAGGGACAACACTTCCCCAGTAGAGAACACACACACACACAGGCACACACACACACACACACACACACAGTATATGTTTTCAAGTTTCCAAACTCTCTCTTCCTTCCCCAACCTTTCTACACTGAATGCTAGACGTTCAGCAAGCTGTACTTGAATTAATGCATTAAGCGTTTCCAGCAAGGCATCTACTAATGGGGCTCTAAGAGTGAATGAGAGCCCTTTAGGAGTGGGACAGGGAAGTGATTAGAACCGGCTAGAAGCAGAAAGTGCAACAGACTCCCCCCTGTACTTTCCCTTCTCTTCCTTTCCCACGTATTCGCTAATGCTAGCATGAGCTAGTCATTTTCAGTTGAGAGGAGTCAGGGAGGTGAAGTAAAAAGTAAGGTATAGCCTCTCCTCTCCTGTGAGGTGTGACAATGCTCAGCTTGAGGGCTCTGACCTCTATTTTCCTGTTGACTTAAAATAACACGATGTACATGTAGACGTGCGGATCAACCACCTAACATCACTGAAGTGGCCATGCGTAAGGGGAACGGGATGGAGGCTATTTACCATCTTCTCGAGTGACAAAGGGTGATTTGGATCCAGTACTGAGTGTCCTATTTTCTGAGCCTGAAAACAACTCATACAATACCTAAGCCGCATGCTGAAGAACTCTGGAATTCCTGTTTGCTTTGTCTGTAGTTTAGTGCGGTGTAGTGCATTAAGCACTACAGACTACGACAATGGCTCTGATTCCTGAATAGACTCCTTTAACCTAGAAGGCGGCATCAGAAAGATGTTCAAGGCTGGCTCCTCAGCCTGGAAGACAAGCTCACAGGGCACACGCTGTCCTGGTGGATGGATAGATCAACATGATACAGATAATGTGTAAGCAAAAGTCAGCATGTGCACAGAGCTAACTTACCTCCTTCAGAACCACAACGTGAACCAATGAAATGCATTCAGGTAGATCCCTCAGGTAGGCCACATAATAATCCAGGAAATTATTCTTTAAAACAAACACAAAAATGCATGGTAAGAACCTGGGAATGATATCTTTACAGTGCCATGAACATAAAAAAAAGAGAATTCAGAGACTATTTTAAAAATTTTATTGGAGGTTTTATTCATCTTTTTTAAAATAAATATTTACTTTTATTTTACGTGTGTTGAGTGTTTGTCTACATGTACATACGTGGCCCATATAAGTGTCTGGTGCCCTCAGAGGTCAAAGGTATCATATATCCTATAACAGGAGTTATAGATGGTTTGTGAGCCACCATGTTAGTTACTATAACCGAACCCCAATCCTCTGCAAGAGCTAGTGCTCCTAACCTTTGAGCCAACTCTCCAGCCCTTTATTGGTCTTTTTAAAGAGTCTGTTCTTGTTTTTTCGACATTAGATGTACATGATGGAACACATACATAAGCTTAGCACTTGAGAGGAAGATCAAGGGAACCAGGAGTTCAAGGTCATCTTCAACTACATGCCAAGTTCAAGAACAGCCAGTGACCCATGAGACTATGTCTAGAAAAAATAGTTTTGGTTTTAAGATAAACATTACTACAATGTGGGAACCAAAATCCAACAGTTCTGCCTTCATATCCAGAGAGAAAGTACAGAAAGTCTTGTAAGTTAAAGTATTTTTAAATTGTTAAATGATAAAAATATATTATTATTATTATTATTATTATTATTATTATTATTATTATTGGTTTTGGAGACAGGGTTTCTCTGTGTATCCCTGGCTGTCCTGGAACTCACTCTGGAACCAGGCTGTTGATAAATATGAAGGCAAAAACTGACTAACCTTAATTGCCTTACACAATGTTTAAAAATAAGAACCTTTTACATATAATTCTAGATTGCACTTAATTCCACCCTTTCTTCCCTAAATAATAACTAGAAATATCCGAGTAGCTGTTCTTTGTAGCTAACAAACATAGCCTGCTTCAGTCAGTTCCAATCAGTCCAGCTGTTTCACGCTAAACTCCATGTAGTACATGTGCCACTGTCGGGTCCTAGGGACATTTGGGTTTTCAAATCCTGGTCTGGATATGTTCTCAGTGTAACACTAAAGAGAGTTCAAAATTCAGTACTCTTTTTCTAAGCAATTGAAACAAAAAACATCCAAGACAAACAGCCACCTACCGTATATTTTAAAATCTATAGGGGCTGGAGAGATGGCTCAGTGGTTAAGAGCACTGACTGCTCTTCCAAAGGTCTTGAGTTCAATTCCCAGCAATCATATGGTGGCTCACAACCATCTGTAATGGATCCTGTGCCCTCTTCTGGTGTATCTGAAGGCACTGACAGTTTATTTACATAAAATAAATATATCTCTAAAAAAATCTTTAAAGAGTGAAAATTATATATAAATATATATTGTTACTCATGTTTATTTTATGTTATATACATGCTTGATAGTATGTGTGTGTGTGTATATAATATAAATACAAGTATGATACATATATATACACATGTACACATAAACTCACATATAAATGCTTATACACACACATATACATGCACAGTCAATGGAGGCCACAACAATACACTACAAAGTTGTGAATCAGAAGGTAGAATACATAACAGGGTTCCAGTCATAAATAATCAACTTCATAGCAAGCTGGGTGATGTAAGCAATCTTTGAATCTCTATGAACCTACCCTATTAACTGCAGCATGGAGAGGTTAGACTACGTATCAGGGCCTCTTCTAACTCTGAAACGTGCTGATTCTTGATTCTCCATTAGGAGAATAAGGTGAGTGAGACACAATCCATCCAAAGTATGTAGAGGGAAGCACCTTACCTCATCATTTGTCAACTTCAGGAATAAGTCTCCGAGGACTCCCTGGCGTGGCCACTTCAGGACCCTCTCCTGCAGCGCGTGAAGCAAATCCAAGTGCTGCTGGACAAGGTAGCGCAAGGAGCCAGGAAAGAGGCTTGAAACAGAACAAAGGAAGAATCACAGGAGCCAGGAGAAGAGAAGAGACAGTCCCTTAAGAATAATCACAGCAGGCCTATTTCCTAACATGCAGAACACTCTCACAAGTCTGTATTTAGGATTTTAAATTTTATTTCAGCAAAGCAGACATCCCCAGACAACAGATAAGGCCCTTATAGATGGTTGTGAGCCACCATGTGGTTGCTGGGAATTGAACTCAGGATCTCTGGAAGAGCAGCCAGTGCTTTTAACTGCTGAGCCATCTCACCAGTCCATGCATCCTTTTCTTTCAGCTCCAAAAAGGCATGCTGGGTATGGACAGTCTGTTGTCTGGACCCCTGTTGACTATAGCCTAGGGCTGGTCAGCATTTCTCGGTGTTTCATGCAGCCTCTTTCCTATTCCAAATCTCTTTCCTCAACCTGTTTGTGCGCCTCATTTTTAACCCAGAGGAAATGAAGAAGTGAAAAGTCAGAGAAGGCAGGAGTGGAGTGAAGAGAGATAAGAGAATCATCTAAGGAAAAAGGGAGCCAGAGTCAAGGATGGAGTGAACAGGAGCCTACAGGAACAAACAAGAAGAAGCAGAAGACAATGGAGTCCGCTGCACAGCAGCAAGGATCTGAGCTCTAATTTGATGGCCAGGGAAATGCCAAGTACATTCCCTTGTGCTTTCAACACAACACATTTAACATAGATATGATGGCCTACTTGTCTCTGAGAGCTGAGTTTAATTAAAAATTTCCCAAGGGGTATGATGGACATACATTAACGGACCAACTTGAGGTGATCTGGCCACAAGCAGACCTCTGCATTAGACAGGATGTCAGATTAAAAGGAGGGTTTTGTCTGGCTCCCCACCCCCACCCCTTTTCTAAGCAAAACAAACATTTCCATGGAGCTGTATCTCAAAGAAGAGAAAAACCAGAATAGAGCAGTGAGCTCTCCTATGAAAAGTACAAAGAAACTTTCCACTACTGTGATCCATTTTAGCTCTCTGGTCCATGAGTGCTGGCATACACAAAGCTGGCTGGCTCTAAGACAAATGGAGAGGCCTCTTCCTCACAGCAAAGTGTTCTTGGAAGATCTAAATAACCTGTTCAGACCAGAGAGGAATTCGGAGAGGAGCTAGGAAATAGGTAAGCTGGGAGAAGAGCAAGAGTCTGGAGAAAGTACAACTGATCACATTAAAAGAACAAAAGTGCATCAGCAGACCCAGATGCAAAGACTTACCCCTGCCCGGAGGCTGTAGAGGACTCCAGGCAACAGTCACAGTGTGATAATGAAGTTACTTACTGTACCACGATGATGTGTTGTCCATATAAATTATGGGCTATATTCTGGATTATCATTCCTCTTTTCCTCCCCAGTCCCTTTCTTTTTCTTTCTAGGATAGCATTTTCTGCTTTACTGTAACTAATGTTCCTGGTACGCTAGAGAGCTGGTACCTTCTGGGCTGTTGCTGGAGAACTGAGGTTTCAAGGTCCAGTTAGACATGGCTAACCCTTGCAATGATAGTGGGAACACATGTTTCATGAAGAACAAAGACTTACAGTGTTCTCTGACCAAATTTTAAAAATGGGCTTTTAAACTTTTGAAAAAAAATAACAGATATTATATGAAGCCATGGAAGAGTATGGAGGAATTGAGTCAGGAGATGGAGAATAGAGGAAGAAAGAAGGCAAGAAGTAAAGGCACCTCTCACTGGTCTCACTACTTTGCAGGCCTGACTCTCAAACACAATATCCAAGGGTTCTGTGGGAGTGTGAATATGCTTGGCCCATGGGAAGTACTGCTGTTAGGAGGTGTGGCCTTGTTGAAGGAATCATGTCACTGTAGAGGCGAGTTTGGAAGGCTTCTAGTGCTCAAGCTCTGCCCAATGAGGAAGATTTAATCTCTTTCTGGCTGCTTTCAGATCAACGCCTTCCCAACACTATGTCTGCCTGGATGCTGCCATGCTTCCTGCCGTGAAGATAATGGACTGAACCTCTGAACCTGTAAGCCAGCCCCAATCAAATGTTGTCCTTTATGAGTTGCCTTGGTCATGATGTCTCTTCACAGCAATGGAAACCTTAACTAAAACATGTTCTTTTTTTATGGTAATATGGATATTTCATACAGCCTTCAAAGGTCTCTCGCCTCTCATCAATATACTATTTAAATAGTGATAGAAAAAAAAAAACAAGATAAAAGCCATCAAGGAAAATCCAGTTATAGTTTCAACTTGTTACGTTGTTTTTGCTAATTCAGCATTGGGCCAAGGTGATGCCCGGCTTTTATCAGCAGTGGATCACAGCCCTACTGAATGCGTTAATGGCTGACTTTAAGAGCAGCAGGTCTCAAATGAATGGAGTTAGATGATGAGACGAGTGCAGCCTATGATACAGAACTCGTCACCTCTTGGTAGATGTGATTCTGAATTGTGTACATCAGGTGAAAAAGCAGTCCTCCCCACGGGTGTACCCAACACCTGTCAAACAATGTCAGAACAATAACTTCGGTGACATCCTCACATGTGATCAGTTTCTACCTAGGCTCTCACTGGCTGCATGTGTCCTTCCAAATACACAGGGCTGGCCTGAAACAACAGAGGACTCTCTTGAGCAATTCAGTGTTTCCAGGGAAAGCCTAGGGCTGTGTTTTGCAGGTCTGAGAAGGGGTGGCAGTGTCAGTGGTCACCAGCTTCAACAAGGGGTAGAAGTGCTGACATCTTGCCATCTGTAGTGAGTGAAGTCACCAAATAAACTCTCATGATAAACATTGCCAATAGATTTATTCTCAGTGCATCAAGGTTTCAGAAAAGCATACAGAAAAGAAGATATACAGTGAGGAAAAGAAGATGAAGAGAACCCAAGTGTAGGACAGAAAAGGCAGCACAGCCCAACCTAGAACAAGAGAATGCATTTTTAGTTGCAATGCTCTGAGTTGGAGCTTTGTGCTGCTTGACTGAGGGTTACCTTGACAACCAATATGAACAGCATTGTCATGTATACGACAGAATAAGGATTCCTTTATCTATGTGGCTTTAGCGTCTCTGGACCTTAGTGTCTTCTTCTGAGATATAGACATTACAAGGTTCTGCTGATTCCTTTTGCCATCTGGAGGTAGCGTCAGGACCTCTTGAATGGTCGGTAAGTGTCCTGCCCCATGGCTGTACCCCGGGGCTGGGGAAGAGTCACGCTCCACATCAAGAATGACATGTAGGACCCAGGGTTCATGGCTCTTTCCTACTTTACTCCAGGTCCCCAATTTTATTCTAGTTTTATTCATGTTTACTCTGTACCTAAGGTAAATTTCTAGTTTATTATAAGCCAAGGGCTTGTGATGTCATGTCAGCCTCCTGTTTTATGTTTTGTTCACCAGCATCTTGTAGTGGTAAACTACAAGCTCGTGGTGGTGGTCACTGGCAGCACAGGCACATGGGCAGCTTCTCTCCTTGGACTTCTTCTTTCCATCCAAGCCCTTCCAGTCTTTAGAAACACTCAAGACACTTGTGCGTTGCTGGGGAACAGTTCCTCACAGCAGGCACTGAGGTAAGGGTGGGTATGTGGGTGTTGGTGTTTAGTAGGAGGGGATATTGAACGACTGCGAAGTCAAGTAAGATGAGAGGAACCAGAAGAAGCAGGAGAATGAGAGCTTCCTTAGGGAGATTCATAACTGATGAACCGCCCGGCTCTCTCACCTCGTGGAGTGAATACTTAAGGTAATAATGTCACGTAATCCAGACTCCCGTTGATCAGGATTGTTCTTTTCCTCGAATCATTCTGAATCAGCTCCTCTTCTTAATTAGTTTGTCCCTCAAGCCTTATTCTTCTCTTTCCTGTCATCTCCCAACAGAGGGAGTAAAGAGTATAAACCGGTACATTGTGGCATTAGGGCCAGCATGCTGGAGGCACAGCGCCACACACCTTGGTGCATGCTCTTACACAGTACCTGGTGCTACGGGATCACCTGAACATTGTCTATCGGCTCTTAGTACTCAGATCTCTGCTGCATCTACTTCCTGAGACTTAGGTGAAGTCTGCCATCCATGAGGATACACAGTGCCTCACTTTAAATTCTGAGTTGACACAGACTGAAGGCCCCACAGACTATACTCAGTGTCTACCTGCTGAGAACCAGTTTGAGACTTGCTGCCACTGCCTATTCTTGCAAAAACTGTTTCTGGAACTCTCTAGGTTCCAGAATTCCCAAAGTGGCAGCGGTTTGTGACTCACCTTAAATCCTGTCAGTCTGAAAAGCAAAGGCAATGAGCACACAGTACCTCCTCTCCTTGGGATTCCTCTTTCCATCTGAGCCCTGGAATGTTGCCTTTATCTTCAGGATCAGAGAGATGTTGATGACGTATTTCCGTTCTGATTCAAGCAGCTCCAGAGCCACAGTTTGCCTTTTTGCTTTAAAACAAACCCAAGGGAATTTTTTGTTAAACAAGTCCCTCCTGGACACTAAGCCAGGCAAGAAAGATATAAAAACATGTGGAAAAGCTGATTGGCAGTGTGTCCCTAGCATGCAAGAAGGCCCAGGCTTCTGTTCCAGCACCAGAAAACCAGGCTTGGTGCATAGTTATTATCCAGGAGCTGAAGGCAGAAAGATCAGAAGTCCAAAGTCATCTTCGGCTACTTAACCAGTTCGAGGCCTACCTGGGCCCCTTGAGACAAAAAAGAAAAGAAAGAAATGAAGTGAGGAAGTGATAGAAGTGAGGAGAGGAAGGAAGGAGGGGGGAGGAGGGAGGAAGAGAGGGAGGGAAGGGAGAAAGGGAGGGAAGGAGGGCAAGCAGACAGGCAGGAGTATTTGGAAAAGAGGAAAAACAGATTGGAGGTATGAGATTCATCCAGCAAACCAAAGGATACAAAATCATGTGTCTGCAGAGACCCCACTAAGAAGCAGTAGAGGCTGAAGGACTAGAGACCCGGGCCAGCCAGAGGCAAATGAGGTAAATCTGAACAGACTGTGAGAGCTCCAGACCACACTGGCATCCTGGCCCTGAGAAACGGGAGAAGCTGCACGAGGGAAGCCTGGACTTCGCTGAAGATGAAGGCAGAGTGAGAGGCTAATGAGAAAGAGTCACTTTCGCCTTCAGGTCCCAGAGTGTCAGCAGCCAGGTTTAAACACTCTTGGCAAGAGACACCCTGCCACCTGATACACTGTGCTTCTCAGATGGAACCAGGACCTTAAGACATTGACATGAAGAGATCACTTACCAATATGTAAATTTCCTGCCTAATTAGCATACTTATAATGAAGCTCACTATTGACAAGCTTGGATAATATGAAATTCCAGTTTATTTGGGGGACCTTCCTTCCTTCCTTCCTTTTGGGGTACAATCTTTCTTAAACACATAAATAATTAAGGATACTGAGACATTTGAATAATATTAGACTATAGAAGAGAAACACACAAATGTATGTGAAATTTAAATCTTTGTCAGAAGTCATCTAGGAAAGGCGAAGACATACAAGTGAATTTTCTGGAAATGGCCCACTGTTTTGCATGAGCTCTAAGAATGCAGGGTCCCTAAAGACTTCATCCCAGGACTGCTTCTCGCTGCTGGTTTGCCTTTCTTGTCACTATTACATATCCTAGTGATTCCTGGATATCAGCCACCCTATTGGGCAGATTTTTCTGAATATGAACTCTCATGTAGTAATGCTATATAGACAAATTGATGATTTTATAGCACTCCTAAATTTATACAGGTAATCTCAAGCCCTCTATAAAAGAAAAGCTACAGATGGAATTCTGTAAACCTCCATGTGTCACTGGCTAATTGCACTAGGAAAAGAAATCAGGCTTGGAACAATTTACCATCAAGGAAAACATTCCTTCTAAGTTAGCTGTGAAACCATTAGCTGGTAACTAACGATCATAAACCGGGAGTAGACGATTTATTGTAGGTGCAAGGACAGCAAATACAATATTGACTAGTTTATCTATACAAAACTTCAAAATAATAAGACACAAGGCAGGTGATTTGTCTCTTGACAAAACCATACTAACTTGTGACATAAAAATTATTGCTTTAAACTTATAATGAACTTATGGGGGGGCTAGTAACAGATAATAAATGTTTACTCAAATACTAGTCTTCATGGAAAGACATAAACAATTCTGTTGTGACACCTTAAGTCTTATTGATCTACGACATAAATTATTGCCTTAAATTTACTCTGAACCTATTGGAATATAAAAGTATTTAGAAAATCATGTAATCAATTATCCTCCTGTACCAGTTCTACCTGGTAGTTGTTTGAGGTAATGTTTTAGAAAAGGTTTAACCACTGAGAATAGCAATAAAACAGCAGTACAGCTCTCTGCAACTTCAGCCAGAGTGTTTTCTACGTGCCTCGATTTTCTCTCTTTTCCTTGTTTCATTCTCTTTTCTTTTCTTTCCTTTTCTCTCTGGTTCATGAAGAGTTAACAAACTCTATGCCTCTGACCCAGCCAGCCAGGGGCCCTTGAGCCAAAGAGAAAAGAGCCCTAGCAATTAATCCCCTTCTGCTAACACTAGGGGGAATTAAATACCAAAAGCCGTCTGCTTTTGTTTTAGAAGAGCAAAGAGTTAAAGACAGAAGAATAGCAAAGGTAAAGCAGCTTTGGGCTCTGACTGGGACTCCATACCTCTTCACTGCCTTCCCTAGGGAAAGCACAGCAAATCTTACAATGACTATTCTCAAAAAGATACGCAAAGTATTCTAGCCATTTAAAAATTACTGGATGCTATTTTAAAAGAAGAAACTCTTGGCATCCTTTTTTAAAACACAGAAAACCTTAAGAGTAAATCAAAGCCAAAGGCATCTCCCTTCACCCTCAGGAGAAGCCAAGTGCAGAAAGTAAATGTGCAAAAATTTGGTCCATGAAAAAATGAAACCAGGGAACCTAACATTAAGTTGGAAGCTTCAAAGGAAAGGAAAACAATAGCTGAGATAATATTGCAAAATTAAATGTGGAGGGGTGGGCATGCACATTCCAGGACATGCGTTATGGAAAAAGGGTTCTTTATTCTCTGCTTAAATGGTGGAAAAGATCACACATCATCTTAAGTACCACCATAGCAGCGTGAAGTTGTAACACTTTGGGTATAAAAAAAGACCCTAAAAGTTACCAAATAGAGGGGCCAGCAAGATGGCTCAGAGGGTAAGGGCACTTGCTGCTAAGCCTGAGAACCTGAGTTCCACCCCCACCCCCCATCCCCCACACACACACATTCAGTGTGGTTAATAAAAAAGAATGAGCTACTGGTGGATTATGTAGTGTAGAAGAATCTTAAAAGCACATAGTGAGAGAAAGTGATTAGGCACAAAAGAACACAAAGTATTATCCCATTGATGTGAAGTTCAAGAACAGATGACTTTACAGTAGTCTCGGTGGTTCTTTGTCTAGATGTTGACTAAAATGAAGCATGAGATAAATTCCCAGCATAGCAGGAATATATGTTGATCTTGACAGTGATCACAGCCAATATTTATATGGAAAAAGTTGAGCTGAGAGTCAGTTCTCCTTATGGGTGTGGCCTACAGGAGACTAGCAATGCTCCAATGGCTGGACCCACACCTTAGAGCTTATGGGCAACACAAATTGGATTATTTTATCAAAACAACACAAAATGGGGACACAAAGTTAGCAGAGGGTAGAGAGTGAGGAGTTGGATGTGGGAGGAGTTGGGGATGTGGTAAATATGATGAAAAGAACGTGTATACAATAAAGAATTATGAAAATGTCCTTATAGGCATAAGCTGAGGCCCACAGAGCTGCTCAGGGGTTATTGCACTGGCCACACAACCTCCATGCTCACACTACAGCCTACACTACTGCAGGCGCCTATACATACACATATATACATACACATATATACATTAAAATTTTTGTAAGTTTAAATGTGAAATTTACTCTATGTAAATAAACTTTAAACAAAGTATTATTTATGAAATAGCATAAAATACAAAGCAAGCTGTGATGGTGTGAGTGAAAATGGCCCAAAGGCTTGTGTGTTTGAATCCTTGGTTCCCAGTTGGTGGAACTGTTTGGGAAGGATTGGGGTTATGGCTTTGTTGAGGAGCATGTTACTGGAGGCAGGCTTTGATGTTTCAAAGGACTCATCTGATTCCCAGTATTCTCTCTCTCTCTCTCTCTCTCTCTCTCTCTCTCTCTCTCTCTCTCT
>NW_021604607.1:13459511-13469731 GCF_004785775.1 Grammomys surdaster
TCTCTCTCTCTCTCTCTCTCTCTCTCTCTCTCTCTCTCTCTCTCTCTCCTTCTCCTTCCCTCATGGTTGTAGGTCAAAATGTAAGCTTTCAGCCACACCTTTGCTCAACATTGTGACCTCTGTTCCTTTGAAACCAGAAGTCAAATGAAATGACTTCTTTTATCAGCTGCCTTAGTTGTGTTCCGTCACAGCAAGAAAAAAAGAAATTAAAATATAAGTGACAAGATAAGATGTCAAAAAGAGTTCAAAGTGGTTGCTAAGGCTTCTTGTTAATCATTTTTAAAAGCTTTAGTTCTATTTAATTTTTATGTATTTGCTTAAGAATAATATTTATTTTAAAACATTAACCCCCACGCAAGTATGGAAAATGCTACTGTCAGTATTTATTCACCATAGAAGGAAAGAATGGAGAACAAGCAAAGGAGGAAGGAAAGTACGAGCTGTTACAAGGTTTGACATGTCAGTGGCAGATTATTAATAAATGATTGGCTGACTAAATAGATAATCTCCAAAAGCTTGTTTTTCATTTGTTTGTTTTCTGAAGCACTACACTGCAGAATGTCATAAACACCAGCATCAAGGTCCCACCAGCGTATGTGACCCGCACTAAGTCTCTTCACCTCTGTAGGCTTCAGGGACTCCACCCTGAAAAGACACAAGGTGGTGCCACATGTCCACTCCATCCACACTGCCCCGGTTCTGGTCCCTCGTGCATAGCTCACTCTTTTCGTACCCACACCCACATCCTCCCTCAGGACTTACCAGCTAACGAGGTTTCACACAAAACATTTTCCAGGGAGCTGTGTCTACCCTGGCCAGCCTCCTTCAGTTTATCTGGGTGATCTTTTGTGACATATTCCTCGCCCCATTCTTTGCCATCCTTAGGCTGTCTCCACAGGCCAGGTGTGTGATGGCCCTTCGACTGGATCTCAGCTGAGAGAGAAGGCTTAAGATTTTCATCTGATTCTGGAGTCGTTGGGTTCACTCCTGAAAAACAATGCCTGCTAGACAAAAATTTCTTTAAAAAAAAAAAAAAACCAAAAACCTTTTATTCTTCTCTCACAATTGCAGTTTCCCTCCCTCCACTCCTCCAGTCCTTCTCCCTGCCTCTCTTCTCCCCCAGATCCACTCCTCTGTTTCCCTTCAAAAAAAGGACCAGGCCTCCCAAAGATGTCCACTGATATGGCCTAACAAGATACAATAAGACTAAGCACAAAACCTATACCAGGACTGGACGATGTATCACAGCAACCCAGTAGGAAGAAAAGGGTCCTAAGAGCAGGCAAAAGAGTCAGAGACACCCCGCTCCCACTGTTAGGAGTCCCACAAGAAGACATACATATACACAGCCATAACATATGCAGGGGACCTAGCTCAGCCCCACACAGGCTCCCTGATTGTCTCTTCAGTCTCTGTGAGCCCCATGAGCCCTGCTTAGCTGATTCTGAGCGCCATGTTCTCCTGTCCTTGACCCTTTTGAACTTTCTTTTTTAAAAAGAAAATAGTATTTGTTACTAACTCCTAACTAATATATGGCTAGATGGATACATCATCCCTAAAAGATTAAATATGTCAATTAAGGGTTAAGGGTGTCCCAAACTGTAAACAATCACCTCTCTCTTTTTCTGGCCCATATGTCCTCTAATTTCTTTTTATACAGACTCCACAAAATAAGTAACCTTTTAAAAGTCCCAACATGGTAGTACATACCCGTAATTTCAGCATTTGGAAGATGGAGGCAGGAAGATCAAGAGTACAATGTTATCATCCTGAGCTTCATAAAAGGTTCAAGGCCAGCCAGGCTACATGAGACTGTGCCTCAATAGACTAGACTAGGCTAGGCTAGGCTAGGCTAGGCTAGGCTAGGCTAGGCTAGACTAGACTAGACGAGACATGACAAGACACGACATGACACTACACATTATACCAACATGTTAACCAAAAGTTAACATCTGACTCCCTGTAGCTGCTTGCTTCAGGTCAGCATGGTAGGCACCTGCAGCAGTGTTGGGAGGAAATACAGAAAGGAGGGAGGGAAGGACACCAAAGACATCCTGGGGGGTGACAGGGGGTGTTTCGTTTGGTATTTAGTCCCTTTATCCTAGGATGCTAAGTTAGAAGAAAGGAAAGAAGAACGGAAGGAAGATTAAATAATGCATAAATTCTAGTGAATTATCAACTAAGTAAATTTTGGAGTAAACTATAAAGTATGTGAGGCAAGAAAAATTGGTGCTGTGGCGTATTCCTCTGTGGAGCTTCAGCAAATGCTAGCTTATTAGGAATTGGAATAAGAGAGAACTAAGAATGTTGGTTTATCCTTCTTAAAATTTACCAGCTCTCCTCTCTCCTCAATTTAATGAGCCCCCTGACAGCAGAGTGTAGGAACATAAGGGAAAAGGATGACTACTCTTATCTGCTTTCCTGATTTGAATAAGAAGTGTCCTTGGAAAAGTCTGAGATGGAGACAGCAGTAAGACTGGGGAGTGGCTGGGTAACCAGGGCTCTACCTCACAGGTAGATTAATCCAACAATGGATTCCATTTTTAAATAGAGTTGATAAAACTATGAAAGGGCTCTTGATCTATTGATCTCTTACCTCTTGCTCCTCCTTGTCCCCTCACCCCTCCCACCTTCCTTTCCCCCTCTCGCCACATGCTCATGGCTGGCCTCTACTTCTCTACTCCCCCTCTGCCTTTCCCTCTCCCCCTCCCCCTCTGCCTTTCCCTCTCCCCCTCCCCCTCCCCCTCTTCTTCTCCCTCCCCCTCCCCCTCTTCCTCTCCCTCCCCTTCCCCCTCCCCCTCTTTCTCTCCCTCCCCCTCCCCCTCTTCCTCTTTCTCTCCCCCTTCCCCCTCTTTCTCTCCCTCCCCCTCCCCCTCTCCCTCTCTCTCTCCATCTCCCTCTTCCTCCCTGCCTCTCTCTGCCTCTCTCTGCCTCTACTACCCTCTTAACTCCCCTCCCCATGCCCTGAATAAACTATTCTATAATATATATATATGAAAGGTAGGGCATACTTGAGAGAAATTGGTCACAGGGGTTATGTCCTTGTGATGTGTACCTTGTCCCCAATTTCTTCTTCTTATTTTCTCTGCTTCCTGGGTGTCATGAAGTAAGCAGAACCTTATGTCACAGATTTTTCATTATGCTGTTCTGCTCACTCTTGTCTACAGCAATGAAGCAAGCTGACCTGGATTGAAACCTTTGAAACCAGGAACTAAAATAAACTCCTTTAAGTGGTTTTTTTTTTTTCCAAGTATTTGTCAGAGTCAAGAAAGTGATTAACAGGCTTGAGTCCTTTTCTGCTTGGCTTGGGCCTGGTCAAGTAGCACAAGGTACCAGGAAGGTACCTGGAATGTTGAATTGGCTCAGCAGGCAGTGTTTGCCTTGCAAGCCCAATAACCTGAGTTTGATTCCCAGAAACCATAAAGATGAATGAGAGAACTGGCTTCAAACAGTTGTCCTCTGACCTCCACCCCTGTGCAGTAGTGTGTGGGGTGTGTGTATGTGTGTGTGCGTGTGCGTGTGTGTGTGTGTGTGTGTGTGTGACACACATTATACATGCACATAATAATAAAAACTTAAGCCAAGAGGAGCCACTTACCAGGACCCATCACCCCCTTCACATTGCCATCTCCTACGTGAACAGATCTTGACTCTTGAGCTACAGAGAAAGGGAAACTTTATTTAGCATACATTCTACCAACATGGAGTAAGCACCTTCTATGACCCAAGAAAAGGACAGACTCACAGATTTCATAGTTTCATCACAGATGAGAGAGAGACAGACAGACAGACAGACAGACAGACAGAGAACAGGGGTTGATGCAGGATAGTGAGGCCAAAGCTAGTTTCTCAACTGTTAAAGATGCTCACAAGTGACATCTATTCAAACAACTAAGAACCAATAGGTTTGATCCAGCACAGAAAGGGGTTAGCTCTCAGATGTTCAGAACAGGAATAAGTAGGGATTAAGAAGGACAACTATATTTTAAAAATCTTCTTCAAGGTGTCTTAGGTTTACTTGATTCCATCACATAATATTCTCAAAGGCTGAAGAGATAGCTCAGGAGTTAAGAGCACTGTTGCTTTTGCAGAGGAAAGGGTTCAGTTCTTAGCACTGTGCACAACCAACCATAACTCCAGTTCCAAGGTATCCATCTCCCACTTCTGACCCCCATATGCACCAGGCACACATGTGGTACACATACATCCATGTCGGCAAAACATTAATACACATAAAATGAACTCATTACACCTGAAAGAAAGAGTGTTACCTCATTTCTTTAAATGACATTTCAAACTTTTCAATTATAAGGTATATAGAATGAAGCTTTAGAACAGAGGACCTACATAAAGAAGTCTTGTCTTTTAAAATGAAGGGTAGAAGAGACAGCTCTGAGGTGAAGAGTACACGCTACTCTTGCAGAGGACCCACACTGGGTGTGTTACAAATGCCTGGAACTCCAGATCCAGGGAGAGGTGACATCTCTGCTGTACTTTCAGATATGTACTCACATAGATACATATACATAGTTTAAAATAATTAAAAATAAATCTTTTTTTAAAAAAAGAAAGAAAAGAAAGAGGGTCAGTCATTTGTGGTAAACAGTATCCAAGATGGCTCTGCAGTTTTCCTACCCTGAGGCTTTCCTATCCTGTGACTGCTGTGATGCTGGGTTTAGTGATTATCTTCTGAGGAGTAGAACATGGCAAGACGAGCTGCTTCTCCAAAGAGTAAGTTAGACAAAGCTACAGCTTTTGTTCTGAGCATTCCGTTAGACCACATACCCTGGGGGAAGCAGGTGCCATGTGGAAAAGGCCCAGGTCATGTGCATAATTCTGGAAGGAAATGTCCTCTTGTCCTTGGCATGTCATAACAGGTTTGGCCAGCACCTTAATGGAGATCTACCTTAGGAGAGACCTCAAGTGAGTGGTACCCAGGTCAACTGTGCACACAGACTCCCGGCTCAGAGAACCTAGGTAACGAATGTTGGCTGCTCAGAGCTACTGAATTTGAGGAAATAGAGAAGAGTCACACCACTGTGTTGTTAAAAAAGGATAAACCAAGATTTTTAAAGGTTGGGTCCTTTAATCTGAATTTTAATATGAGCCACCAGTAAGTCTATACACGACGTCATAGTAAAGACAACATTCCAAATTTTTTTACAGCAGCGTGGTAGAACTATGACTATGTCTCTAGCATAAGGAAGGAAGGAGAAGTTGCCAGTGAGCAGATCATTTAAAATCCAGCCAGTAAGACAGCTCAGCAGAGAAGGTTGTTTGCTGTAAAAGGTTGACAATTTGAATTTGATCTGAAATTCATGATGAAAAGAGAAAACCCACAGTTAAAAATTGCTAACCTCCATACCTGAGCTGTGGCACACACACCCACACCCACCATACATACACACACCATACACATACACAAATTCAAAATAACAAGTAAACATTTTAAATAAGTAAATGCATGTGGGCACAGCAATCATCTGGGTTAGTTGTTTTCAGTGGATTTTTTAAAAAATCCCATGGACATATTGCAGCCTAAGAGGGCTGTCACCCATCATGTGAAAATGCACAAATATGTTTTATAAATCTAGTTTTAAAGAGTCCGTCTAGTGAATCCACACAGCTGCCCCAGACCTGGTACTGATCTGACCTCTACCCCGAGCCCATCTTGGGCTCTTCACCTTCATGATTGTCTTGATACATCTTGCTCTTCACAATGTACAGTGAAGAAAAGAGGCCCACCAATGCAACCTCCTCCCAGACAGATCAAGCCACTGTCCACAGACTGCACTTACGGCTGCTAAAAGACGTGCTCATATGAACAAGCAAATGGCCAATAGCCAAGTAAGTCTGGACTCAGAAGTTCACCAAGTGAAAGCCATTTGCCTTAGAATTTTACACTTGGTTATTCATAACATGCTTACTATCTATGAATCAGTAAAGCACATTGTTCCTGAGCCGCGAGGATATAAAATCAGCAACCCTGCCATCGAGCTGTTTACACTTGATTGAAAAATCATGGGCAGTGGTGGCGCACGCCTTTAATCCCAGCACTTGGGAGGCAGAGGCAGGCGGATTTCTGAGTTCGAGGCCAGCCTGGTCTAAAGAGTGAGTTCCAGGACAGCCAGGGTTACATAGAGAAACCCTGTCTCAAAAAAAAAAAAGAAAAGAAACGAAAGAAAGAAAGAAAGAAAGAAAGAAAGAAAGAAAGAAAGAAAGAAAAAAGAAAATCATTTAGACTACCATTTAAGGACTTTTTATACATGACTAAAACAAGGATGGGGAGGGGGAAATCCAGGGGAGGAAGGGGAGAGAGAGAGAGATTCAAACTAGGGTAATTTCTACATTAATTTTTCTGCACATAGGTACTTTGTTGAACGCTCTTTAGAATATAATGATCTAGCAAATTTTGTTTTGCTTTGTTTAATTTTCCTGATTCAAACACATGTCCAGAATCGCAATCCTTGAACAGCAGTTCCTTTGGTGCTGCCAACATGCTATCTTGTCACATCTGTGCACTCGGGATGTGGTTGACAACGGTCTCAGCTCACAGACAGCACCAGCCTGGCTCTCAGAGAAACATGGTTGCCTAGTTACAGTACCAATAGATAACTATTTAGAGTGACTTTTTTGAAAATCTAGTTCTCTCATGGTTGGTATACTATTGCACTAAATTATTTTTAATCTAATTGACACTTAGAAGCAGTATCAAAATTAGTGTTTTCCACAAAGAGAATACATTAGAACGGGGTAGTCTCTCAGGAACCCTGGGGTCATCTGACACCTTGTAAAGTCTAGACACCACAAAGTGCTGGGCAATACAGCAACATTGTATTTTCTTCCAATGAGGAAGGAAGAGGCGAATTAGTTCCCATTTTTACTCAAGCCCTAGGAATCAGGGAGAAAGATGTGCGCTTAATCGCCCAAGGTTTATGAGCTGTACCTTTTTCATAGGTCTGAGAAGGCAACATGTTGGTGAAGTCTTCACTGGGGAGACCCGACTCAGGGACATTGATGGAGCGGAAGGGGCTTCCTTGCGTAGGCGCAGATGCAGGTGCAGATGCAGGCCCGGCCTGTGCGCCATGTTCTTCCTTTTGTGCTTTCCTAGCAAAGGAGACAACAGAAAGGATTTGGTTCTTAATCTGATAGATTAGGAAAGGCTCAATTCAGAATAATACCAGAGAATGAGTTTTTCAGTTGAACTATACAAATTTTCCTTTATTTTTTTTTCTAATGTGCAGCCAAGGCACACAAAGGTTGAACTATATAAATTGCTAATTTTTAAATAAATTATAAATGGTTAAAGCTGAACAGCTCGTATGGTTCAACTTAATCCACCAACTTTAAGTGTTATAAATCACTTCTAATTGTGATGTTTTCATTCTTATTTTTCTATTACTGACTTCCCTATCACTGGGATCTTTGATTTTGTTTTGATTTTCATTTGTGACACTGGGTCTTACTATGTAGCTCTGGCTAGCCTGGATCTCACTATGTAGTCCTGGCTAGCCTGGGTCTCACTATGTGGCCCTGGCTAGCTTGGGTCTCACTGTGTGGCCCTGGCTGGCCTGGGTTTCACTGTGTAGCCCTGGCTGGCCTAGGTCTCATTGTGTAGCCTTGGTTGGCCTGGGGCTTGCAGTGTAGACCCTGCCACATAGAGCCTCCTGCCTGTGCCCATTGCTAGGGTTAAAGGTGTGGTCACCATGCCTGACTCTTATCAGGGTCTTTAAAGTTCTCAGTGTTGAGTATTTTCTTGGAATGATTTACATTCCCTTAACAAATCAATTGCAAAGTACCAGGAAACAGTAGCATTTCACTTGAAAAACATAACCATAACCTGTTTTCCAGGTTCAAACAACTGATTCCCATAACACAAATGAAGACTGCAGTTATTCACTGGTGAACATTGACTTGTTTCTACCTGCTTGAGGCACTAATTTTTTTTCAGCTACCCAAGTAAAATAACAACAACCCTGGAGAAACTGTGGAAAATTTTAAAACAAAGGAAACTCACTGGTGTCCCACAGTCTTAAAACAACAATCACTCTCTTTCTAGTTATCAATTTACATGTCTTTACATCTAAAATCAAATCATGTACACATTGCAGATCATTTTCATTTCATGTCATATCGTGTTAAATATATTTTCCCATGAAACACTACCATCCATTTTTATACTAATCATTTTTTCCATCTGTGTATGTGTTTGTATGTTTGCATGCATGCGGACACATATATGTAGATATGTATTCATGCATGTGGAGGCCTGGTGTTGAGGTTGTAAATTATTCTCCACTTCTCTTTTGCCTT
Organism: Grammomys surdaster; assembly: GCF_004785775.1. Taxonomy (NCBI): domain Eukaryota; kingdom Metazoa; phylum Chordata; class Mammalia; order Rodentia; family Muridae; genus Grammomys; species Grammomys surdaster. Next base: position 13,467,825 of record NW_021604607.1, read on the forward strand.
GTTCCATTGAGGCAGAGTCTTACAATCAAACCCGAAGCGCACAAATGTGACTAGTTCAGTGGCTAGCTTACATCATGACACTTATGTGGACTCTAAAGATTCAAGCTCCGTTACTTTTATGGATTTGTGGTAGATGTTTTGGTTTTTTGTTTGATTTAGTTTGTTGTTTGTGTGCATGCTCAAGTGGTGTGTGTGTGCGTATGTGTGCACTCATGCGCAAGTGTGTGCATGCATGTACATGCCCATTTGCTTATAGAGGCAAAAAGGGTGTTGGATCCCCTGGAGTTGGAGTTGCAGGCATTTGTGAACCACTTGATGTGGTTCTGGGAACTGAACTCTGGTCCTATGCAAGAGCAGCCTGTATTCTTGACTATTAAGCCATCTCTCCAGCCCCAGAATTAACCAGAAATATATGACTTCATCCCTTCCAGCACAGGCTGGTGTATGCTGCTCAGGAGCCCACTCCTTACATACTAATAGCTGGAAGTTTTCTCAGGGCTTCTGTGGAAGAGCCATTGCTTATGGGTTTGCCCTGAATAAATATTTTTAAGATACTCACTTGGCTTTAACCTTTCGAGATTCTCTTCTCTTCTCTTGCTGAAGCTGTTCGATTTTCTGCTGCATTTCTTCTTGTTTGGAAGTGATGGCTTGGATCATGGACATTGCATTGCTCAGCTCTTCCTACAATGCAATAATTGCTACATTTTACACTGGTCCATAGGGTAAGAGAACATAACAGTCAGTCTCCCATAAGCCTTTGCATAGTTGCATACTTCTGAGTAAATGGGGAAGGAGAGGTAAAGTATGTGGTCTCTAATTTCAACACAGAACTCAGCAACTGCAAACCATGCAGTAGCTATTGTTCAGTGATGACTAACAAATGACTCAGAGGGAACGTTCTTATCCTCGGCTGCTGTAAGAAAAGGCAAAAGTCCTGCTTCCGGTACTGAGACCAACATACTCTTTTCATCGGGGACATAGCAGAGGCTCCCACCTTGAAGTAGTTTAATGAGTTCTTCATCTCGGTGACTTTCTCTTCCATGGAACACCTGCAGCTCTTGACCTTCTCTTCCAGAGCATATTCTCCATGTTGGATCCGTGTCAGCTCCTGCATGGCTTCTGTGAAGCCAGTTTTCAGTTCCGAGGCCAGGGCCTGCAGCTAAACAATCAGGAACAGTGAACTTGGCTGGCTGTACGTTTTTATAAGTAGCGCCAGTGACCCCTTGACTTCTTCCTTTCTTTGAGAACACAAGCTCTCAAAAACTCTCGTGGACTTTGCTTACCCAGGTCTAGAATCTTTCAAGTGACTCTGCCCCTATTCGTCCAGGGCAAAAGTCACCTATGCAGTGTGCACTGAAGCTTGACAGGAACAACAAATCAAGCAGTTGGTTCAGGTCCTCATGCATGCTGCCATTAGTTAGTTAGTTAGTTAGTTAGTTAGTTAGGTTTTTGGTTTTTGTTTGTTTGTTTGTTTTTTGAGACAGGGTTTCTCTGTGCAGCCCTGGCTGTCCTGGAACTCACTCTGTAGACCAGGCTGGCCTCGAACTCAGAAATCTGCCTGCCTCTGCCTCCCAAGTGCTGGGATTAAAGGTGTGCACTACCACTGTCCAGTGCATGCAGCCATTATTAAAGAGCTCTTGACACAAGAATGAGGCTAAAACTGGGAGGTGATGGCCCATACCATCAATCCCAGTTTAGGAGGCAAAGGCAAGAGAACTTCCAATTTCAAGGCCAGCCTGGTTTACAGAGAGTCCCTAGACAGCAAGTGCTACAAGAGAGAGAGAGACAGAAAGGGGGTAGGGGTGGGAGACAGAAAGACAGAAACACAGAGAGTCAGAGACAGAGAGACAGAGAAAAGGAAGGAAGGAAGGAAGGAAGGAAGGAAGGAAGGAAGGAAGGAAGGAAGG
>NW_021604607.1:13469741-13478962 GCF_004785775.1 Grammomys surdaster
AGGAAGGAAGGAAGGAAGGAAGGAAGGAAGGAAGGAAGGAAGGAAGGTAGGAAGGTAGGAAGGAAGGTGCTTACTAGGAAAATAAAGCACATATGGAAAACAGTTCTGATCCAGCACCTGAATTCTGTGAGAGAAGTGATGGGCCATGGTCTCTGATTATCATCAGAATGTAAAGAAATTCTGTACTTTTCCCCTAAAGAAGTGTAAAATAAAAATAAAAGTGGGGCTGAAGAGCCAGCTTAGTGGTTAAGAGCACTGGATGCCCTTCCAGAGGACTCCAGTTCAGTTCCCAGCACCCATACGACGCAGCTCACAACCATCTGTAACACCAGTTCCAGGGGAGTCAATGCCTTCTGACCTTCAAAGGCAGCTGCACAAGTGTGTACCTACAATCACAAAAACATATATACATGCAAAAAAAACAAAATAATAAAAATAAATATTTTTAAATAGGAGCAATAAATAAATATTAGTAAGAATTTCTTTGAAAAGAAAAAGGGATTTTTTTATTTTGAAAAGAAAAAGGTTTATTTTTTTTTAATTTCTTATGTCTTGACAGAAAAAGAAGTAGCGGCATATTTCACGATGAGCTTTGATCCATGTGTTGGTGGTGATAAAAGCCGCCTTCAGCAGTCAGCCAAGGCATGAGGAAAGTACTCACTGCATGCCTACTGGTTGAACACCTTGAGAAGAGATCACTTTCGGAGTTGTAGGGTACAAATCCTAAGCTTTCCCAAACAAGGATGAAGCATCTTAACCTCTGGGTAGCAGTGTGCGCATCTGTAGAGTAAGTATAATAACGACAACTATTTCCCAGGGCTGTCTAGAGGATGAAATAAGGAAATGTAAATAAAGGCTCCCCTGATGGAGCGCTTGGTACAGATGCGCTCCAAATTTTTAACTCATTTTTTTTCTTCAAGTGGTAAAGCAAAAAGTTAAACACAAACAAAAATGTGGAGAAGATGGAACACTTCTAAAGATCTGTTTTACTCATAGAGCAAATATCAGAGGCACTTCAACAGAGACTCAACTAAGATAATAGTAAGGTGACCTTGTCGTCTTGGGTTTATAACCCGGTTAGATATAGAACTCTTAGGTTCACATCTCTCTCCAAAACAGAAGTGTTCAGAGGCTTATCCTGTAATTTAAAATATCATGTCTGGAGAGATGGCTCAGTAGTTCGAAGCACTTGCTGCTCTCTCAGAGCACAAAGTTTGGCTGCCAGCACCCACACCAGACTGCTCACAACTGCCTGTAACTCCAGCTCCAGCTCCAGCTCCAGCTCCAGCTCCAGCTGAAGCCTTCTTCTGGCCTGCTGGGCACTGTGCTTATGCACACAAATCCACACACAGATATATGCACATATATTAATTTTATATTAATATAAAATTAAAATAAGGATATTTTAAAATATCTACCAAGTAAAGAGCTAAAGGTAAAGTCCAGGCACCTTGAAATCCACATGTGGGACTTTACATATGCGAACGGCTAGACATTTCCAAAAGAAACGCAACCAAATGATTCCAACCTGCTCTGCTGCTCTCCGCTACAGCTTAGTGTCCTATCCCACATCTGTCAGATACAGATGTTTGGCTTCTGTTGTTTTCACAAATGGTTTCCTCTAGGACTGGGAGAAATAAGAGGGAGCGAAGCGATTGTTCTGCAGAGAATAGGCGGAGGCTGTGGCGCCGCCAGAGCGCAGGGCTGCGGAACCCCACCACTGACTCCTTGCCTTTCCACTCCTTTTTGTTGGCTGTTACTGCCATCTGCATGCACGCATGTGGAAGTCACATGACAACACTGTGGCGTTGGTTCTCTCCTTTCGCCTTTACACGGATTTGAGATTTCAAACTAGGGTCATCAGGCTTGGGCAGCAAACTCCCTTACCCAATGAACCATCTCACCAGCCCCTCATTCCAAGCATTTTAAATTAATCCTTGTGATGTCGAAACAAAATCTGTGCAGACTTTACAACTGGAAGAAGGCAATCTGGCTGTCATTACAGTGCCCTGAGATGCTCCTATTCCTGCCTGGGGGGTCGGGGGGAGAGAAGTAGAAGAAAAGGGAACACTGTCCAGGGGAGACAGGTGTTATCATGGCTGCCCCCGGGGGACATGTGGTTTTCCCCAGAAACCAAAAGGCAACAGCAGAGACAACAGAAAAGTTGAAAGAACTTTTTCTTAGCTTGAGAACCCCAGCTCTCAAAAACTTAAAAATTCACATTCTCTGAGGATCATATACAGGGATTCTGGGAACTGCATATTTTCTCTTCGCATCCTTGAGTGATGTAGTCCTACATCCTCTAAGCAGCATCAGAACCCAGACCATCCAGGGAGGGAAAGCTGCCGAGTGAGCTCAGTCACGTGACTGAGGTGAGGCGTCACGTGTGAGACGCCTGGCCATTCAAGCCCTCTTCAGCTGCAGACCGACTGGTCTTGCATACTAACCTGACCTTGGAAATAAAACCACTTGGGAGACACGATCTAAACGTGGTCTTCTCTGCAGCTCTCCGATCTGACAGCCCACAGTCTGCCTCACAGCTTAGAGCCAAATCTACCTCGTGCTCCAGCGAGCTGAACACATTCCTCATCCCGTGGGTTTTTTTCATGAAGCTGATCAGAGAAGTTACGATCCCTCCATCCCGCCGATCCCTCCATCCCGCCGTTGGAGGCAGGCTCCCGCTGGAAGCAGGTTCAGAGGAGACTTGAACTTCAAAGCCTAGGATTCCAGAGGCCATCTTAGAAACCAGAAAGAGTCCAAATTCTTCCTAATTACTGCTCTTGGTTTCCACTTCTCCGTTTTCTTTCTTTCTCTGCTTCTTAACTCTTCACGAGATGATGCTAGTAGATATCTTCCTTTTCCCCATCAAACATCTCTTGAGCTTCAGACTAAATGTTCATGCATTCCAACTTGTGTTTCAGCCTTCCCATTTCTCTCCAATATATTGCCAAGGTTGGAAACTACTATGAAGCAGACTGAAGGGGCTATGCTGTGCCTTGGGAACTTTGTAAACTTTTGTATACTCTTCAGTATCAAGATTTGAGAAACTTCCACAAGTTATGCAAAGCTCCTGAAATCCCTGATGCTGTATGAGTAAGATGTCAAATGCTTTGGGATTCCCAGGACGCAGAGGAATTGTCCTGCTTTTTGCCTTTCACCGAAACTGCAGAGGAAACCTGGTTTTTTCTATCAACCTTCGCCTTCCAGTTTTAGGTCTTTGTATTGATCCTCAAAGAAGCTATGTTTAACCAGGCATTGTCACACATGCCTTTAAGCACTCAAGGCAGAGGCAGGCAGATCTCTGAGTTTGAGGCCAGCCGTGTCTACAGAGTGAATCCCAGGACTACACAGAGAAACCCTGTCTTTAAAAAATTTTCAAAAAAATTTTAAAAAGATGCTGCGTTTAAAACACAAACTAGGCATTGAGTGTTTTAATTCTGAGAAGATATCTTAATTCACTCCCTCCTCTGTTGTTCCTGTAGTAGCTGACCTGAATAAGATCTTTCTCCTCAGAGGCTGCTAAAGATGGGAGGTGAACCTGCTGTGTAGAAACTTGTTACTGACCCCTGCAGACACATTGACCTGGAAGAGCTAACTGCTCTGGTGTTGAGACTTTCCCCTGTGGCAGAAAGCACTGAGGTCTAACAGTGTAGAGATCCCGGACAACCTTCAATGGCTTTTTTGACAATGAAACCTAGTACTGCATGCAAGACTAATTCCCATCATTTGAGATATGAACTTATATTGTATCTCAGGTTAACCTACAACTCAGGTAGCTCAGGTTGACCTTAAACTTGCTGCAATTCTCCTGTCTCTGTCTTTTAAGTAACAGACATGAGCTACCATCAGATAGCACCATGAACCCAGCCCGTAGTTATTCAATTAGAGGTCTTTGGATAGATAGCTAATTTCTTTAAACTACCTTTGAGGCAAGACAAGAAGACAGGAAATTATAGGGATGGGGAGCAGGGAAGAACCCCCCCCACACACACACACACACATACACTGTAGAGTCTGTTTGAAGACTATGGTCAAGTGAGAAGCAGAACTTTGAGCATCATTCCATCTGCTGAGAAGGTTGTTGACACAGAGATGACACAACAATAACCGAGGCTCAGGCGTGTATGACCTTGGGTGGGGCCTCACTCCTCTCAGATATTTTCTGGAAATCTCACAAACAAAACTATAGCCTTCTTTTTAAATGGTGTAGTATGCACACATGTTTGTGTGTATGGGGACAGGAGCATCTGTGCTGCCATGGTACATGTCAGAGGACAAACTTGAACTCCAGGCTCACTTTCTATTTTGCGTGAGGCAGCCTCTCCTGTTGCTCCCCCTGGATAGGCCAGTCTAGGGGATCTGGGTTATAGGGAATTTTCCCACCCACTCCTCCCAACTCCCCATAGGAGCACTGCAATTATAGGCATGAGACGTGCCATGGTTTCCGGGGCTCTAAATGCAGGTTGTCGGGCTTTTGTGACAGCCACATTACCTACTGGGCAATCTCCTCAGCCTCTGTGCTCTGAAGTTCTTCCTTCTTAATTGTCACCCTATTGGGTGAACCTTGGGAAGTAGCCTGTGATCTCATTTGAATTCTCTGACAACTCTCTGAAGAGGATAACTTCAAAAGTCACCAAATCCTGTATGGAAGCATTGTGAAGACAGCAGAGAGTGGCTTTCTGAGAAGCCCACACCTATCCTTTGGGGTTCACCATACTTTCTTCCTGAGCACCCCTCTCTTAACCCTTGTATTGAAAATCATATTGCCATCTCTTTCAGTGACCTCCAACTCCACCTCACACTGGCTTTTCCTGAAATCCTTTTCTGTGGTGTGACCAAGGATCCAGTTTTGCCTGAAGAGGTTTCTGAAAATTTCAAGTATCTGAGGGAGATGGCTGGAGTTGTGCCTCTGTCCCTTTGCCACTGACATTTTCATTGCAAAGAAAAATAGGCACTGAAAAATGAGAATTAACCTAAGCCTCCTTCCCTCAACATGCCATTAAAACCATACTTCCTTCTATGTCACAGGACATGAACAAAGATGTCTGCAGAGCTACAATCACATTGCAGAGACTCTGGTGGGTTTGTTTTGATTTGTTTTGCTCCAGCCTCTCATCTTTTGTTTCTCCTAGATTCTTGTTTAGGTTGGGCTTTTGGTTTTGAGACAGAGCTTTGCTCTGCTGCCAGCACTTCTTAGATCTTCTGTTTTGTTAAGATTGGGTCCATGTAATGCAGGCTGGCTTCGAACTTCTTCTCCTTGCCTTCCCCAGCTTTCTGAGTGCTGGCATTTAAAAGTCTGTGCCACCATCTACCTCATCCAGCTTGACCTTTTCCATACTGAACCTTTTAAGAAGCACTTTGGAGTTGGTTTTGATTAGAGCAAACAGTGAAGATCTTTCTCTTTCCCAACCGTGTCTCCCGACGGCTGGAATGACTGCATCAGACCTCTTTGCTTAAAGCGACATGCACATCTTCCCGCTCACCATCACTCATGTGTTCAAGTACTAGTTAGTGACGATGCGTAACCCAAGCCCTGCAGTTTATGCTGAGAGTACCAAGAGCGAAGCACTAGATCCTTGCTTTTCAGTTTACATTGTAGATTAGGAAACAGGAAGACAGATTTTTCTCTTGATATAGTGTCTCACTAAGCAACCCTGGCTAGTCTGTAACTCACTCTGCTTACCAGATTGGCCTCGAACTTATAGAGATGATCTACCTGCCTGTGTCTGAGGTTAAAGGGTTGTGCCACTATGTCTTCTCCTGGAAATATATTTTATAAATCAAGTTAATACAATAACATCTTCAAGGGATGGAATCTACCAAAAAAATGGAAAAGCATTCCCATTGTCCCTCAGGTTTATTGTCCCTTCTAAAGCAGAGCGTATTTTCTAACAGTTATGTGTCCTCTTTCCTCTTCCTTGACTCCTCCTTCTTTTGGTTAAAAGTTTCTTGAAATTAACAGACTTGGGAAGTGCTCTCTTAAAACAAAGTTGGTGTCACCAGTATAGACCAGAGACTCTCCCAGCTCCAACCCTCTAGTGTGGACTGATATACTTAAATCTGTGGCACAGTGAGAGAATGAGGGCATGCCCCTCACCCACAGCTAAATTTAGTCAACGTCAAGGGAGTGACCCACATATCTGTAACAGATTCCAAACCATCCCTGACTTTCAAGAGGCATACACACCCATCCAAAGGCCACAGGCCAGTCAGAGGAGAACAGGCAGAGGTGAGCGCAGAGAGCATTTAGAGGTCTCGAACCCAAGAGGCATCACATCAGCACTGAGGAGACTGCCCCGCCCCTAGGCTCTGTGGGAGCTTGCCACCCTGTATGAAGTAATCTTTCTTAATAGTCTTTGTCCAATGATGGGCTTGTTCTTGGGTACTTCTTTCAAATCTTTTAGTCAACAGTAATCCATCTCTTCCCTGCTGAATTATATCCATGTCTTCACTGTAGCCTTTTCAAAAGCCCACCTCATATGAGCTATCCATCAATGTATTCTCAAGAGTTGCAGACATTCAAAAAAAAAAAAAACTAGGAAGTGCATTACATCTCTTTAATTTCCAATTGGGCTAAGCAGCAGACTTTGCACATAATAGCTATTCGCCAAGTATGAAGGAGATTCACACTAGACTGTTTTTTCTATTCCTTCCCATTGTTGATTTAAGAGCAGTACACTCAACACTGCTTCATGCTCCTGTTGCTGGCTTGCTCTAGTTGGAGCCACAGAAGTAACAAAGTCATGCAGGATGCTTGTGTTTAGTTGACTTTAGCAGCATTTAAATTCAACTCATCTAAATTATATTTCCTCTGAGCTCTCTGCTCCCCTGTACTTCTGTCTTCCTGCTTCAAACAGCTTAAAAACCCAACATAAGGAACCTGGGGGATTGCTCAATAAGTGGATGTTTGCCTTTCAAACCTGACGACCTGTGCTCTGTCGCACAGACCCAGGTGGCACAAGAGAAAACTGACTGCTGCATATGCACATATACACATACATACACATACAAACACACACATACCTACACACATACACTTGAACACACGAATAAACACACACAGAGACATACGTATACATACACACATATATACACAGACACACACAGACATACACTAATAAGTAAATAAAAATAAATAAATGTAAAAAAAATTAAGACTCCCTCAGGACCTGCTAGACTCTGTCAGCTCTTTCTCATGTAGAGTCCAGATAACCATATTAAGTCCAGAGAGAAGCGCAAAGCGCAAACTGTCTTTATAAGACAACACATGACAGAGTAAACATCCATAATTGCTAAGGACAGAACTTTAATTCAATTTCTGGGTAGAAGATAGAAGCCAAATAAATTCTATTTGCACAGTTGGAGCAGCCCACTGGAACTCTCGTGGCAAAAAAATACTTTGCAAAACTTTGTCTTTGTAAAGAACCTAATTATACCATTGTTTAAAATGAACTTAATTTTTTCCTGTCACCATTTGTAATGCTGACACTCTTTTAGTCCTCAGTTCTCCCTGGGTGGGTGGGTAGGTAATTAAGAAAAGCATATTTTAGGGGGCTGGTGAGATGGCTCAGTGGTTAAGAGCACTGACTGCTCTTCCAGAGGTCATGAGTTCAAATCCCAGCAACCACATGGTGGCTCACAACCATCTGTAATGATATCTGATACCCTCCTGTGGGGTGTCTGAAGACAGCTACAGTGTACTTACATATAATAAATAAATAAAAAAAAAATTTAAAAAAAAAAGGGAAAAAAAAAAAAAGAAAGAAAAGCATATTTTAGCTGGGTGGTGGTGATATATGCCTTTAATTCCAGCAACTCAAGAGGAGAGGTTAAAGGATCTCTGAGTCCCAGACTGTTTTACAGAGTGAGTTCCAGGAGAGTCAGAGCTACAAAGAAAGCCCCTGTCTCAAACATACAATCAAACAAACAGCATATTTTTAAAAATGTTTTTACACAAGGTCTCACTATGTAATCTAACCCAGCCTTGAACTTATAAAACTGTTCCCAGTGTAAGGGGTGATGGTATGTGCCACCACACCTGACTCAGAAAATGTAGCTCTTCCTGCATGGTCTCTAATGGCAATGCTGTTGCCTGGTGTGACCACAGTGACAGTGCCATAGGCCAGAAAAACAGAGCCAAGGTGGCGTATAGGGGCTCTGATTTTACAGAGTAGTTTTCCTCCCAACCAGTTCTCTCAAAGGTACAATATGAGGGGCCTCTGCCTTGCCTGTCCCTTGGCCTTGTTAAAGCCAGGACACCTGGAAGCACCTAAACGCTACACATCGATGTGTGTGAAGGACAGTCACCACTATTCACAGGGCACAACTCACAACAAGGCGTTTGTCTTTACCTGGTAAATCTGTGTGGAAGGGTTATTCACCGGCATGTGTTCATTCTCTCCTGCAGGGAGAAAGAGCTTTGTTCAATCAATATGATTTGCTCTGCCTGGCCTCTCACTGGATACATATAGGAAATAAAGTAATACATAGAATCCTGTCACTGTGCCTGATTGATGAGAACCAGATGATTCCAGAACCAAAAAAAAAAATTTCTGGTGCCACAATGCTCACATTTGTCCCCCACTGGCCAAACTATACCTACACGACAAAATTATAGTACCACAGAAAATTACCACAGAAGGGAAGTTCCTCTACCAAACTCAGCGATGTGGCCGTCATTAACTGGCTAGAGGAGATGCCCTGGGGGACATCCCTAGTATTCTTAGGCCTGACTAAAGTTTCCCTGAGCAGACATAACTGTTCTTTGCCAGAGTTATGGTTGGAATGAACTGTCAACTTTTCACCTAGGAGGCAAACCTCCGAGTACTCTTGTGAGGGATTGTCTAGATCAGGGTTGGCCTCTGAGAATGTCCCTGAGGGATTGTCTTGGTTAATTCATCCAGAAAGATGCATGTTAATTTGGGGCAGGGCCATTCACTGAGCATCCTGTACCATATACAATGGAGAAGGAACGTGGCTGGAGAGATGACTCAGTAATTAAGAACTCTTACTGCTGCTGTAGAAGACCTGGGTTTGGTTCCCATTACTTGTAACTCGAGATCTGGGGCATATGCCACCCTCTCCTGACACCAAACATGCATGTGGTGCACATACATTTAAAAAAAAACTGTTTTTCAGAAAATGGAGAGGGTGCCAGGCGGTGGTGGTGCACCCCTTTAATCACAGCACTTGGGAGCCAGAGACAGGCGGATTTCTGAGTT
>NW_021604607.1:13479062-13485900 GCF_004785775.1 Grammomys surdaster
GGCTGTCGAGTGACCAGTTCTGTCGGGCACCTACTACTGCAACCTCCCTGCCATGAGGGACTGTCACCTGGACTTATGAGCAAATGAGACACATCTCCCTCAGGTTGTATTTTATCATAGCAACAGGAAACGAAAGCCAACCAGGTAGGTGCCTAGCTGTCATATACTGATCTCAGGAAGAAACATAAACCGTCCCTACGTCTCCCTCCTCTCTCTGATCATCGACAAAGTACAGTGCTCTGCTCTCATCTCACGGCCACAATCCGATGAGGGACTCTTGTCCAGCCAGGCAGGACGGCTGATAGGAAGGAGCTGGCTATGCAAAGTTTCTGGAAGCGTATAGGCAGGAAGAATGCCATCGCTAGAGTCTGGAGACGCAGGGAAGCATGAGGTAGATGGAACAGGCTGTAAAAATCGTTAGGGAGAGAACCAAGCTGGCTTAGGAAGTCTCTTTCAGAACCACCCTGGTTGGCCGTGAAGAGGAGGCTACAGATGCCGGGCATTAGCTCAACCATTTTGCTGCTACTCCTGTGGCATCACATTGCACACGAAGCAAGCAAGCTGCTCTCATGAAACTCCTCACTGCGAGCCTTTGGCTGCACGGGTGCACACATAGATCTCCTTAGACAGACTGGTATAGAAAACCCCTCTTAGAGGAACCAGCCTTCATATGTTAACTTCATAACTACTGTATAACCTTGGCCTAGAACCTGGACTTGATAGAGGCTGTCCCTATAAAATTCCAACGGTTGGAGGTTACCAAAACTCTTCATACAAGCTTGAGTAAGGATAATTTAGCCCATTTTATACTATGTCCAAACAAACAGCAAGAAGCAAGACTGAGAAACACAGGCCAGGACCCTAGGCCTAAATGTGACACTTTGTAGTTGTCACCTGACTGCTCTCTGGCTGCTTGCTCCAGTGGAAATGACAAGAGTGGCTGCTTCTGACTAAGGAACAGGGAAAAGAGAGTCTGCTTGTTCTTCTAGGACAGCCTAGGAGGTGCCAGTGTCTGTTAGAAAATGCACCTTATTCAACATAGCCTGAGGCAGTCCTAAAGTCATCACTGAAAAAAAGAAGAGAAGGACTCAAGCCATGTTACACCCATGGCATTTTCTGTATCCCAGCAAGTCTGTGTCCCCAAGGTGAGCATAGAAAAACAGCATTTGGTTGGACAGATCGAAGCCTGAGTTTCCTGAATCCCAAGCTCCAAAGCAAGATGGGAATCTGACCTTGCTTCGTTTTGGGTTTTTCCATGGTGCCCGCTGCTTCTCTCCTCCAGCTCACTCTTCAGCATTGCGTCATCCTCGTCCTGGATCAGGCCACCTCCCCTTCCCTGCACCTGCCAATTAAAGAATTAAGGATATCTGGTAGTACTGTGAGGATACTAAACTGGTCTTAGGGGTTAGCTTGGAAACACCAAATGCAGCTTAAGGGTAAACAATGTCAGAAGAATAAATTACTAAACTGACTGAGCCTTTAACTTGAAACTTAAAGTCAAGGACTGGAGAGATGGCTCGGCGGTTAAGAGCACTGACTGCTCGTCCAGAGGACCTGGATTCAATTCCCAGCACCCAGATGGCAGCTCACAACTCTCCAGTTCCAAGAAATCTGACATTCTTACAGACATACAATCAGATAAAACACCAATGCACATAATATAAAAATAAATAAATAATTTTAAAAAGCAAAGTCAGATATTTTATTTTTTATTATTAAGGAGGGGCACATACTATGATGTGCACAAGGAGGTCAGAGGACAACTTTGTGGGGTCGGGGTTCTCCTTTCACCTTTATGTGGGTGCTGGGACCAAAATCAGGTCAATAGGCTCCTAAGGCAAGTACTCTTACCAGATGAGCCTGGAAATATCTCTCACTGGCCTGGAAATATCATTTTATAACTATGAAATTCATTACGAAAAAATATGGTCTTTTTTTTTAATACGCTACATTCTCCTTTGGATCCAATCAAATGGCTTTATTTAATGGTTTTATTAGCTAGTTGCTACTTAGGAAAATTGCCTTAGGAAGAAAAACCTAAGCAAGAAAGAAGGACAATAAGTCTGTGTCTAGTCACCGTTTTTAGGTCCTGGTGTCCTTTGTACACAGGAGAAATTTAACAAATGTGGGCTGTCCATTGTGACCTCACGATGCGAAGATGCAAGTTCAGAATGCAAAGGTTGGGCCGCGATTAGCCATTCGGCATTTCTCCCTTTCGGTACTTTAACCCTTGTGTTGGCTCAATTTCCCCATCTTATGAACTTCCCATTATGAAAGCTCACAGTGCCCAGTTCTCCTAGTCTCCCATACCTCAGGCTTGATGCACATGCCGTAGGGATTAATGTTTTTTTTTTTCCTTTGTAGGCAGCATCTCATGTATTGATTGGTCTCAAATACTGTGGAGTCAAGGATGATCTTGAAGTTCCTGATTCTCCAGCTACTACCTCCTGAATGCTGAATTACAGGCATGGGCCTTTAGACCCAGCTTTTGGCTGGCTGGCTGGTTGGTTGGTTGGTTGGTAGGTTGGTTTTTGTGCTTGGAATTAAACCCTGGGCTTTATGCATGCTAGGCAAGCACTCTACTGACTGAGCTACAGCCTGACTGCCTCCACAAAAATTTTAAAAATATATTATGAGGAGTAATTCTATTGCTATTTGTGAAAAAAAATCTTGAAATATGTAAAGCCAAATTGCTATGGATAATCTACTTCTGCAGATTTAGTTATCTAACCTGTAACTAATTGGAAGCAGGCAAGCAAAAACTCATGTCCTAAAATGAAAATGTGTGTATTTCGGAGCTACAGTGTCAGAAAGCTCACAGATACAAATTTGTGTGGTCGCTGACTTCAAGATATTAAAAAAAAAAAGTTTGCTCAATAGAAGTTAGAAATCTTGTTCTATTTAGTTAATTATAAAAGCAAAAGTAACTATACATACATGCATACATACAATGCACACACACACACAAATAACCAACCACACAACCTAGAGCTGAAGATCACACAACCAGAAGGTGAAGACAGGAGTGGCCCGGGCTGCAGCCCTGAGAGTCTGGTGGCTGCAAAGGGCAACCCATGGTCTGGCACCACTGGGGACACAGACAGCCTTCCATGTGACCAAGGACCTACTGCCAAGGCAGTATCCTCTGACCCCAGAAGAATAGGCCATGGCTGCCTATATGAGTATTTGAGCTATATCCAGATGACAGCATAGGACACAGTTACTACTGAAGTTCTCTGGTGGCTCCTAGCATGAAAGGGATCCATGTACAAACGGAACCACCCAGACCCAGGATGAACTAAGGTGACTGGGTGCCCGGAGACGTAGACATGCATATCAGAAATTATGTGGACACATCCCCTACACCTGTTTCACTGAATATCATGTGTAAACAGCTCTTTGGGTTCTTGGCCTTCATGATTTCCATGTTCTGGGTGGGGGAGGCTTTCTCCTCCTACAAGCCTGAGGGGCCAAAGCAGTGCCTTTATAATAATCTGTATTTGGAACAGGATAGCAATCCTACCAAAGAACCTGAGCCGGAGGTTCTCTGCAAGATCTGAGGAGGCTTTGTGGGCTTTTGTGTCCACTAACTAGGACTCCCTCATTCCTAGAGATTTAACCATAATGAAATCCTCAATAAAAGTCAGTGCTATGGTTTAAAAACAAAACAAAATAAAACAAAACAAAACTGAAAAGTACAGTGGAAACACATAGAACGCCTCTACTTAAAAGCGGTCATCATTTTTCCTCATATTGTCCATAGATAACGTAGGATTTTTTTTCAGCTACCATTTTATGCTTACTTTGTAACAAAGCATTTTGTCTAATTTCAGTTGTTTTACTCTGCTCATTTCTTCCCTTATCTCCACAGATAGATCTCTGCTGCTCTTTCATGCCTTTCTCTGTCTTCACGTGATCACATCCAAACTTATCTACAGTATATCTTTGTGTGTGTGTGTGTGTGTGTGTGTGTGTGTGAGAGAGAGAGAGAGAGAGAGAGAGAGAGAGAGAGAGAGAGAGAGGAGGCTGCTGAAGACTTGTTTTCAACTTTTCTGTACTTCACCATTCTCACTTAATGAATCACAGAGATGTCTCTAGACTTCTTAGTTTTATGTCTCTGGAAGCATTCTATTGGCTGCTTGATAGTCTGTGGTCTGAACAGACTGTGGAGATCATTCCCACGATGTTAGGCACTCCCTTTATTTGCATTATTTGCCACTGCAAACATGGCCCCAGGGAAAGCATCGGGACACAGATGTCACATGGTGGATTTAAGATTTGATTTGTGTCTGTGTGAATGAAAGCCACATGTGTGCTTGTGGAGGCCAGAGGAAGTTTAGATCCCCTGGACTTGGCACTGTGAATGCTCTGGTCTGAGTGACAAGACCCACGTGGGTCCTATGGACGAGCGAGCTGTCTTGACAGATGTATGCATCGTTTCTTTTTCACCAGTCTGGCTAATAGGAAACTTAACAGTTTTTAGTTCTTGTCAGTCAGGCGGATGGGTGACAAATGTCATTTGCTAGTTATTTCTGCAGACTGCCAAGCTGTTGAATGTCTCTCCAGTGAGTGTTCTCTGCTGAGTCTCTCTGGGTTCTCACTGGAGAGGTGGCTTTGTCACTCTGCAGATTAGCTATTCCTCTGAGTTGACAATTTTTTTCAGTCATTTGCTTTTTACATATCAATTAGAGAAAATACTATATTTCCTGAAATTAGAGTTACAGATGGTTGAGGATTAGATGCTATATTGTTGCCATCTCGTTAATTATTTTATTCCACCTGTATGAATGTTTTGTCTGCATGTATGTCTATGTACCATATGTGTGCAATGCCCATAGAAGCAAGAAAATATTGAGTCACCTAGAACTGGAGTTGAAGACAGTTGTAACCACATAGGTACTGGGACTCGAGCCAGGGTCTGCTGAAAAAGTAGCCAGCACTCTGAACGCTGAGCCATCACTCCAGCTCCGTACTTTTTTCTCTAACCACTTTTGTTATTGAAACATGTTTTAGAGTTCAAGGCAAGCCACTCTTCTTTCTTAATTTCTGCTCGGTTTCTTGAATTCACTTTAAAACTCTCTGAAGACCGCAAGAATATATTTTTTCCTAAATTTTCCTTGGGATTTTTCTGTTTTTTAATACAGTGATTGGCTCACCTAGAGTTTGGTTTTATGTGTAGGACAGGGGAACATTCTACTATCTTCCAGATGTAAAGCTTGAACCTGCACAGGTTAAGGGGGCCATTTTTCTTCTTTATGGAATTGGAATTTCAATTTCATAACATTAAATTTCCATGTACCCTGAAATCTATTGAGGCCTCTTTCTTTTATGTATATCTATCTACCACCTATGTATGTAATGTATGTATGTATGTATGCATGTATGTATGTATGTATCCCTGCTTCCAAATGACAGGTTGTAGTCTTTAGTATGTTAAGGGAAAAAAATGGTAAGAGGCTGGAGAGGTGACTCAGATGTTAAAAGGACCTGAATTCAGTCCCCAGTGCCATATCAGATGGCTCATAACCATCTGTAACTCTAATTTCAGGAAACGGAGTGCTTCTGTCCTCTGTTGGCTCAAGCATTTAGCTGTATACGCATGCATGCACGTGCACATGCTAACACTTATAAATAATTAAAAATAATAAAAATAAATCTTTAAAAAATATTTGGTGAGATAAGCTATTGATTTTTTTTAATAACTTGCTCTTCCTGGTCTTTCTTTTATCATACAAACAAGTGAAGTCCAAAAACATTTTACCCATGATAAAAAAAAAAAAAGGGAAGTTCTCATTGGAATTGTGCCAGATTTTTATGTTAATTGGAAGAACAGAAATTTTTCTTATCCAAGGTGGACATGGTGGTACATATCTTTACTTCCAGCACTTGGGAGGCAGAGACAAGCTGATTTCTATGAGTTCAAGGCCAGCCTGATCTATATGGCATGTTCCAGGCCCACCAAGGATACACACTGAGACAGACAGACAGACAGACAGACAGACAAACAGACAGACAAAATCCTATCCAAGAGCATTTCAGCTCTTTCCAGTTTTTCAATACTGTTTCATGATTTTCTTGTTAATAATTCTGTACCTTTTTTTTTTAAAGGTTTTTAGAGGTTTTTTTGAGACAAGGTTTCACAATGTAGCAGGATGGCCCGGAACTTACCTTGTCTCCCCTCAGACTCACGGGGCCCCTCCTGCCTCAGCCTCTCAAATACTGGGATCACAAGTATGAACCACGATGTATGTGGTCAAGATCCTGTAATTTATTGAAGGCTTATTTATTTTATGTAGATGTGTCTTTCTTCCATATATGCATGTATATTACATGTGTGCCTGTTTCTCACAGAGGTCAAAGAGGGTGTCAGATCCCCTGAAAATAGAGTTACAGCTGGTTGTGACCAGCCATGTGGGTGCTAGGAACTGAACCCAGGTCCTCTGGAAGAGCAGTAAGTGCTCTTAAGACCAGAGCCATTTCTCCAGTCCAATGATCCTGCACTTTTAAATAAAATGTATTACATACTTTCTAAGCCTTCTTTGCTATAAATATTTTGAGTGGCATCCCCCCTTTTATATATAGCTGGTTGTGTAGTCTCTATTTTTCTGTGTATTTATTTTTACATTCACATATCATACTAAATTCCTTCATCATTTATGTAAAATGTAAAATATTTATTAAGTGATTCTTACAGGTGATCTTAGCTAAAAGTCAGAGAAGTAATTATTAGGTGATTTTTATCCTTTTTTTTTTCTTGTTTGTTTTGAGGTGTTAGACATCGAATCCAAGAGCTCACCCCTGCTGGACAGGTACCCTGCCACTGAGCCACACTTCCGGC
>NW_021604607.1:13485910-13486725 GCF_004785775.1 Grammomys surdaster
CACCCCTGCTGGACAGGTACCCTGCCACTGAGCCACACTTCCGGCCTTACCTCAGAGTCCTCATACTGTTTATCTCATTGCCCTACCTTGTGGCAGCTGCTAGAGTTTTCAGAATCACTTTTACTAATAATGTGGAGAGAAAACATCTCTATTTAGGGCCATTTAGAATATCATCTGGGCCTGTGGCTCAGTTGGTGGGGCTTTCCCACTGTGTGTAAGGTCTGTGTTTGACCCCCAGCACCTCACAAACCAGGTGAATGCACCCCTGAAATCCCAGAACTGAGAGGTAAAAAGTCTGGAGGATCACAAGTTCAAGGTCATCATTTGGCTACAAATATAATAGCAGGCCAGCCTGAGCTACATGAGACCCATTCTTAAAAACAAAACAACAACAACAATAATAATAAACACCAGGACTGTAAGTTAAGAAATGGCAGAAGGAGCCATGCCTTGCTCCTGTTATTTTTTTTCCCACAGACTGTCAATGTGGTTGACTGCTACGTGAAATGAAACATGGCTGCCTCTCCCTCCTCCTATCATTCTTAGTTAACTGGGGCTCACTGTCATCACTTATGAAAAAAATAACTGTACCTATCCTCTTATATTTAAGCAAGGTTTACAGAAAGGATTTTTTTTTCTGAGATAAGGTCTCATTATGTTTCCTAGTCTAATCTCTAACTAATGATTCTCCTTGCCTCAACTCAACTTTCTGGGGTCTCAGGCACACACCATGACACCCAACTCTCCTGGAGGGAATGTCTACACTCAAGTGTGTGCTCCTACTACTGAAGAATCCAGACTGAAAAGCATAGTGT
>NW_021604607.1:13486735-13633701 GCF_004785775.1 Grammomys surdaster
AGTGTGTGCTCCTACTACTGAAGAATCCAGACTGAAAAGCATAGTGTGTGCTCCTACTACTGAAGAATCCAGACTGAAAAGCATATTTCCAGGAGAGAATAACAAGACTCCATGAGAATAAGCAAGATGCCATGGGAAAGGAGCATGGCTTGTCTAGAAAATGTCTTATGGCAATTCCAGATGTTTGTTGAGCTCTTTCTTGTTGTAAGCTACCCCTGTTCTGTACTGAGAATCCCTACCGCTCGCTCGGAGCCCAGGAATTAATTAATTAATGTGATGTTAGGAATTGAATTCAACATGGGTTCAGGCTGAGGCAAGCGCTCTACCACTGAGCGGTCTCCAGGCCCCTGGAATTCTATACTCTGACTTTGATCATCTCTGAATCACTAGTCTACCATGAAACAATAAATGTCCCTCACCAGTCTGCATGGCCTGCACACTCCTTTTACCTTCCTTTCTTTGCATCTCCACAGTCACAGTGCTGGCCTTTAAAACACACACTGAGGTCCCAGCAGACCTTTGAGGAAATGCTGCAAACGTTAAAACATCTGTTGATCTCTTGCTCACGCGCTTCTGTATATAAAGCAATGTTCTCCAGCTTATAGTCTTTGAAATCTGCAGGTTGATCTCTGCCCATGTCTATGTCTCTGTCCCTATCTGTGTCTCTGTCTGTCTCCCCTTCGTGTGTGTGTGTGTGTGTGTGTGTGTGTGTGTGTGTGTGTGGTGTGTGTGTGTGTGTGTGGTGGTGTGTGTGTGTGTGTGTGTGGTGGTGTGTGTGTGTGTGTGTTTTATGTACATGTCTGTATGGATGCATGAGTCAATGTGTGAAAGCTAAAACAGAGGCCAGAGAAAACCATCCTTTATGACTGTCCTTGAACCTGAGCTCCTGTTTTTCTGCTAGGCTGACAGCCAGCAAGCCACAGATATCTGTCTCCAGCCACCACCACCAACAGCAGCAGCAGCAGCAGCAGCAGCAGCAACAATGTTGGGGTTACAGGCTTGGGAGACCATACCCAACTCATTATAAGAGTGCTAGGATCAGAACTCGGGTCCCTGTGGTGTGCAACAAGCATTCTTAACTACTGACCCATCTCTCTAGGATGACTTCACACTCATATGTAGCTGAAGTTGCCCTTGAACTTCTGATCCTCCAGCCTCTAGATCTCAAGCGCTGGGATTATAAGCGTGTGCCACCACGTCCAGTTTATGTGGTACTGGGCACTAAATGCGGGTCTTTTCTGCAAGCAAGGTCTCTACAAACTGAGCTCCAGACCCAGATTCACCAGGTTTTCTTGAGTGCTATGGTGGGCTAGGGAGAAGCTTTAGGGTTCTGGATCCCCTTCTGTGTCCCCCACATAATATCTGCATTTGTTTGATTCTGATCCTGTTATTTTTTGGAAAGAGTTTTCTTTTTAAAATCTGTTTCTGCTTTTCAAAAGCAAAGGTTCTAAAATTGTAAATATAGAGAAACAGAAACTCGGAAACTTGCGTTGAAAAAGGGATGGCCAGACTGTCATGAAGTTAGCTGAAAAACTGCATTGTAAAATTAACAGGGATCTGAAGAAGACTGCAGGCTCTCTGCCCCTCCCCCAGGGTGACCTAGAATGCACACGCTCCTTCCCTACATACACATACAATTACAAAAACTCAGGTTTGCCTATTACTTTCCAATTACTGCTGGGACCAAAGTGGAAATTTTGGCACTTCGGGGAATTGAAATTAATTGAAAGCAGACTTGAGTTAATTTCCATTTCAGTGTCCTTTGTTGAATGGGTCTTTAGTGCATATTTCTAATTTAGTAGAACAAGAACTTTTCGTGTTGGGGGAAGGGTGCCAAGGAAATATTTTCTCTGAAACTTAAATAATTCATCAGGACAAAGCCTGAAAACATGACCAGAAGGGAAAGTTTATATAACCTCTGTGATGTCCAACAACTACTGAAGACATTGTGCAAAGCACTTGCGTTGGTTTTTTTCCCCATGTCAGCTAAAATCAGCATCGATTGATGACAAATAACAGTGGCTTGTGTGTGTGTCATAGATTTTAATGCAGTCAGAGACGTTGTACTTGGTCATCAGTGGGCACAGCGTTTATTCCCAATCATTTTACACAGACTGAGACTCCCTCAGAGCGTTGAGTGCTTGCCCTCACTATACAAGCAGACCACCTCTTGTGGAGGTTAGTTTTCTAGTTTTCTGTGTTTAGTTGCTTCAGGCCACAGCACTCTGAAGCACGGGAACACAGACGACTATTCTAACTACCATTAAAAAAAAAAGTAGCACTGCAAAATAAATACGTAAATAAAAAGAAATAAAGCATGAATCCCTTTGTGGACTCGGCACCTACTTGATTTCTATTGTTGTTGAATTTATGGTTGTTTTTTGTTTTGAGAGAGAAAAGATTTTGCTATGGAGATCTGGCTGGCCTCGAATTCAACATGGAGTCCATGCTAGCATCAAACTCAAAGCAACACTCTTGCCTCAGCCTCCCAACTACTTTTTGCTCTTTGAATAAACAGATTGAGTAGGTAATTTTAAGCAAAGGAGCCTGGCAGAGTGTTGAGGGAAAAGAAGCAAAGAGAGGACGGGTGGGGCACTGGGGTAGCTGATGAGCGTGCCTGCTCCCAAGCCTGATGACCTGAGGTCCAGAGAACTAATTCCAGCAATTGTTCTGTGACCTT
This sequence comes from Grammomys surdaster, assembly GCF_004785775.1. Taxonomy (NCBI): domain Eukaryota; kingdom Metazoa; phylum Chordata; class Mammalia; order Rodentia; family Muridae; genus Grammomys; species Grammomys surdaster. Next base: position 13,489,416 of record NW_021604607.1, read on the forward strand.
TGCATATTGTACTGTGGTGCATGCTCCCACACACACAAAAGGGGACTGTGGCCGCAGTGCAAAGAGCACAGAATTGTGCTGGTGAAGTCCTGTGTGTTCTTTCTAAGGAGAACTCATTTGTCTGTATTCTCAGACAGAGCCCCTTAAGTAGCCCGGATTAGCCTCGAACTTGACTTCTTCTGACTATGCCTGTCACACCAACACACCTGATGCTAAGAATGTGTTAAAGGCTAGGTGGTGAAATGGGCTGCTTTCTAGAATTCGAGAATTTGTTCCTTTAAAAGCTGAAGAGAAGTTAAACAGAACAAGTAACTGTGGGAAGGACCGAAAAGAGGGTCAAGTCAGGTTCAGGACCACACGCCTGCAATCTCAACCCTCTGGAGGCTGACGCAGAAGGCTTTTGAGTTCAAGGTCAGCCCAGGCAACACCACAAGACTCTGAAAGGAGGAGGACGGGGGAAGGGAGGGGAGAACGGGGGGGGCGGGGCGGGCAAGGGAGGGGAGAGAAGAAAAGGATAGTCTGTTATCTATCCTTTCAAATAAAGTCCAAATAATATCACAGGAAAGTTTTAGAAATAGCAATGACTTGCTTTTTAATCTACTGCAAATAAAATATATGTAACTCACTGAAGCCATTTTAGGATTCTGATATCAAATCTACTCTAAGATGATAAACTCTCACATATCTTAAATAAAATACCATAAAAACAAAGTATAGTACTGTAATAAATATAATTTGCTCTAGAATGTATGTATAAGTCTGTTCATTTAATTCAGTAATCAACATTATAAAAGAAAGCAAGAAGTATAATGTGTCTCTTGGAGGTCATCTAACGAGAGCCAACAAATTTCACAGTATGTAAGTACACTGTTTAAAATAAGGGTGTCATGAGGGCTGAAGAGATGGGTCAACACTGGCTGGCTGTGCTTTTAGAGGATCCGGGTTCAATGCCCAGCACCCACATGGTAGCTCAAACCATGTGTAACTCCAGTGCTAGGTAATCTGACTCCTTTTCTGGCTTCTGTGGGCATCAGGCACAAAATGAGTTACATAGACATACATGCAGGCAAAGCACTCATACACAGAATTTTTAATTAAATTAAAAAATTAAATAATGACATCTCAAAGATAATGTAGCTATTTTATGCCTGTGTCCAAAACTGAATCATCACCAAATATATAGTGATGTCAAGCTGCAGTGGAATCAGTTAAAGGTATGGTAGGCCATGCTTACAATCTCAGCCCCTGGGAGTTGGAGGCAGAAGAATCTGGAGTTCAAAGACAGCTTTGAATACACACTGGGTTCTAGTCCAGGCTGGGTAACAACATAGGTCTAAGTTATGAATTAAAATAGAGTCCTGCCACCAGAAAGACCAAACAAGAGAAGCCTCATCTTGAAAATGTCTCTGTCTTTAGGTCAGCTTCTGACTTGATCTTTCCTTAAGTATGGGTGCTGTTAGAAACAGGCGGCCTTGCCTCTGAGTTAGGAGAGTAAATGCATGCTGCCTCCTTAGGGTGCAAGAAACTGAAGACCTGGGGTGAGTGCTCCTCCTACATCCCCAACTCCACCACCACACTCTCCAAAGGTCCTCAGGTGGTCTCAAAAATATCTGAGAAAATGATGTGAATTTTCACACAGTGGACTATGAGAAACATGGCATTTACTACAGACTCTATTCAAAATAATTAGAAGCTAAGAGTCATTCAGTGCTCAAGTACAGGTCCTGGGTTCGTTTCCCAATACCAAAAATTACTGGATAGATGGATATGAAAAACAAAGCTTTTTAATTCTATCCAGAAGAGCAAAGTTCCCCTAAGAGAAAGCCTGCACCCAGCAGCAGGCTTGAAGAACAAAGAGCCAGCAGAACTCCTAAACAATTTTCATGTTCTGAACCAACTCTGGTACTCCACCACTGCCCTGGTGTGTCCAGAGCCAGCGAGGATCTAGGCAAAGCAATCAGAGCAGACAACTCCTTAGCTCAGAAACACATAGAATATTCTTTATATCAGAAGGTAGGCTGTCATTGATCCTCTGACCCTACTCCATTGACATGCTAGTTTGTTTACTTGGGATTGGGTCATTTGGCTGAGTTGAGACCTGGTAGGAAGAAAAGCATGGTGGCCTGCTCTCTCACACCAGTGCCTGCCTTGAGGTGAATGAGTTTAAGTACATGTTTAAGCCTTGTGCGAGATGATATAACTCATCAAAATCCAGGCCATTCTCCTTCCAGGTGCCCTCTGCCTCTTGTTATTTCGTAGTATACTTGAATGTGTCAGAGTGGCTTCTGACAGCCTGGGTATTTCCTGAGCTGTGGATCTGGCGGGAAGGTGTTCTGTAGCTCTTCCTACCCTGACTAGATTTTCTTCAGTCTCTCAAACATGTTGTCCAGCTGGATTTAGCTAAGCAGACGCCTCTCAGGGACTCTCAATGAGAGTGATGAACTGCAACTAAAAGCTGGGCAGTGGTGGGGCACGCCTTTAATCCCAGCACTTGAAAAGCAGAGGCAGGCAGATCTCTATGAGTTCAAGGCCAACCTGATCTATATAGCAAGTTCCAGACCAGCCAGGGCTACATAGTGGGACTCTGTAACAAACAAATCATCAACTTAAATAAAAAGCAAAGTGACATTCATTGCACCTGGTAAGGCCACCTGCAAGTGAAGAGGGACAACTGAAAACCCTTAGAGATATTCAGAGGGTCAGTCCTGGCCTCCAGAGAAAGTTCCCTCCAGCCAGGAAAACCTGCTTGCAGAGATGGGGGTGGAGATCAATTGGGGGGAACTAAGTGGTCATCCTGGGGAAATACCTGCTGAAGCAGAGAAGTTGCAGGTCTCGAAAGTCCCAAATGAGGTGACTGACTCCATGCGCTTTGTAAAATAGCTCGTCAGCCTCCAGGGCCTATTCTAGGTGAGAGGGGAAAGCAGGTTATTGCTGCCTCTCCTGGGAGAAGTTTTTTCATCATTCCAATAAAATGACATCCAATTTGGATCTGTCTTTGGCACTTTAGGGGCTGTTAGGAAAACAGCAAAATGCAGTCTTCAGAATGATCGTACCTTCCCATCACTGCCCAGTGAGCAGACTCCAGAAGCTGGGAACCATAGACAAAGTTTTGAAAATCTATGACTTTGGAAATATGGTCAGTGTACCCTGAGGATCAACGATATTCTGTAGCCCCTAACACTATAACCTCATCCTTCAGAATCCTCATCTACAAGCCATCTGCAAGCCACCTACAGATTCCAGTCCTTACAGGTCACTGCCTGAGCCCCCAGTGAACCCTCAGGCAACTCAAGTCCTGGTCACCTCCGAAGGGCAGTTTATCCCCCATGGCCTCCAAGAAGTGGATCGTGCAGATTTTTGTTTGTTTTATGAAACTGGGTCTCCGGGAGTCCAAGTGCTATATTTGATAGAGGATGACCTTGGACTGAACTGGTGATCCTCCTGCCTCTGCTTCCTAAATGCTGAGATCATAGGCACCTTTCTCTTTATGCAGTACCAGGTGTCAAACCTAGGGTTTAATGCCTGCTTGACAAGCATGCTACCAACTGTACCTAGCTCTACCTTGGTTGTCTTTAACTGTCGACTCTCCTTACTAAGCCAAGGGCTATCATCTCACTCCTCATTATTAGAATCCAGTGGTACAAACTTAAATATGAAAAAAATGTTCTATTTATTATCTTAGTCTCAGCTAAGCTAGGCTAATCTCCAACTTGTTACATAGCCAAGAATGCCCTTGAACTCTTGCCCTTCTGCTCTTCCTGTCTCCACCCCCTGAGTGCTGAAATCATAGATACCTATGTTTCACCAAGCTTACTACATTTTTCTAATCAATGACCAGTGTGTACATTCTTCATTAGTTTTATTATTTTATATTTTGATCTTATTTCATGTATGATACCCCCTGCCCCAGACTAAGACCTACTGACTGAATCCAACCTTTTTTTTAGAGAATGGGTCACAACGGTAGACTTGACCTGTCAGGAGTATTTCTGGCTGAGCATCCTGAGTACTGAGAATACAGACACACACTTCACACCAGACTATAACCAAGTACATACCTATCTTACAGCTACTTGGCTGTTTTGGTAACAAAGAGACGAGGACAGCCCTTCTATCAAGAGTCCAGAACAAGGACAGACAAACTCTAACACGTTGTCCTCTGACCCCCATGTGTGTCTTCTGTACTCCTTGCCCCATACAAATAATTAATGACTGTAATGAACCAATGTGAAGGAGTCCAGAACTGAACCAGGCATGATGGTGAGCACCTGTGAGCACTCCACTTGGGAGGCTGAGGCATGGTGAAAAGTCCCAGGCCACACAAGGTTATGCAGTGAGATCTTTTTTCAAATAATGCTATAATATGTGGCAGCTAGATATGTTTAAATTCCTCAGCCTCTTGTTTTAATTTTCTTATTTGGAACTAGTTAGGACACAAATAAATTAATAAACAATAAGACAGCTTGGCACAGTAGCACACACCTGTTGGTCACCTCAGTATAGGAATTCAAGGCCAGCCTGGGAAACACAGCGACACCTTGACTCTAAAATAAATAAAGTACTCCACCCTCTCCCTTCATGCTGAATTATGTATTTCTTGTCTCTCAGATGGTTGGGGAAAAATCCTGTTCTATGAAATTTTTCAGAGAATATTAAAACCACAGAGCACCCTCACTTGGAGTGTGTCCTTACCACTGCCGAACACGCCTCAGGGAAATCCCTCCCTCCACAGATCTCTCCCTCCAATCCTTCCTGTCCTAACATCTCTGGCGGGGATCCTTTGTCTGAAAGCACTTAGTCAAACAATTGACTGCCCCCCCCCCCCACTTCCTGACTTTCCTACTGTGTACGTTTTACTTTTAAGATGCCTTCCCTGTTGCTTGGGGATCATGTGACCTCAGCATATTTATCAGGCTGTTTCCATAAAACCTCGCAAAAAAAAAAAAAAAAAAAAAAGTTCCCCAATGGGGCAGAAGTGGGCATCATACATCATACCTGGGATCCCAACACCTAAGAGGCTGAGATTGCCTCAAACTTGAGGACAGCCTGGTCTACACAGTGTGTTCCTGAGGGGTCAGGAATATGCAGGGAGTCCTTGTCATAAAACAGAATAACAAAAGGTCGTATCAATGCCTCTCTCCCGTGTCAGGGAATGGGAAGGGCACGAGACTGAAGTAGGATCTTGACTTCTCACAGCCTGAGGCACATTGAAAAGTCAGTCTCCGGTCTTCCACATCCACGTCTGTAGAGTGAGGAGATGCTCAAAGGCCCTGTGACTCTAAAACACTTGAGGCTCATTCAGCAGGGCATCACCAAGCGTTATTCAGTGGCATGAGGATCTGTGATGCCACACCAAAGATGATTCTCTCTCTCTCTCTCTCTCTCTCTCTCTCTCTCTCTCTCTCTCCCTCTCTCTCATTGACACTGTAATCCAAGCTGCTTATGCTAAGAAGGACAAAGTTCCTCTTTTCTAGCTCTTCTTGTTTTGCTTTTAGTTGTTATGTTTTGTTTTGATTTAGCATTAGGAGAAACTGTGTTGCTGTTGTTGTTGTGTTGTTGCTGTTCTTGTTCTTCTCCTCCTTCTCCTTCTCCTCCTCCTCCTCCTCTTTCTCCTCCTCCTTCTTCTTCTCTTTCCCCTCCTCCTCTTCTTCCTTCTCCTCCCCCTCGTCTTCCTTCCCCCCTTCTCCTTCTTTTCTGGTAACTGAATAGCTTAGACATATTTAAGTTTCTTTGCAATCGATGCATTCACTGTTCTTCGGTCACCTCACATTCACCCTCTTGGCATTAGATTATCTTTAGCCTATTCAACCTTTGGATTTTCCAGCTCTTGCCCCAACACTGCCACTGAGCCCAGGCTCAGAGTCTTGATATCATCTTCACTAGTCTTGTAATCCACTCATCATGAGCCTTGGCCTCAGGCTGTCCACCTGCATTCTGACTTTCTCTCCCCTTTCTCCTATTACCTGGACTCTCCTCTTCAGCCTTCTCCAGCCCTCATTTTTGAGAACTCCCGAAGCCAAACTCTAAATCCAGTAGGATCTGATCCCCCCTTTTTAGAAACAGCAAAGGACTTGATCGTAATTGAAACCATGATTTTCTGCCATTGTCCCAAGTGATGATCTCTTTTTCTAAGCTATCATATATTCTTGAATGAAGAGTCTGTTTTCCTTTCTACTTCCCATGGCCCCCATTCTGTGTCCATACACAGGCTAGAAGCTCAATAAAACTGCATTGACAATGGACCTGCCCAAGCAGTCAACAGTATTTATCATTCATCTCTCCAAGTTAATTAATTGCTAACAATTACTTCAATGACCCATTATCTGAAAATCTGGCAATCAACAATCATGGGTGTAGAAGCTAAGGGAAACGAATTGGCAAGATTATAGCAGTAGGACAAAGGGTTTTTAAACTATTCTGTCTGGGCCTCAAAGATTATTTTCAGTTATATAAAATGGGGTGCCATGTGGTAGCTCAGCTCTTAAGTATATACAGAAACTTCCAGTGTTTTAAGTCAAAAGTCAATCTTTTTTCTTCTGTCATTCTCTCTGGAACGCACTCTAGAAACCTTAGTGAGCTTGTTCACTCCCTTCTAACAACTGGATGACCCTCTTGACCCCCTAGTATCTACTGTTCATCTGCTCAGGGATTCATGCTTCTGGCCTGCTCCTAGTCTCCAAAACAAACTATAAGTAGTGAATCAGCCAAAAGTCGCCTAGTAAACTAAGCTCGCAAAACCAAATCACTCCAGCCATTCAAAAGTGAGCCACTGTCCTCCATCCTTTCTTTATATGGTTTGGCTTTTGTCCCTGGCCTGCTATAAAGAGACAGAACAATCTGTAAACTTGGATGTGACATTCACATGAAAAAGATTCCTACTTGCAAAATCTTATCATAGTTTTAAATGGTATTTTTTTTTTAAGGCATGGTCTCCTGTAGATCAGGTTGGCTTTGAACTCACTGGGTAGCCTAGGATGACCTAACTCCTGCCTTTCCTTTCCACATTACCCATACTGGGATTGTAGGCATGGGCCACCATATCTACCTCTTTGAAACCTATTACGTGTGTGGTAATTCCTATTCATATAAAAATTAAATAAACAAATGAGTGCAACACATTTAGAAAATCACTGCAGTGTTAAGAGTATTTGGATTTATAGAAACAGAGGAGCTTGCTCTTTGGAATTCAGGAGCATAAAGGACAAGGAAAGATGAATTCAAGCCCTTCTTTACCCCCTTTAAAGCTGATTTCCTCTGTCTTGACAACTTCAGAAACTACTACATACTAAAGATCATAAAAGACCTATAGTTTCTGTTTAAAAGTCACTTTAGCTGAAATAGCTCCTGCTTGTTTCTCTATTTGATCTCCTATGGCATTTAGTATCAAGTATGGACAGTAAGTTCCCGCTTCTCACTGACAGCCTTGGCCCCCGGCTCTACCTCATGAGGACTTCAACACTCTGTTTACTTTGCATTCTGCAAGACCTCAATCAGGGTCTAGCATATATTCTGAAGAAAATGGTAATGAATGAATGAATGAACTCATTTCATAAAGATCAACTCAACTTTTAAAAAAGTTTCCAATGACTTCACTGGATCCTAAGATCCTACTTTGAAAAGAGAAAAAAAAAAAGATTGCTACAGAGTGCCAATTTTTTTTCCTCTGGATATAGCCATTACAAGATCTAATCTGAGGTTTCAAGTACTGAGGATCTGAATTAAAATCCCAGACCCATCAGGGCCCATAATCTGAATAGCTGGCTGACCTGGGGAAATTGTTTAACCTCCGTAAGAGCCTGATTGGCTCTGGCTCTGGTGTAAGTCTCCAGCAGTAGTGATGGCTGTACTTCACAATTTTGCCTAGAACAAAGCTGGAAGGTTAGCCCCTTGTTCCTCCTATCTTCTCTCTGTCCAGTGTATTTCTTAATGTATTTATTTTATGTGTATGAGTATTTCCCTACACTCATGTGCACACTATGTGCACATGAGGAGGTTACCAGATTGCCTGCAACTGGAGTTACAGAGGGTTGTGAGCTACGTCGTGAGTGCTGGGAACCCAACCTGGGTCCTCCACCAGTACAGCAAGTGCTCTTGCCTGCTGAGTTATCACTGTGGCCCACATACATTTTCTTACAGAAGGCTATTTCTTATCCTTGCAGTCTCAATTCATCTACCTTTCTCTGGGAAGCCTGTCTGATCTCCAAGGCATAGTTACCCAAGCTGTTCTCTCCTGTGCTCTCACACCATGGTGTTAGGGTCTCTAACCAGGAATCATCACAATGCTATAAATCTTGCTGTCAGGACCAGTCTTTATGTTCACCTACTGTAACTATCAGGTCCTTGGTTCTTTTTTTGTTTTTGTTTTTGTTTTTTAAACAAAAAACAAAAAAAAAAACAAAAAAAAACAAACAAACAAACAAAAAAACCTAGGTCTGGCTGTGAGCATTAGTAGCCATGAACTCACAATGCTTCTTCCTTAGCCTCTTAATTATAGGTACCTGCCACCACAGAGCTAAGTTTTTAATGCTTCCTTCTTATTTACTTTTAAAATACTTTTGTTTAACCTTTGAGAATTTCATACATGTCTATAATAGATTTTTATAATATTCATCCTCTTACACGATCTTACTCTTTTAAAACTTTTTAATTGGTCAGTTACAATTGTGTTGTGGATAGCTCTGGTGCTGTTTGTATTTTGATGCTAATTCTGCTTCCCCAAGAGGGGCTGCCTGAGATGTGGTGTGCATCAAGTACTCAGGTGACTTCCTGTGAACCTTCTCTCCATTTTAACTTGTAAAATAAAGGCTGGAGCAGGTGATTAGGCAGTGAAAGGGAAAGGTAAAGCTGAAAGTTTTAGAGAGAAAAGGAGAGAGATGAGGAGAGGAAGTAGAGAGAGGAAGACAGAAGAGGAAGTGGAAGGAAGATGGGGAAGCTGGAAGTGGCGAGGGATCTCACAGCTGGGGATAGAGTAATGTAGGGTAGATCTGCCCAATGTAGGCCTGCAGCTTATATTTGTATCCCTTGAGTTGTGTTTTCTTTGCACATGCTTATTTGGGTTGGAGACTTACCACAACACAATTGCATTATATTGGCATATGCTTGTGGGTACAGTGTAATGTCATCATACTTGAATATAATGTGAATTGATTAAATCAAGCTAATTTACATATTCATCATCTCATATATTTGTCATCATTTAAGGAAAGAAGATTTGAAATTAACAATTTTGAAATACACAGTTTGTTATTTACTGTGGTCACTTTGCTGTGCAATATATTTTTCCTAAAAAAATATCAAAATAAAACAAACCATCTGGTCCTCCTGTCAGAAACCTGCACACTTTGACCAACACCCCCCACTGCACCTCCTTACCACCACCCTAGACTCAGCAAGCACCGTGGTCCTCTGTGAACTTGACTTTTCAGATCTCAATCATAAGAGAGACAACGCAGTAAGGCTTGTCTGAATCTTGCTCGTTCCACAGAGCTCAACATTTTGTTATCCTAGTATGCTAGGCTTGAAGCCTGAGGATAAGCATCTCCTTCAAGACATGCTACTCAATTTTAAGACATTTCTTAATTACCGTATACTACAGATGCTTTGGTATTTGTTGTCTGTGTGAGCATGGATGGCTGGGTGTGTGTACATGTGCCTGTGGAGGTCAAAAGTTGACATCAGGTGTCTTCTTCAGTTGCTTTCCACTTGCGCTTTTGAAACAGACTCTCCCTGACTCTGACTGCCGACAGTGTCTGGCCGGTGAGGCCCGGGGGTCATCCTGTCTCCACTCTGCAGCACTGGGACTATAGGTGAACATACTATGCCTGGGTTTGTACACGGCTTCTGTGGATCCAAATTCAGGTGTCCATGCTTATACAACAAGCACTTTATCCACTGAGCTATCTCTCTAATCTGAAATTTTGAAATTTGCTTGCATTTTAAAAGTAAATGTATTTATGTCATTCATTCATATTCCTGTCATAGGGAGTGTTTCTCAATGGATATTTGCCTTTATGTTTAATAATTTAATTCCCTAAAGAAAGCCACACAGAGTTTTATTTGCTCATATTAATAGCAAGGAGACCTGCTCTTTTTATTTCATAATTCGTGGATTGGAAAGAGAAAACTGGGGGTGGGGTGAGGTAGTAGAATCAATGGCTTTTCATCTAAATTATAAATGTTGTCTTTAAAATTTTTTGTTTTTCAAATATATAGACTGGAAGCCTTGCACAGAACTACTATGTGCTAAAGACCAACTGCTCGTGTGTATTTAAAAAATATAAACACCAAGTGTGGTGGTACACATCTGTAATCCCAGTACTCAGGAGGCTGAGGCAGGAGGATCAGGAGTTCCAGGTCAGCCTAGACAACCTGAAACTGTGTCTTAAACAAACAAAAACACAACAAAAAAGGGAAGAAAAGATGTATGACATATATATATATATATATATATATATATATATATATATATATATTAGTATATGTACTATGTACAAGTTTACTTTTTGAAGCCTTTGCACCTAAGAAAAATTTAAATTAATAATAACAATTTATTATTTATCTAGCAAATCAAATCATCCTTGGGACTTTATGAAGCCACTAGCAAGAAGTAGAGGGTGAGACCAATATTAGAGGTTTAGTTAGGTATATTAGGTTAAGTACAGACAAATGAGCTAGGTAGGCCATTATATGTAAACCTTGCTTTACAAAGGAAGTTACAAAAAGAATTATACAGAGAGCACAGCTCACGCTGAACGGTGGGGGACATGAGCCACTGAACCCTTTCTTGCTGGCTGCAAATGAGTCTTGGGGAGCTACAGGACACAGAAGGAGGGAGAGGAGCAGACTTGGCAGTGAGTGTCTACCTTCAAGGGCTGACTTCAACCCGACCATGCACCCACTCCTGAAGCCCACAGCAAACTGTGTAGTCTGAAATTCGAGTCCTTTTACAGGACTAACCTACCTCAGCTTCCATTGTAAAACAGCAGCCTTACAATTCAGCCCACTTGATTTGGGCAATGTTTCTTTTACATAGTAGATTATTTAGCCAGGCATCACAGCCTGAGTTAGGCAATTTATCTTCTTTTATTTTCACTTTTATTATTTTCATCTTGTATAGCTCTGGGGATTGGAGCCAGGGCCTTCCTTGTACATGCTAGCTAAGCCCTCTACCATTGAGATCCTAGGACAAAGATGATCTGAGCCAGACGTGGTGATTCCTGCCTATAGCCCCTTAGAGATTGGGGCGGGGAGGGGGGCAGGGGAAGGGGTAGAGGACTCTGGAGATCAAGGTCATCTCGGCTACACAAATTTGAGGCTGGTTGAGATATCTAAGTCTCTGTCTCAAAAACTCAAAGCCAGGGCCAGGAAGGGCAAGTCTGGTGAGGGACTCAGGGAGGAAGGAGAAAACTGACTTCCACCAAATTACCCTTTGACTTCACATACACCTTGGTGCACACACCAAAAACATAATTCTTAAAAACCAAAGATGAACTGGCCTCTGGGTTCTGTTGCTGTTACCCCAACCCCCACCTCACTGGGTTCTGCTCTGGAACTGGGATAGCTCTTGAACTTCTAGAGTCCTTCTCTCCTGCTTTTCACAGCCTGCCCCCCTAGAGCTGTGTTCTACTTCTGCTGTTGTTCTTTTTGTTTGGTTCGTTACAATAGGGTCTCATGAAGCTCAGGCTAGCTTTGAACTCCTGGGCCTCTGCCTCCAATTCCCAGATGCTACGATTACAGGCAGCACCACCATATCTGGAAAATGCTACTTTTTTAGGTTGTCATAACATCTGTCCACATTTCTTTTTTTTTTTTCGACAGGGTTTCTCTGTGTAGCCCTGGCTGTCCTGGAACTCACTCTGTAGACCAGGCTAGCCTCGAACTCTCATCTGTCCACATTTCTGTGGTGACAGTTATAGCAAATAATTAACTTAAATGTTTCTCGTCTAGGAGATGACTTCAAGTAAATCAGGGTGCCTACAAATCTCCTGAATTATAGGCAAAATTTTAAGTAGATTCATTTCTTCTAGGGAAAGAATGTAGAGCTCACACCAGCCTATCAAAGGAGTTCAAAATTACTCCCTCAAAAATAAATGAGGTGCCACTGTGTTAGAGTACACAAGTCCCTGGAAAACACAGTGAGTTCCATTCTTAAGAGTTTCTGTCTGAAGATGTTCTGTTTGCTGAGTGAGAAATATTTAAATGTTTATTATTTATTCTAGTAAAAATATATCAGAAATCTACTTCCTCTACTTATGGTTTCCTTTTTCCTCAATCTCATGGTGACCCCTCTGCCTTAGCTTTCCAGGTGCTGTGATTACAAGCATGTGTTTCTACCACACCGGATAAAAGCAAAGACAGGCAATGATTTAGGGCAAAATACTAAGTCTTATAGGAGGGGTGAGTGGCGGGAAGATTGAGTGGCGGGAAGGGCTCTCAGGCTTCATTTACTCTTCTGCTTTGTTACGTCTGTTTGCTTCTCGAAATGTTTTTGTTTCTAAATTTGTTAATTTATGGAGTGGCACACATACCACTGCACACATGTGAGGTCAGAGGTCAACTTATGAGAGCTGGTTCTCTCCCTCTACCACAAGGATCATGGAGGTTGAACTCAGGACATCAGACTTGGGAGCAAGAGGCTCCACCCACAATCGCCTCACAAGTCAGAGATAATGATGAGCACTTGATAGTTCTGAATTTTTCAAATGAACCTTTAAACTGTGATTTTATAACTATCTATCTTAAATTACTGTATTATTTTATATGTATGCCTGTTTTGTCTGTATATATGTTGTCCACCACGTGCGTGCAGTGCCCACAAAGTTCAGGAAAAGGTGTCAGATCTCCTGGAACTAGGGTCTGGTTGGGAGCTGTTGTGTGGGTTCTGGGAATCATAGCTGTGTCCTCTGGAAATGCAGCCAGTGCTCTTAACTGCTGAACCATCCGTCTCTCCTTTTAAAGACAGGTTCTCACTCTACATAGATCAGGCTGATCTAGAATTCACTATGTAGTCCAGGCTGGCCTTGAACTCTCAGCAGTCTCCTGCCTCAGTCTTCTGAGTGCTGCTGGGCTTACACACTGGCAGGACTATTTTCTAAGTATGGCAAACATACTTCAGATCTTAGCTTCAGATCCATTAGTTTAGTTTAGTGACCCCGGGGAGGTAAGTAATCTCTTAACTAGACACATAGGTCAGTGTTTGCTAAACAAGCATGAGGATCTGAGTTCGAATCCCCAGCACCACCCCCAAAGTCATCTGTCACTCCAGTGCTAGGGATGGATGGAGAAAGGCAAATCTTGGGAGCCTGCTGGCCAGCCAGCCTAACAAACTGTGAGCACCGGGTTCAGTGAGAGTCCCTGTCATAAAATCTAAGGTGGAGAGTGATAGGGACGAGGTCCAAGGTTGGCTTCTGGCCTACGCATACGCACTGGCAAGTTCACCTGCACTTGTGTGTGCTTGCACACATGCACTTCATAGCCCAGACACAAAATGAAAATTCAAATTAGTGACTACAAATTCACTAACCTTGGTAAGCCTGTTTCTTCAACTGTAAATGGGCATTGTACAAGCTGTCTAGTCTAGTCCATATGGTTATGACATGACAAAGCCAGAATAAAACAGGGACTCAGCCTATTAGTTCAGTGTCACCTCTCCAGGGGACTTTCGTAATTCCCAATTATCCCAAATAGAACTCAACAGTTTATTAATTAAAACAGTTCATTCCCTGTCGATATTATAGGTAAGTATTCATACATATGATAAGAATCTGAAGTAACATGGCTGGTTATAGGGTGGCTATTATTTCTGGCTTCTACCTACAGAAATTCTTGTTTGTTAAGTTGACAGTTTTGAAACAGAGGCTTACAAAATTCTCCCCCTCCGTTTTCTGTAGCATGCTTCTACTTCCAGAAGAATCACTGCCCGGTACTACTCTGTTCATCTGTCCGTGCTCCCACTAGAAACAAGATCTGTGTGGTTTTCACTCACCTCGCGCCCCGTCTCCAGCAGGAGACATCACATCAGGTTTTGGAAGTCTTCTTCCTGATTACTCTAGAGGGTCTATAAAAGACAAAATGCTGTTGGCAATGACAACTACCTTACATTCTATACCATACTTTCCCCATATAATTGTGTAATGTAATCGGATCACATCTTTATTTCCCTGTTAAAATCCTCTAATTGTTCCAACCCATGTTGAGAAAAAAAAAAATCAAGTCCTTGTGCTCCTTCCCTTCAGTGTTTATCCCTTTGGGGTGACTGACAAAATAAATTCCTGTGCACTTAGGACTATAGCTAGACTATTACAGCATGACTTGGGGCGGGGGGCTTTGCTTTATCAAGAGTTCAGAGCAGTTGATCTGTGCTTCCTCAGTATCCCACACCAAAGAAAGTATCCCATAGCAACATCTCAAGAAGATACTTCAAGTGACAAGTGAGATGGGTTTGTAAGGAGTTTGTCCATAGAGGGCTAATTGAGGTGATCTACCAAAAAACCATTAAGTACGAATTCACTTGGGAACATTCTGTGATTCGTGTGGTGTTTGCTAGCAGGTGGCAGATGCAAGTCCGCTGAGTTTAAAGCTTTTGTCCTTTGAGGCTCTGGGACAACTTAGCTGCTCACTTCCCCCACATGGCAGTAGTTAGCAGGATAGCACCCTCACTTGGCTTACAGGCTGAAGGGAAGAAGAAGCACGGGGACAGGGACACCGTGGCTAAGTCACCTTCATCAGTTTGTCAAGTCCCCTCCTTCGACCTCAGTGAATCCGTGTCTGCTGCCAGCTCAGCTTGCTCTTTTTAAATTTTCCTTTTAACCTCACTATACTTTTTTTCTTAGGATATTGTGGTGCTACACTTGGTTCTAGAGGCGTAAAAGTGGCAATGCCATGCCTCACCACACAGCTAGTTGGCGCCCGGAACTTATCCGTCTTCCCTCAACCCCTCATTCCATTAATAATCCCATTGAGTGATTCTATTCCCCTCGCCCCTCACAGTTAGCTGTAGCCTCTATCCACAGGGCTAGAAGAAACAGTGTGGCTTCCTGTTAAAAGAGAAAGCTCCCTCATCTCCCCACTCCTGCCTGCTGGTTGACTACCAATTCGGAGTGCAGCCTTGATCGTCTTCTTGGACTAAAAGGTGCTGTGCCAAGAATAACCAAGTCTCTCGGCAGAGTAGTCCACAGCGCTTGACTGTGGCGCTCTCCATTTTTGCTTGCTTATGTTTTTAGGAATACAAGAAAGAAGTGTCTTGTTTAAAGCCCTATTATCTTGACTTTTCCCATAACAGACAGATGATCCCAATCCTTACTGGTATGCTAGCCCCCTAGGAAATTATCTAGAAACAAGAACTGTTTTTAATTCTGGAACCTTCGCTCACCATTCCCTCAGAGACTGTGCTTTCTACTTATTGATGACAAATGACCCACTCTTTAGTGCTCTCTGCGGTGTCCCTCCAGCTCCTCCACCCCCCTCCAACTCCCTCCAGGCCCTTCCAGCCCCCTCCAGCCCCCTCTACTCCCTCCAGCCCTCTCCAGTCCCTCCAACTCTCCCTTTTATCCTCCCCCAACTCCCTTGACACCCCCCTCGTTGCTCATAGTTTACCATTTGAGCCTTTCAGCTAGGAACTTCAGCCACTCTTTGAGGAAGAAAGAAAGCTTGGCCAAAATTAAGATTTCTGATTCTTTGTGGATTATAGGAAAACAGTATGTATTTAGCCTGTGTAGTGTAAAAGGTATGTGCTTGGTGGTGAGGAATGCTTTTTAAAAAGACGCTCTGCTGCAAGGAGCCTGCAGTCTAACGGCGAAAAATGAGTCACACAAATAACTTGGACCCACAGTGCAGTGTGAAAAGTGGAGTAAGTTCAGAGGACAAAGGATGAGCCCGGGCTTCAAGGAGACAGGCTCTGAGCTGAGTATTTTCAGGAAATGGTAAAACACCAGATCACAACAGAGTGGTGCAGAACACAGGTGGAGGTGGGTGGGATCCTAGGGAGCTGGTAGGAGAGGGTGAGTCTGGGCCGATAGGCTGGGGACAGATGGACGGCCATGAATACCTTTTTTGGAGGCTGGCACGCGGTATAGTCGCTGAGGTTTTTAAGCACAGAGGCAACAGGTCAGGCCTTGAGTAGGTTATGACTTAAGGACTATCCAGAGAAGCCAGCTGCAAAGAGGCCAGGGAGGAGGCCCCTTTAATAACTCAAGGAAAGATAACCATGGCCTGAATTTTAAAAGCTACTATTAGGAAAGGAGGACACAGATGGAAGTGGCTGTCAACGGTTCCTACATGAGCTGAACGCCTTGCTTTGCTTAAGAAAATGAGTTGGACTGTATCACAGATTCAGAAGTAGAAACTATAACAGATAAACGGTATAAATGGTAACAGAGTTTACAAAATCAAACTGATTGGAACTGAGAAACTAAACCTTGTTGATAATGAACTTGTGTTCACAATATTAATAGAACCTTAACTTTATTTTTGCCAGATGTCATTTAGAAGTGCTTTGGCTATGCTGAGAGAAGGAAAGGTGGCCACAAACCACCTTCAAAAAGACAACCATCACTGTGGGTGATAATACACACTTATAATCCTGACACTCAGGAGACAAGAAGATCTATACAAGTTAGAAACCAGCTTGGGCTACACAGGGAGTTCAAGTCCAGGGTGGGATACATAGGAAGAGCCTTCCTTACTTCCCCCAATACAGTTAGGGCTGGCGGCAAAGCTCATAAAATGTTTACTGAGTATGTGCAGTGCTCTGGGTTTATCCTCCAGCACTAGAAAGGGAGTTGGAGGAGGGAATTCCAAAGAAATGTGGCTATTAGTTAAATAGTTGGGGATAATTTACACTGCACAGTTCTCTCTCTTTCTCTCTCCCTCCCTCCCTCCCTCCCCCCCCCCCGAAACACTGTCTTATTATATAATCCAGGCTAGCCTGAACAGAAGTTGCCACATAGTTCAGGCTGGCCTTAAACATACGCTAACCCTGCCTTAGTTCCCCCAGCAGTCTGATTACAAGGATGCATCACCAGGAAGGTTTAGGTCCTTCCACATCTCACAAGTTATCTCTGTATACATCTTTATGGACTATCTTTAATTATCCCACTCTCCATAAGAAATTAGAGGGAGGAGACTCTTTAGAGTGTATGAAAATTTTGTGATATTTGTTTCCTTGTTGCTCGCTAAAACCATGCCAGCATAGCCTAAAGCAATGTGGAAAGGGCTTGGCATGAACCCTTAAATAGCTTTGAGTTAAGTAGGACCCAAAGACAAATCCAAGACAGGTGTTCCCTTATCTTAGGAAAAGGCCTAGAGATGAACAAACTCAAACATCTGAACAGCAGTTGCTTTTTACACGTCTGACTATTCTAGAAAGATCACGTCTTCATCAGCAAGGCAGGAACCAGCAAGACCCAAGTCTCCTAGCTACTGAGCAGAAGAAAGCCCTGTATAATCCTGAGCGGTGTGCGCTCTCTTTAGCTCTTCTTATTTGGGGCACTGAACCTTAGAAACGAAATGATTTTCTTCTTCTTCAGTGGCTCCTGGAGCTCTCTCCAGAGCACGAGTGATTAATCAAGTCCCGGGGCTTGGCAGCAGCACCAAGAGACGACACTTAAACTGGACTCCTTCCTGGCTTAAGCAAATTGGGTGGCTGGGGGGAGGGGTCTAAGAGGACAGAATCGGTAACGTGACCCTACCCCTGAAAATAGAATCATTCTCTTAATGATTTTTACATTTTATAGAACTCTTGAAACTAAGAAAACGTTAGACAAATTAATTATACTCCTGTCCTAAATTCAAAATCAACTGTTCTTTTAAAAGAGCCACGGTGCCCTGCAGCTGTAAATCCCAACACTTGGGGAAGATGGAGGCAGAAGGACCAGAAGTTCAAGGTTCTGGCTATCTATACAGCTTAAAGTCAGCCTGGAATACATGAGACCTTGTCTCAAAAACCAACAAAATATCCAGTGTTCTTCAGTGCGGGAGGAGGAGTGGTTCTATGAACTTGGTTTCAAACTATCTACAAATCTGAAATTGCATGCAAAAAATGTTTCATTTTACTTTTTAAAGATAAAACAATTACTTTCTAAAGATCCTTGAAACCCAGCTTTGCTCCCCAAGAGGTAAGAATTACTGTTCTTAAAGGAAAGAAGGAAGCAGGAGAGGGAGGTAACCAAGGGAGCTCCCTAACATTGTCTGAATATTTACTGATGGCTACGTGGAGGTGTACAGACTCTGGACAAGGGAAACTGGGAGGGAACAAGGAGCATCCGGGAGGTCTTTCGCTTCTGCTCCAAAGAAACCAAGCAACCGCATGTGAAGTCTTTGCTCGGGATTTCTCTGTTAATGTTTAGCTTGAAAACAATTTCATTTCTACTTATATTAAAAGTTAGTAACAGAGCTGGAGAGTTAAGACATCAGTGATTAAGAGCACTGGTTGCTCTTCCAGAGGACCCAGGTTCAATTCCCAGCACCCACATTGCAGCTCACCACTGCCTGTTAACTCCAGGATCCAACACCCCCACATAAACATACATGCAGGCAAAACACTAAAGCTCATAAAAGAAAAGTAAATTTATTTTTAAGTTAATGACAGGGACTGGGGATAGAGTTCCATGGTAGAGTGTTTACCCAGCATGTATAACTCCCTGAGTATAATCCCCAGCACTGAAAAAAAATTGATAACAGTATGATGTTTCTTTCAAAAGTCCTAGTTTTAACACAGGTTTAGCACTGTCTCTGCAGTCATGGTTAGTAACAAAAACATGAATACTAATTAGAGTTAGTGGAAACTGTCTTGGGATAAGAGTGCCAAAACCCTTTCACACAAATTTCAGATCATTTCTGTGGAATCCTTCCCCAGTAATCTTCAGTGGAACACTAGTATTCTGCATGACATAATTTTGTACTGAAAGGAGCTTCTTGAAGAAGATAAGAGGACAAAGAGAACTCTATCCATCCAGACAGTGCTGACTCAGTATCCAAAGTGCATGTAACTGTGGTACTAACTGATATGGAATCAAACACTTTCAAAAAAGAATAGCAAGCTTTTGAGTGAAATATGTTTTGTTTTTTTCATCACACTCCAAGCCCCCATGAACTGTTTGAAAATGTTACGCAAATCAATACCTCTGTGTAATGAACTCATCTGTGTACAGGCTCAGTCAGTACAACTGTTACTGTCCATAGAACACTGAGCTCTGACTGAAACTCCTCCACTCTTGTTCTTTGTCAGAGGCATAAATAAACTAACCATCCACATCCCTGATCTTTGACATGGTTTGATTATTCTTCATCCCAAAGAGGCACGCATGTGTTGGGTTAATGCTGCCCTGTAAATAAAAGAATTCTCTCATCCTCTCCTTAAAACTGTTCTTAAATTTAACCCAGCTTCAACTAGATACGTAAATGTCCAGAACCACTTCAGTCCCCAGACATTTCACGAGCTGACAGCCTGCAAAGGTAGATTCAAACATAAACACTAATCAAGAAAATGAACGAACGTTTTGCAAATTTTAACTCCTGAAGTAAAAGTTACTTATTTGAATGTCTGTCTTAAATAAATGCTACTCTATTGTGAACTTGGATTAGTATGCCATAGAGAAGACAGGTGACTTTGTTCTCTTATAAAAATGCTTCCCCTTCCCATGGCTCTCCAGGCATGCACTTACCCCATGGTGCCTGCTGTGCTTAGCTCATCCTCAGACCAAGGCTTATCTGGATTCTGAAGTAATTTAAAGATTACGGAAAGAAGCTGTGGAGAGGATTGCCTTCCCTTGATAGGAGACTGTCTGTCATATGCTAACAGGCTTTTAAATGAGGGAACTGGTGTCTCTTCTAATTACATAAGCTCCAGGTCAACTAATCAAATGAGTGAAGCCGAGTCTGCTTTCCAAGGGTGAGAGGAAGAACATCACTTCAGGGGGAGGACTTCAGCACCTTAGAGAAATGCAAGACTCACAGCCTGAAAAGTCATGACTACAACAAGACACCTACATTTTTGAAAAGTAAAACATATATCTTAATGCTTTAAATACACTGAAGGAAACTATAAGGAGAGCTAAAAGCTAAAGCTTACGGCAAGGCACTTGCTTTTCTACGGAGTATTTCCCAGATGTTCTGGATTGACATTGTATGCCCTGGTTCCTGATAGCATCCACTCACCTCATTTTAACTTATCTGGTAGTTAGCTCCTAATAAGTGACAGTGCAATAATAATACTATTTAATTTAAAGCAATACTGGCTAACATTAAGTCTAATGTCTAATTATTATTATTATCATTATTTTGAGGGGTTGAGACAGGATTTCTTCGAGCACTGTAGTCTTTTGAAATTAACAACAAAGCTATTATAAAAAAATAAAATATCATTTTTAGTACTTCAAAAGATATTTTAACCCAAACCTACATTAGCACACTGAAAAATAAAAAGTCATTAAATCAATGACAATAAGAAACACATTTATAATATTTTAAATGAAATATGACACATTACTCATTTCAACACCTTTTTTTCTTTTTGGTCAGTTTTGAATAGAGTTTTAGCAAAACATCAGATCTTTAATGTAATTTTAAAACTATAAATAATATACTACTTTGGTAATTTTTCCATTCAAATTTTATTTCATTTTTTAATTGTACATATTTTTGGGTACAGTATAATAATTCAGTAATGCAGTTCTGATACTTTTATACATTATTTTATCTGGAAAAGTAGCTCTCTTGGGTCCTGGAATGTAGCGTAAGATGTCTGAGCACATATGGTAAGTACAGACTTACATCTGAGAAACTGAGATATAATTCATATACAGTACATAAAACTGTTCCTTTGAATTGAATAATTCAGTATATCTTAATATATTTACAGGATTACTTTGTTTAAGAATGTCATGCATGTCTATGTGTTTTGTTCAAATCCACCCCCAGAATCCCCTCCCCATCATAGCTCTCCCCTCCTAACTTCATGTGCTTTTAAAAACCCCCATGGATGTACATAGGTATAGGCCCCTCCACCGGAGGATAGGCAGCCTCTCAGGGGCTGCATCCCTGAAGAAAAGACTGTCCCTCCCCAGCAGCCATCAGTTGCTAACAGCATCTCTCTTGGGGATGGACCTCATGAGCCCCTCAGGCTGGGACTTTAGGCTGGCTGCCACCTTCTTCCTCCTCTTCCTCCTCCTCTTCCTCCTCCTCTTCCTCCTCCTCTTCTTCCTCCTTTTCCTCCTCCTCCCCCTCCTTCTTTGGTATTCATATAGACAAGTCTGGGCAAAACTGACCCTGAACTCCTGACTCTCCTACCTCTCCCTCTAAAATGTTGAGATTAAAGATGGGCCGCCTGACCAGGCTTTTTCAGGACTATGTAAGTGTCACCACCATCTAGCTCTTCAGCCCTCCCATCATGCTTGCTTTTATTTTTGTTTTGTAATTTCTTAAAATTTGGGGGCTGGAGAGATGGCTCAGTGGTTAGGGCACTGGCTGCTCTTCCAGAGGTCCCAGGTTTCAATTCCCAGCACCCACACGGCAGCTTGCAGATGTCTGTAACTCCAGGATCTGACACCCTCACACAGACATGCATGTGGGCAAAACACCAGTGCATTCAACTAATTAGTTACTTAATTAAAAATATTTTAAAATGTATTGCTTAAGAATTTCATATGCATAAACTATGTATTGTGAGTATATCCACCCCAGCCCATCTCCATTTCCCTCCTCCAACTTCCCCCATCCCCCCACCAAACCCCCTCTCAGTTTTATGTCCTTAAAAAAATCTTACTGAATCTAGTTAGTGCTATATGTTGCTTTTTAAAAATGTGATTTCTGGGGATACAATATAGTCCTCATTCTTGTCTGTCAAACACTTTACCAACTGGGCTGTTTCCCAAGCCCTGGATGGCCTGGAACAGTTCTGTAAACCAGGCTGACCTCAGACTCACAGAGATCCACCTGCCTCTGTCTCCAGCGTGCATGTGCCACCACCGCCTGGCTTCAGATTAACTATTTTTAAGAAAATATATTTGTTTATTTAATTTGTGTGTGTGTGTGCGCATGTGTGTACACACATGCGCACACACACACACGAGCACACACACGCGTGCACACACGAGCACGCACGCACACACACACATACACACACACACACACACGCATGCACGAGGTCCTCACAGAGGCCAGAAGAGGAGTCAAATGCCTCTGAGTGGGAGTTACAGGCTTTTGTGAGCCCCTGAGGTGGGATCTGAACCCTGGCCCTCATCATGAGCAGCAAGTGCTCTTTACTGCTGAGCCATCTCTCAGTCCAGATCAACTTCTTGAAATATGGCCGTTCCATAGGTCATTGCATAGGTCGCCTATCCACTCTGCTGCTTGCTTTGTTATGCAGAGGTTCTAGTTTAATATGTACTTCTTGTCTGTTCTTATATTGCTTGCCTGTGGGGTTCGGTGCCATACCGAGCCAAGACCATATACCACATGAGATATATCCCTGAGATACTAAGATGTTTCAACATATGAAAAACACCCAGTGTGATACAACATATGAACAGATTAAAGGACCTATAAACCACATACTTAGAGCTGGAGAGATGGCTCAGCCCTCAAGAGTGATTCCTGATCTTGCAGAAGTTTTGGTTCCCAGCACCCACACTGGGCAGCTCAAAACTGTCTGTAACTCTGGCTTCAGAGGAATCTAACGTATTCTTCTGGCCTCCATGGGTATCTCCCCAGCCTCCCCTCTCTCATAAAATTAAACGTATATATTTTAAGATCACATAATTGGCCTTGTGTGGTGTCCCAGGCCTTTACACTCAGTACTCAGGAGGTAAAGGCAGATGGATCTTTGTGAGTTTGAGATCTATAGAGCAGTAAGGGCTACACAGAGAAACCCTGTCTTGAAAAAACAAACAACAACAACAACAACAACAAAAGTTAATCTAAAAAAAATATAGGGAACACTTAATAATTTGAGAATTAAAATATATAAAAAAAGCAAGCTAGGTGTGACAACGCCCACCTGTAATTCCAGAACTCAGGAGACAGAGACAAAAGGACTATGAGTTTGACGGCAGCCTGGGCTGTGTAAGCACCAGTCCAGCCTAAGCCACAGAGTAAGTGCCTGTCTCAGAAAGATAAAAATGGAAAGAAGGGAAAACAGATGTAAGGAGAAAGCCAGGGCACTGCCCACAAGCTGACCTCAGACACACACACACCGTAAGCATACACATTCGTGGACAAACATATAAGCAAATAGACATAAAAGAGAAAACAATGGACCAGGCGGACCAGGTGTGGTGGCATATGCCTTTAGGCAGTAGATCTCTATGAGTTCGAGGCCAGCCTGGTCTACGTGAGAGATGTAGATGGAAATATGGTTCAGAGATTAAGAGCACAGGTTGTTATTACTGAGGACTCAGATTCAAATCACACCGCCATTTGTACTTCCATCCCAGTAGACTCAGTGCCAACCTCTGACCTCCACAGGAAGTGTATGACCTCAAAGTGCACAGAGGTACAAACAAGCAAAATATCCATGCACATAAAATAAAAAAATAAAAAAAAATTAAAGTAAGTTCCAATTCAGCCAGGGCACATGTGATCCCTGCTCTCAAAAATAAATAAATAAATAAATAAATAGGACAGCAGAGGAAGGGAAGAGAGGAAAGAAACAGGAAAAATATAACTCAGTTAAAACCTGAGCTAGGAACCTGAGTAGATGTTTATCAGAAAAAGACACAAAAAGCCCCGTGAGCATACAAAATGCTCAGTTCACAAATCTCTGGAGAACAAAAACCAAGACCACCTTGTACATGTCAGAATGGCTAAGAGCAAAACCACAGAGCTTTTCCATATGATAACAAAATTAAACCAAACCAACTGTACAGGACTGCTGCAAAGCTGCCATGCAGGAGGTAGACAGAGGACAATCATGAGCTGAGGATAGCCTGGGCATACAGTGCCAAGCCATCTTAGACAGATCCACCAACTACTACCACCATCAACAACAACAAGAAAGACAATGTCACTAAGGATGTGCAAAACGTTGAACCCTCGCATATTGTGAATAGGGATACACTATGGAAAACCAGCATGGAGGCCCCTTGGAGACAGAAACAGACTTACTGTGTGACCCAGCAACCCTAGGGTCCTTACGCACAAGAGTTGAAATCAGCATCTCGAGCAGGAGACTCAAGTGAACGTTTCTATGTTCATTGCAGCACAGTTCATGAGAGCCAAGCTTAGACTGTCCAGGAAGAGAGAAAGAAACTGTCTCTACAGCTAAGGGAATGCCGCTCAGCTTTTCATGAAGGGAATTTTGAAATATAACACAGCTGACCACTCAGGATAATGTGACGGCCAGTCAAGTGTTGCATCAATTCTATAAGACATGGAAAATATTCAAGTTCATAGAACCAGAGTAGATAGTGGTTGAAGCAGGAAATGGCAGTGACTAATCTGTGTTGAAGGGTCAGTCAAGCATAAACTCTGGGGACGTGCTGTACAACGTGGCAGCTATAGTCAGCAACAAGGTACCGCACTTAAGTTCTTGTTGAAAAGACAGATTTCATGTTACGATTTACCACAACTGTAAATCAATTAAGTGGGGACCAACTGATTGCATAACTATAAAGGATATCTCATGACAAGTGTTTTTCTTCCAAAATGAGCCTGAAAGCACAAGCTGGATGGAGGGGCTGACGTAAGTTGAGGTGTGGAGTTAGACACGGACTTAGCCACCATGTGGACAGTACTGCTTCATTTTTAAAACATGCATAAACTCTGAATTCATTCACACAATTTATTTAAAGTCATTTGCTAATGAAAGCACAATTCAAGAGTTGGGGAGATGGTTCAGTGGGCAAAGTGCTCGACTTGCAAACACAAAGGCCTGACTCAACCTCCAGGCGAGTGTTGTGTGCCTAGAACAGCACCTGACTCACCCTCCAGCCATGTGCTGTGAGCCTAGAACAGCACCTGACTCTCTCTCCAGGCGTGTGCTATGAGTCTAGAACAGCAGCACTCAGCTGCGGGTGGGCAGAGATGGGGTGCATCCTGGGGGCTCACTAGCCAGGTGGAAAGATTGGATCTAGTGGCCAGCACCTTTAATTCCAGCACTCAGGAGGAAGAAACCAGGATCTCTGTGAATTTGAGGCCAGCCATGGCTATACAGTAAGACAATGTCTCTTTAAAAAAAAAAAAAAAAAAGGAAAAGACTTTTTGTTTTTGTTTTTATTTTTGTTTTTTTTTTTTTTCATTTTCAAGATGTGTAACTATGGCTGTCCTGGAACTCGGGAGATCTGCCTGCCTCTCCTGAGTACTGGGACTAAAAGCATGTACTACCACCACCTGGCCTGAAAAAGACATTTTGACAACTTCTGCCTTCCACATGCACCTGCATGAACAAGTGCACACGTGCGAGAGCGCGCACACACACACACACACATGTACATGCATACAAGCACATATGCATACACATGCACATAAACACGCATGAGCACACACATATACATATTCAAAAAGGCATAAGTGCATGACAGCTTTATTGGTAGTCTTACTGAGGAGGGCAAGTCACTTAGCTGAAGGTTCAGTTGCTTTGCCTAAGGGGAGCCGCAGTGGCTGCATCTCAGCATTAAGGCACCACGTCTACATGTAGAGCTTGAGTTTCAGGCCGGGGGCAGCTGTGAAGTGGAAGTTCCCACTCCACTGCAGGCCTTGGATGTCAGTGTATTCTCCCTCACCTTCTACCCTGCAAAAGCAAGAAGCGAGCTCACTCATTAATCAGGACTGGCCATTCACACTCCAGACACAAACCATGTGGACTGCTATACTGCATCTTCTGTCTAAGGCACTTTATCTTTCCACTTCCAATTTCTATTAAACACCAGTGTCCTGCTTTCATACACTAGGAAAACACACTATTTCAAATAAACAGTCTCTATGCAAGTGCTGGTGCTCATGGTTTCAGGATCAAATAAACTTAACTTTATATAAAACCAAGCAATCAGCTAAAACTTGAAAACTGTATTGGTTATCTGGCTCGACTCAAACATTCCTTTACTTAACAAATATTTCTTAGTCATCAGCTCTGTTCGAGGTACTGTCTTGGGTTGTGTTCTTTTGATCCCACTGAAGTGGTGAAAACCCACTGATATACAAACAGGCTTTATCCCATAGGTGAGCTTTTCTCCCTTTATTAATATAAGTGGAAATAGTTTATGTGTCCTTGTACAAAAATGGAGTCTTAGAAATGTATACACTGACTTCATAACAATTAGATAGCATTTTCAGTTCTAGATATGTGAAAAGGATATTTATAAATAAACTTTATTTTCTTTTTGAGACAGGGTCTCCTGTAGTCCAGGTTGGCCTCAAACTTTCCATGTCGCCAAGGGTGCCATTGGACTTCGAGCCTGCCTGCCGTGCCCGATGTTATGTTATGTGGGGTTTGAACCTAAGGTTTCGTGCACACTAGACAAGCACTCTCTCTATCACCTAAGCTGCTCCCCTCACTTCCTGACGGACTTTGGGTAGCACGGGATGGACTGAGAGCAAGCCTAGGAAACTGCTTGTGCTTCGTTTCCCTTTCACTTTTTCTGCAATCAGAAAGGACAACAGTAGGCATAGTTCTAGTTTTAACATATATATATTTTTGTTATACTTTAAAATTATCGTAATAAAAATATTCATATTCATCAGGTCAGGGTGAAATTATAAAATTAACCACAGGAGTTATTTTAGGTCAAAATTATTCAGGGGCTAAATTTGTTCAAGAATCACACATCTTCCACTTACCCTACACTAACAGAGACCACAGAGGCTGAGGTAGAAGTTTAATAATCAGCCAGGCATAGTGGTGTATGCCTTTAATCCTAGCACTGGGGAGACAAGGGCAGGTGGATTTCTGAGTTCAAGGCCAGCCCAATCTACAGGGTGAGTTCTGGGACAGCCAGAACTACACAGAGAAAGTCTGTGTTGGGAAGAGGCCATGTAACAATCTTTACCAAAAATGATACTGCACTTTGGAAGGCTCTGATGGTTCCAGCCTCCCCTCTTACATCCCTCAACCATTTATGGAGACCAAATATGTCACAAAGACTATCTCGCACTAACTAAATACATTACTTAACAAGTATGACTGAAGAGAATCTTTTAGAATTATATTATTCTTGAAATGTAAAGTTACCTATTTTCATTGAAATTTCCAGTGTATTTTGCCCCAGTTGGGAATGTGTAAGTCCCCAGTCCATGAAACATGTTGTCCTTAAACTGTCCTTCATACACAGCTCCTGAAAAATGTTCAAGTCTTCCAAAGCCATTCATCTGATTGTAAGAAAGGAAATGCTCAGAGCCAGCCTACACTACACACACAAGCTTCTCAGTAACATCTCCATTAATTCTGTATCACTTCTTGTTTCCACAAAGAGCAGACATTTGTACCATTACCCTCCCTCCTCCCCCCCCTCCACCCCGGCCCATGTCTTTCTGTGAAGCCTACTAACTCCAATGCTCTGGATCTGAGCTGTCTGAACATGTGAGGGACCAAGAGGATGATAATTGGGATCTCAGACACCACAGTTCATCAGAAGTCTTAAAAAGCCACTGGCATAGTCACTTCAGAAAACATTACACAGTTGTTGTTAAGAATGTGAATTTGGGGTATGCCGATGGCTCAGTGGGAAAAAGTGTCTACTGCATGACATGAGGACCAGAGACCAGAGTTGAGAGTAAAAGGCTGGGATGAGGCAGACTACAAGGCTCGGTGAGTGAGCGCACTTGCTCTCAAGTCTGACAATCTAAGGTTGTCAATCAAACAGGGACTTCTATGTTAGATTGAGAGAACCTTCTCATGTATGCCATGGCACTCACACCTAAATAGATACGATGATTTCTTAAATGTGAATTTGTATTCAAGTAGACCTGGGTACACATTCCCACTTTACCACCCGCCATCTGTATAAGAAATCTGAGTCTGATTTATCTCATCTATAAAAGAGGAGTTTTAATGGTGCCTTTCTCATGAGGTTGTCAAGAAGATTAAATGGAAGAAAATTTAATGTGTTTGGCTTTACTCAATGAATGGAAGCTGAGAAAGATAATAATATTAGCTCTATTCATGAGGTTAATATTATGTGCGGAATAATAGACACCAAGTAAAAACATTTATTTTCATTACAGAATCTAGTTTGAACACAGGTCTTGCAACATAGCCCATGAATTCGGGATCCTCCTGCCTTAGCCTTCCATATAATAAGATTACAGTTGAGTCAATAAGCTAGCTTTAACATATGCACTTTTGACTGGCAATGAAATGCTTGGATTCATTTAACCCATAGGATTATTTACCCACTATGAGAATTAAGGATGATATAGATACCTTGTCATCTTTCCAGCTTCCTGTGTAGACAATCCCATTAGGTGTGGTGTGGGTGCCTGTCCCGTTTCTCTCACAGACTCCAGAGGCAGTTCTTGTACAGTCACCATCTGGTGAGGAAGGAAGCCGGGACTGCTGGCCTGGAGCTCTGACCCAGAGCTCTGAAATGGGGGCTGTGGGCTAGGTGGGTGTAACAGTTATACTGAAGCCAATTCACAACTGCCTCACACCCCATGTGTGGGGTTTGGTTGGCCTTTTGTTTTCTGGATTCCTAGAACTAAAACTAAGAGCCAGAATGAAAGACAGACTCCACGGGTCTTTAAGGTATCCTAACTAGATGTATCAGTTTTGACTTAAATGTCTATTCATCTGTTAGGATATCTGTTGTTTAAGTGGGATAATACACCAATAAAAGTTTTGTAAAACAAGTTAAATTTCCTATATGAAAAAGTAATTAGAATGCATGCTTACCATATGTGTCTCCATTTGGAAATATAAATTTTATCTTATACACTTCTGATGATGCTTTAAGAGATTGAAGAAAATAAAGGTAAGTTTAAATAGCTTAATATCATGAGACCTACAACGAATGTGCTTTCAGCAGTATTCAGATAAATTCTCTTCACACAGACACAAGCACTTCCTCACTGGCATTTCTACTGTCTGGTGCAGAGTCCTGAGGAGATAAATTATCTCGTCTAGATGATCTACTTTGTAAGATTTTATTAGTATAAAATTAACTTATTTTTAGCCGGGCGGTGGTGGAGGCTTTAGCAATGCTTCTCAGATTACCAAATCTGCTTACAGAGCTATGATGTACTCTCCAGGAAGCATGTGTGTCTTCTTTGGTTGGAAACAGAATACAGCAGTCATGCTCTGGCATTGGGCTAAGGTAACTCTGTCACTTTCTCTGGCCTTAGAAAAATGGCTTACACCTCAATTTTTTTTCATTCTTACCATTGACTAAAAGAATGAACCTATGTAAGCCATGCAGGCTAGTGTCTAACTCTGTAGATACTGCCCAGCTCAGATACAGCCTCTCTGCAAAGCCTTTCTTCTCATCCCTAAACTCCTCTAGCCCCAGGACTCGGAGTCTTATTAAAACAACGCTGATGTGTTTGTCCCCTATCACAGTCATCTAAAGTAAAACAGGGATCATAGATCATCTAACTCTCCCCCACCACCACCCCACTCAGTATTGAGAGCATTGAGTACTAACAGAAAATACTTATCCAGGGAATGAGTGGTTCTTGACACACACTCATTAAGTGCCTACTCAGCAGGACACTACTAAACATAACCAATCATACAAGAAACGGGGCGGTCCTCAAACACTTTTCAAATGTCCACGTTTGACGAGTACAGTCTTGTACAGTTTTATCTTGGGGAAATTTTCCCCCTTTTGTTTTCAGAATTTTTTTTTGGCTGATATTCGTGAGAGAACAATACTTTGAACACTATTAATTCTATCTAAGAGACTGCACTTCTTTTATAGAGCTATGGCACATCAGCCAGCATTTGGGCCCTCTGCTGAAAAAAGTCTCAAATGCCTTTTGCGCCCTCTAGTGTTACAAATGTGGGGCAGCGCTGTATGTAGATGTAAAATATCTTCTACCTGCTGCATTGGTAGATTTATCAAAGATGATTTCAATATTACTCAGGATGTTTCCTTAACAGATGATTTGAAAGCTAATTAAATAATACATACATACATACATACATACATACATACATACATACATATGTGTGTATATGTACACACACACACACACACACACATATATATATATATATATATATATATATATATATACACACACACACACACACACACACACACACACACACACAATTTATTGTGCCGGTACCCTAACGGTGACCGGTGCTGTTTTCTGGTTGTTCGGTGGTGTTTGTTTGTCTCTTTCTTTTTAAGGCGAGGCTGGACGCCTACAATTTTGTTCAGATGACTACAGGACCTGGAAAAGCTGTTGTTATTATTGATGAATAACATACTGCTATTATTGGTCTTTATACACATTTATAAAAATATATATGTTCAATTTTAATTTTTGAAGACTGTACTTGTGCTTTGAACTGGGGGGGGGGGGGAGGCACCCCGGTTTACCATGTTGAGTTGTCATTGTACAGAAATCAGCAGCCATATTAGTCTAGAAACATTCATTTCTTTTCCATTTGTACAGGGGTTACTTAACCGTATTAAATATGTAAAACCTTATCTGTGTGAGTTCGATTACAGAAACTAATAAAATATTCTCTAAATAAAGGGGTGACGTTTCCACATTCAAATCTCTGGGTTATGTGAGTTAGCAGGAACCTCTGCGATTGCTCTGGCACCGTAAAGGAAACAAATCCGGAGAGACAGGCACAGCAAACCAACGACAGACTCAGAAGCCCAGGCAGCATCTCCGGATTCCCCGACGCCGGGCTGTCAGTGCCCCTCCACCCCAGTGTGGACGCTGCGGCTGGCTCCGGGTCCATCGGCTCCAGATGAAGGCGCCCTTCCCTGGAGGCCTGGGCGGAAGCGCACTCACTTGATGGAGACGTATAGGACAGGCTTTCGCGACTCTGAGATTCCCCTAGGCTCGCCAGCTCGGCAGGTTGGAGGGAGCTGGGCGCTAGGACAGAGCGGGCCTCGGTTGCTGGGGCGACCGGACGACCTCTCACCCGGAAGCAGATATACAAGGAGCCAATCGGAAGACGCCTGGGCGGGGCGGCTGCTGCGGGTGAGGTCCAAGAGGGAGACCGAACGAAGCCCAGACCCCGACTCTGGGTGCCGCCTCCTGAGCTCCGCGGCCAGCGACGCTACGAGCCAGGTACGGCCTGATGTGGCGTGTGCGGGGCCGCGCGGGTTCGGGGTTGCCAGGCCCGCCTGCCGCCTCCCCTCCCTAGAGATCGCATCTGAGGACCATCCTTCCCCGATGGTCCTGCTTGTCAGCCCGGGGCCAGTGAACCGGGACCAGTAGGATCCTGGGGACCCCGGGATCTGCAGTCGAGGTCGTCCACACCCGAGGCTCCGAGCAGGGTTGGATAGGAGGGGCGCTAGCCCCGTTTCCTGTCTGTAGCTCGGTGGCGACCCTAGGGGCTATTTGGAGAGAAGGTTGGAGAAGATGAATGTTGAAGAAAGGAACCTTGCATGACTAGGTATCTCAATGAAGCTGGGTGATGTATAATGGTCAGAGGTTTGCCTGGGAGGCAAGCGGAGTGGGTTCAGTTTTCATCACCTCAGCTTGATGATGCTGTACGTGAGAGCCAAACTTGGGTGTGAAACAAAGGATCCTTTTAGAGCCAAACTTAGATTCAGTGTCTATGCAAAGAAAGACGAAACCTCTGCAGGCTAAATAGACAGTGGGGAGTACCCCCTCCGGGTTATACAACCTAATTTGTATTCTACAGAAAACGTCTGGGGAATATGGTATCGGATGCCGCTGTAATCGGTAAATCTCGGTTCAGATTTTTGTGTGAAAATCACAGCTCAAGTTGAAAATGTAACCTTTTCTGTGTTGTGAGACAACTCGTTTTAAATCAGTACAGATTTAATCTTCTTGCCTTTTTTCCCAACCATTTCTCAGTGTATGAATTGACCCCGGCTGGGTGGTTTGGGTGGTGAGGTGTTTGATGTGTGTATGTTTTCCTTTCTTCCTACATTTAAAACACACACACAACACAAAACCAAAAACTGATATGCAGGTGGGCGTGGCAGTGCACACCTTTGGAAGCAGAGGCAGACGGATCTCCGTAAGTTTGAAGCCAACCTGGTCTACAAATCGAGTTCCAGGACAGCCAGAGAAACCCTGTCTGGGAAGGGAGGGGGGAGGGGAGGATGCAGTTATCGATGCACAGCATCAGAAAATTCAGTTTGTGCATTCATTCAGGCACGTGTTAATCATTTAATGTCATTATGGTTTTGTGAGTGTGTATACTGCTGTCTTTAGAGAACTTGTAGTTTGGACTTCTATTCTTACCTAGTGGAGATCTAGGGTGGGACAGAAGTTGAAATAATTGAGAGTTTTGTTTTGGTTTGGTTTGGTTTGGTTTTTCGAGACAGGGTTTCTCTGTGTAGCCCTGGCTGTCCTGGAACTCACTCTGTAGACCAGGCTGGCCTCGAACTCAGAAATCCTCCTGCCTCTGCCTCCCAAGTGCTGGGATTAAAGGCGTGCGCCACCACACCCGGGTTAATTGAGAGTTTTGTTGTTGAGTTGAAATAATTGAGGGTTTTGTTGTTTGTTTGTTTGTTTTGTTTTGTTTTCTAAGACAGAGCTTCTCTATGTAGCCCTAGCTGGCTTGAAACTCCCTCTGTAGACCAGGTTGGCTTCCACCTCACAGATCCACCTGCCTCTGGAGTGCTGGAACTAAAGGTGTGTGCCACCACTGCCTGGCAAGTTTTAAATTTTAAATTGAAAGAGGACATTATTTGTGTTTTGTTTGCTTTCTATATGGTGTTTGGCCATTTGGGGGCCCTACTCACCTAGGAGAAACTGTCTTTCCAGAGCCAGCTAATGAACAACTCACCAGGGAATCTGCTGTTCATATGAAAACTAACCAGTTTCAGGTTCAGATCCCAAACTCCTCCCTTTATCTACCACTCACCCTGCAGCTAATACTGAAGTCAGGCCCCACAGCGAAGGAGAAGAATGAACACACACACAGCACTCCACCAAAGCCAGGCTACCCTGTTAGGTATACATTTTCTACTCTATTTCCACAAACCAGAAGCAACACTAACTTCGGAGGAGCTAGCATTCTGTCCCAAAGTCTCCCTGACAAGACGGATACCTCATTTCACTCTGCCCCTCAGCAATACCCAGAGGAGCCTCAGTGTAAACCCCTTGTCTTCCTCCCCAAAGGTTTTAAGCCACTACATTTCTTTTCTCTGACCTGAATAACTCTAATAGTTTCCTAACTGAAACTCTTATTTCCTTCATGTGCACTCTGGCCTCATGCCAGCATCCAGCCCAGGGCTGTTGATGTTCCGAGCTTGAAGCCTTTTTGTCTGTTATTACTCCTGCTTGCATATTCTTTTCACAGTTATTTCATGGCTCATTTTCTCCATTTATTCATATATCAACTCATAGGTTACCTGGCGAGGCAGTCATCAACTACTTTGTAATAGCTTTGTTTCCTTAAATAATTTTTGTGTTTTTTGAAATTATAATTTCATCTCTCCCGCATCCTTTTCCGCCCTCCACTTCTTTGTACCTCCCTTGCTTTCTCTTGTATTCATGGTCTCCTTTTATTGTTGTTACATATGTACATGTATGTGTATGTGTGTGTGTGTATATATATATATATATATACTCCTCAATGCATAGATACAACCTGCTCAGTCTGTATAATGTTACTTGTATGTCTATGATCTCAGAGCTGACTACTTGGTCTTGAATAAACAGTTGAGGAGCTCTTCCCTGAGGAAAACCATTTCTCCCATTCTCAGCATTCTCCAGCTGCATATAGTTTCTCTTGTAGGTTTGAAGGCCTGTGAGCTTTCCAAACCCTTTAGTGTTAGCATTCCATTGGTGTCCTTGTTCAGGTCTTGTCTAGGCAGCTCTATTGATGAGACTTCATGGGTGTTGTTGCCTCTCTAACATTTCTTGGAGACCAGTCTCACAGTAAACTTCTGGTTCTTCTCACTTTTACAATCCCTTTGTCCCCTTTGAATTGTCCCTGATCTAACGTTCAGGATTTGTGTTGTAGGTGGGTCTGTTGGGACTGGACACCACACAATCTCTTGTTTCCTGCATTTTGATCAGTTGTGAATTTCTGCAGTGGTTGTGTTTGTTCTAAAGAGAGGTTTCTCTGATCATGGGTGAGAACTGATAGATTTCAGAGCTCAAAGTAAAGTGACAGGAGGCAGAAAGGGACCAGAGTCTGACCTCAGCAGGTGAAACAGTTCACTTCAAACCTCAAAGGACAGACTCTCTTCCCCAAGAAAGGGGTGTCTGTCAGAGGAAAGGGAATCCTTGGAATTGAGAGAAAGTCTTGGGGAAGTTAATGCAGCCTCAGGGTTCTACGTGTGAACCTCTCCTTCCTGGTATTGTTGGCTCAATGGAGTCAGCCTGTCTTGGGGGACTGGCTGTCTCAGCAAATCATTTCCTTTCTGTGGCTCGTTGATAATGCTTTGAACCAAGTGTAACCTTATACCTGTTAGCATTCTGTCTAAACTCTACCCCCACAGTTACCTGGCAACAGCCAGGTAGGTCTGGCCCACTATAAAAGGGGCTGCTTGCCTCCTCCTCTCTCTCTTGACCTCTTGCTTTCTCACACTCTTGCTCTCTTGATCCCTCTGTCCCCCTCGCCCCTCCCTCTTCCCTTCCTCCTCTCTCCATGTGCTCATGGCCGGCCTCTACTTCTCTATTCTCTCCCTCTCTCTGCCTCTGTCACCCTCTTAACTCCCCGCCCCATGCCCTGAATAAACTCTATTCTATACTATACCAGTGTGTGGCTGGTCCCTCAGGGGAAAGAGATGCCTGGCATATGCCTGCTGAGACATCCCCTTCCCCTATACCTCACCACACCCACCCACAGAACATATTCTATATCTCTTTATCTTTTTATAAACACATCAATACCCATTCTGCTTTTACAACCAAGGCACTCTATCAAGAACTACACTTACACTGTGGCTATAAATATTTACAATGTAGTTAGAAATTATGTTAATTTAGTAAAGTAGCAGTTGTAGGTTCTCCTCCATGATCCATGACTTCAGCAGCCCTGAGTAGTTTGCTTGGTTTTCAGTACCAGGGATGATTTCCCCTTTGTTGATCAGGCTTAATTCCAATTAGAGAGCTGTTAGTTACCACCAAGGAACGCATGCCACTATCCCCCCTTAGGGTCATCGCACCATGCCGGCTGTTTTGTTTCATAGATGCTAAGGCTGGGTAAAACTATTGTTTGCTTCCTTCTCTAGAAAGCTTGTATGGTGCTTTCTGGTACCATGAAAGTTAGTCCTCAGGGAGGAGGCTTTCAGGGCAAATCCAGCTCAGGTACTCTGGGCAGGCCCTGAGTCTGAACTGTGTGGTGTCTTTAGCAGAGGGACTTACCTTTTACCTTTGGGGAACAGCCATAAATTTGTGGCTATAGTTTGACTATTATTTATCCCCTCAAACACAATTTCATGTTGAAATTGATTACTAGTATTAGGCGTTGGATTCTTTAAGTGTGGTTAGATCATTAAAAGAGATTAATCCCTCAAGGGAGAGAAACCAGTCTCACGAGACAGTTATTATAAAGCAAGGCAGTCCCTTGTGTTTTGACTCTTTCTGAAGCTTTTTTTCTCCTCTTCTCCTCTGCCCTGCCAAGATCCAGCACAAAGACTCTGTCATCTGCTCAGATACTGTGGTTGTACTTCCTAGCCCTCAGAACTGTGAGCCCAAATAAAACTTTAGTCTTTATAGTTACTCACTCTTAGGTGTTCTGTTACAGCGAGGAAAACAGACTAAGAAGACAGTCCCAGTTGATTATACATCTGCTTATTATCCACCATATCCTCTAGAAAGTAAGCTTCTTCACAAGGCATGACTTTTGTCTTAGCTGTTAAATCTTCAAGATCTGGCACATAAATGTTCAATAAATATTTGTAGAATAGATAAATTAATGCATGAATCTTCATTCTAACATAAATTATTCATTAACTTTCATTCATACCCCTGTACATGTTTAATTCCTGCTTTCTGCAAGATATTACATATGCTAGAGCTATAATAGCAATCAAAATAGACATAGTTGCTGCCTCCAAAGAGCTTTTTAGGTGTAGGAGAGGAAGACAAAAACAAAAAAACCCAAAACACTCAGTACCTATATAAAGCCATGAAGGATCTTGAAGAAAAAGTACCAAGAGATGTAGTTTTAATTTTCATGCATTTGTGCCTGCTATTAAATTCTAATTTCATTTTATTTTAGTAGCAGGGCATATTTTGTATTATTTCTGTCTTCTGAAAATGTATTGAGGTAGCCAGGCTTGGGGGCTCAAAAGGCAGAGGCATGAGGATCTCTGTGAGTTCAAGGACAGCCTAGTCTACAAATCGAGTTAAAGAACAGGCAACACTGTGAAACTCTGTCTCCAAAAACCAACAACAACAACAACAAAAAGTAGTGAGGTTTGTTTTACAGGTTAGCATATGGTTTATCCTAGAAAACACTCCTTATGTAATTGAATAGCTATTTTGTTGTGGGATACTATGGCTGTGAAGTCTGTGCTGGTACTTAGGACTTTCCAGCTAGGTGTGGTGGAGCACACTTTTAATTCCAGCACTCAGAAGGCAGAGGCAAACAGTTCTCTGAGTCTGAATTTGAGGCCAGCCTGGTCTAGAGAGTAAATACCAAGACAGCCAGGACTTCACAGAGAAATCCTGCCTGGAAAAAAAAAAAAAAGAGGAGGAGGAAGAGGAGGAGGAGGAGGAGGAGGAGGAAGAGGAGGAGGAGGAGGAAGAGGAGGAGGAGGAGGAGGAGGAAGAGGAAGACAAAAAAAGACTTCTTTCCTAAATGCTCCTGAACTTGTTCTACCATTATGGAAAGTGGATGTTACTATTACTGAATTGTCTATTTCCCCATTTCTTATAGTTGTTGCTTTGTGAATTTGTGTTTTACTATTAGGTACACATCTGCTTCTAATTGTATATCATCCTTCTGAGTTGGCCCTTTTATTGTTATGATGTATCCTTTTTATCTAAAATAACATTTTTGTTGTAGTCTATTCTGTCTGATATTCATATGGCTAATCTACATTTTCTTACTTTCTGATTGGCACATAATATATCTGGACGTAAATTCTCAAGTATTTACCTCATCCTTTCTGTTCTTTTGTCTGTATCTTTGAATTTATATGTTATCCCTTTTTTAAAAAAGCTGAGCCTGACAGTCTTTTGACTGGATTGTCTATTCCACTCACATTTATTGCTGTTACTGAGATAGTGGGAGTTATGTACATTGTCACATTCTAGTTGTTGTTAACAATACATCTGTGTTTGTTCTCTGTTCCTAGTTTACTCTGTGATGCTTTCTTTTAGAATTGACATTAGCTATTTCCTAGTATATTTTGATGTTTCTAGAGCAGCAGTTCTCAATTGATGGGTCAGGACCCCTACAGGGGTCACATATCAAATATTCTGCATATCAGGTATTTATGTTATGATTCATAACAGTAGCAAGATTATAGTTATGAAGTAGCAACAAAATAATTTTATGATTGAGAGTCAGCACAGCACGAGGAGCTGATTGAAAGTGTTGCAGCGTTAGGAAGTTGAGAACCACTGCTCTAGAATCTATTGTATATATCTCTTTGTTTTATTTTCCAAGACAGGGTTTCCCTGTGTACTTCTGGCTGTCCTGGAACTCACTCTGTAACCGGGCTGGCCTCGAACTCACAGAGCCACCTGGCTTTGCCTCTTGGGATTAAAGGCGTGTGTGCATTTAACCTCCCCCATATGTCTCTATAGGTCTCTATAGTACATTCTGGTCAATAAACCTGGGGCTGGACAGGTAAGAACACTGGCTGCTCCTCCAGCTTTCCTGAATTTAATCCCCAGCACTCTCATGGTGACTCTCAACCATCTATAATGGGATCTGATGTCCTCTTCTGTCATGCAGCCATATGTGCAAATAGAGCACTCATATACATAAAATAAATAAATAAATAAATAAATAAATACTAAAAAAATAAATGTGTGCCAGAGAAACTTACTAAATATTAACTCTAAGCTCATGTATTCTGTCCCTAACCTGGCCCGTTTAAATGTGTATTCTCTTTATTTCTTTTAAATAGGTTTTATCCATAACTTTGATCAAAAAATGGCTACTATATTTTTGGTTTATGGTATCTATATTAATTTTTTGTCTTTCAGGTGAAAATGAGTTCTTCAGTAAGAAGAAAAGGCAAGCCAGGCAAAGGGGATGGAAAGGGATCTTCTAGAGGAGGAAGAGGAGGCAAAGGTCACATGAATAAATCTCATGGGGGTGGAGGTGGTGGCGGCGGTGGCTGCAGCGGTGGCGGTGGTGGCGGCGGCAGTAGAAAGGCCTCAAATAGAATTTGGGATGATGGCGATGACTTTTGCGTCTTCACTGAACCCAAGCGCCCGTCCAGGTCATTATGCATTCCCTTACATGTTATTTATGTGTGTGTTTATGTGTACGTACTCTGGTGTGCATTGGAGGTCAAAGGACACTTAAGAGTTGGATTTCTTCTACTATGTGGGTCCCAGGGATCAAACTCAATTCATCAGGCTTGATGGCAGTCACCTTTTCCCAGTAGGTCATGTTGCCAACCCTTTGTTAGACCATTAGAATGTTAAGATATAGAAACGGTTTCAATTCCTAATATGTGGTACAACAAATGGCCAAGAAGCAGTGAGGGTAAGTAGTTCCAGCCCAGTTATTATTCTCATCTGAAATTCTGGCACTCTGTCTCTTCACAACTTTTTTAAAGCATGGTGGTAAATAATAGGGTTTTTCTTTTTTTTTTTTTTTTTTCTTTTTCTTTTTTGTAGGTTGAATTCTGATTTTAGCTACCTTGGGACACTGAAACTAGCTGTCATGTTACTATTGAATTAAATGTTTCTAGGAAAGTAAATACTAGAAGAGATAAAAGTGCAACAAAATTTAAAATCTTCTGTAAACTCCATATGTTGATGTTAAAATTAAACAGCCCAAAATGCAAGCTGCTTGTGTCTTTCTAGTTGACGGGTTTCATCTGTCCAGCTGGGTGAGCCGTCATCTGCTGGTCTTGCACATGGCCACCAATGACAGATGGTGGCATCATCCTCTCTGAGCTCCAGCTTCTAATTAATGGATAGACAGACTGCTAGTAAGCTGAGTGGATGGTAACAAACCAAATGTAGCTAATACATCTTATATAATACAAATATAAAAGTCCCTATAAATAAAGACTCCTAAACTGTTCTGAGTTGTATATGGGATTCTTAGAGGTAGAGAGACTTCATTAGACATACATGTATTCATGGGAATAGTGCATCTGAATATTATTAGTAAGGAAGGAATATAAGTGGGTACAGGATTTGATGATATTATAGATGATCTATACTTTTAGCCTAAGTAGATTCAGCTGTATGCATTCAGAAAAGAGAAAGAGAAACAAAGAGAATGTAAATCATTAAACTGGCTACCAAACGAATTGCTGTAATGAGTCTGACTGGAGGATTTAAATACATATTACTACTATACATGATGAGTGAAAGAGCAGGATTGCCAGGGAAATCTACATGGTACTCCTTCAAAAAAAAGAAAAAAGGAGAGAAAGAAAGAAAGAGAGAGAGAGGGAGGGAGGGAGGGAAGGAGGGAGGGAAAGAAAGAGAGAGAGAGAGGGAGGGAGGGAGGGAGGGAGGGAAGGGAGGAAGGAGGGAAGGAGGGAGGAAGGGAGGGAAGGAAGAAAGGTAGGAAGGTAGGTTGAGTCATTACGGACACTATTCAGAACAATGTATGTCTCAGTTAATGTTCTATGAAAGAGTAATTGCAGTTTCTTTGGAGGGGTAGTAGACAGGGTCTTACTTGAGCCTAGGCTGGCCTAGAATTCACAGCAGTTCTTAAATCCCTGAGCTTCCACTGGGGTTACAATCATGAGCCATCACACCCAACTTTTTCAGAGTAATTTCAAAGTGTGTTTTAATCTTACCTGCTAGCTTAAGACCTAACTTGTGAGTTAAATGCAGATCTTTTGTTTTTCAGAGTACATACGTTATAGGTCTTAGAGTGTTGCCTGTTCAAGTAGTCATCAGCTATCTACTGAGCACCTTTTATGTCCTGGGTAATGTTTTCCAGACTAGAATTATAACAATAGGTAAACATTGTACTTCTCCTCATAAAAGATTTTTAAGATGGAAGAACCATAAGTGTATCCCAGAGGCAGTAAGTGCTATGAAGAAAAAAAAGAATAGTACCATGTGAGGTAGGTGTGTAAAAAATGCTAGAGTTGAGTTGTTGTCACGTGGAAATCCTCTTAAAAGGTTCATTCAAACAAAAACAAGAATAGAAAGAGCCAACCATGAGCCTCTCTGAGAGAAACACATTCAAGGCAAGGGATAGAGAGCAACTGTGAAGCCCTAAGTCAGGAATATACTTAGAAGGCCTAGGAAACGCAAGGAAGCCCGGTGACAAGAGGAAGGGCACAGTGTCAGTTAGAGCAGAGGGACTGCAGATGGCCCTGTGGCAGTAGAGGGAGTCTGGCTTTTGCTATGACAGATATAGAAAAACACAGAGAGGTCTAAAGCAAGTGTGTGGACAATTCAGTCACTCTGGCCACAGTTGCCACTCTTCAACATATGCCTTTCTAATATTAAGAAGATTGCAACTTTTTCTTTGGGCCATGACAGCCCCGTGCCAGGTAAGTTGAGATAAAAGAGGGTAAATGATGGAATGAGTCACTGGAGGAAATGAGGAGGTTGGAATAGTCTCCAAATAGAGGGGGGCTTTAAGATGAAGAATGGACCCAGAGCATGGTGGACCACACCTGATATCCCAGCACTTGGGAGGTGGAAGGAAGCTGGAGGATCCAGTGAGGGGATCCATGACTCCAGAACTAGCTGACCCCCGCCTGTGCTACATGAGATCTTGTCTTCATAGATGGATAGATAGATAGATGATAGATAGATAGATAGACAGACAGACAGACAGACAGACAGATAGATAGATAAGTAAATAGGATGGGAAGGTAAAATACAGGGGTATGTAAATAAGTGGTCTGTGAGATGGGAACATCTGGAGAAATGTAAATAAGTGGTCTGTGAGATGGGAACATCTGGAGAAATGATAAGACAAATTCAGATTGTGAGAATTTCTATAAGATAGTGGCCCTTCAAAAATGTCATTGCTGCGGTGTGGTGGAGGCGCACGCCGTTAATCCCGGCACTCGGGAGGCAGAGGCAGGCGGAGCTCTGAGTTCAAGGTCCATGGAGGGACACCAAGGCCACACAAAGAAACCTTGTCTCAAAAAACAAACATGTCATTGTCAGAGTAGGCTGGGAACTCTTCAAATTAAAGAAGTTTGAGGAAAATGCCAACTGGTGGCTAGGGAAATCTAGTAACTACTGTAGAAAAGCACTCTCTCTCTATTTGATGTCATCTGCTGTCGGTGTGTGTTGTGAGTATTTGGGAGCTCTGATAAGAGTATCAAAGTTTTGTTCATGAGCATGTGACTTTAATTCAGGCCCTGCGACAGTAACAAAAGCAAAGGAGAGACACGGCCTAAGTGGAAGCCCAAAGCCACAGTGCCCCTTCAGACGCTGCACATGACATCAGAGAATCAGGAGAAGGTGAAAGCCCTTCTGAGGGACCTGCAGGA
This sequence comes from Grammomys surdaster, assembly GCF_004785775.1. Lineage (NCBI taxonomy): Eukaryota > Metazoa > Chordata > Mammalia > Rodentia > Muridae > Grammomys > Grammomys surdaster. The sequence continues at coordinate 13,531,073 of NW_021604607.1, forward strand.
ACAGGGTGCGGACGCGGGAGCCGAGTAAAGTATCTTGTTTGAGTACATTTTATACTGAGGAGGACACATTGGCAATGCAAATGGCTCTTCAGCTTTGGGTACTGTATCAGTGAAGAGCAGTGCTTCTCAACTTTCCTAATGCTTCAACCCTCTAATACAGCTCCTCATGTCGTGGTGACCCCCAGCCATAAAGTTATTTTCGTTGCTACTTCATAACTCTTACTTTGCTACTGTTGTGAATCATTATGTAAACATTTGATATGCAGGATATCTGATATGCAACCCCTGTGAGGGTCGTGACCCGCAGGTTGAGAACTGCTGGTGTAGAGCCTGTTGTGGCTATACAATCAGCTGCAAGTGAGGCAAGAGAGATACAGTAGCAGTTATCCAGCCACAGCTTTAGAGGAAGTTCCACAGTTGCTTCATCTTGCTTTGTCTCCAGACCCATACTAATATAGGATGTTAGTGCTTTATTGAAAATATTCCAACTAAAAATGTATACTAACAAGTAGAAGCTTGTTCTAGGAGCAAATATGGAGGCAAGTTCTTGCTAACGCAGCCCTGCCTGGCCTCAAACTCACTGCAGTCCTCCTGCCTCAGCTTTCCCACCCATCCCAAACCCGTAGGAAGATAAATGCTCTTTTTTTTTTCCTAATGTATATGGATGTTTTGCCTGTTGTATGTCTGGGCACCATTGCTGCCTGGTACAGGAAGAGGCCAGAACGTGTAAGATTCTTTAGAACTGGAGTTATAGACATCCATCAACTGCCATTTGGGTGCTGGGAATTGAACCTGGGTTCTCTGAAAGAGCAGCCAGTACTTTAAATCACTGAGCTATCTCTTCAGCTTCTAGATCAAGCTTTAACATTGTACCTAGCTGCCCAAGTAGAATAGTTTCTTAGTTGTCTCCCCTCTACCTCTGCACTGTGTCTTAACTCCTCTGTTACACTGTCAGTTGAAGAGGCTCATTCTTTTTTTTTTGCTAGAAATCCTGAGTAGTTGGCCTACATTCCACCCTCAGCAATAAATAAATAAATCCTTTGATAGAATTAATGAGTGGCCAGTCAGCAAATATTAGCAAATATTAACAAATATTCTTCTGTCCTCTACAAACTTGTCTCTGATTTAGAAAAGGGAGTTATACATTAAATAGAGGGGAAAAGGACGGAGATATTATCTATGAATAAGAGAAAGAGATGGCTTTTGTGGATAAGAGTGCAGGCTCTGGGCTTAGCCTAGGGTAAGAGTCTTACTGGTCCTTTCTGTGTAACCTTAGTTACTAATCCTCTCGGAGGCTCAACTGATGATTTGCAAAGTTAGGACTTTAGTAATATATAGCAGGGTTATTGAGAAGCTCAAAAGAGTTTGTTTCTATAAATGACTTTACCTTACCTGAATGGGATGTAGGTACCTAAGAAATGTCATTTCCCAAGACAGAAACTAACAGTTCACTCAAAGATGAAACCAGTAACTGAAGGACAGGGTCCCAAGTCCTTGGCTCTTTGATTAAATGTTTAGACCCTTGCTTAATTGTTCTCTGAAATAAGTAGACATTAACATCCAATACTTGAAAATGTCCCCTTCCCTAGAAGAGGCACCTCCGGGGAGGAGGAAGACGACGAGCCTGAGTGTGCTGAGGAGCAGGCCTGGCCAGCGGGACAAGAGCCTGTCTTTCTTCCTGACTCCAGTCCTTGGGAGTATATAGGCCCAGAAGAAGTGGAGCCTCCTATTCCAGAATTTGCAGTCTCATCATTGGCAGTGCAAAAACTTTCCAGGTGATCACTTTATCACTTATAGAAGTCATGGCAGACAAGTCTCTTCTCTGTGGATGCCCTATCCACAGAGACAGTGCCAGTAGGGCCCAATATGCCAACAATTCTATCTTTTAAAATGGAGGGATTAGTATTATCAGGGGTTCTTTTTCAAAATGCAGAATGTAGCTGTCCACAGTTCTAATTCCATATATGTATGTATTTAAGTGACTTTCACATCAGTGATGTAAAGACACAGCCTCTTTGTCCCGTTTCTCCCTTGGCAGGTATGGCTTCCACACTGAGCACTGTCAGCTGGCCCTGAGGATCTGTGACGGAGACTTAGGGGCAGCACTAGAGCATCTTCTCCATCAGTGTTTCTCGGAGATGTTTGGAGAGAGGATGACACTCTCCGAGGCAGCTGGTTATGTAAGCTTGAATGAGTGTGTGGAGCAGAGACAGGAAGAGGCGCTTGCTCTCAGGTCCATCTGTGGAGAAAAATTTATAGAAAGAATTCAGAACAGAGTCTGGACCATTGGATTGGAACTGGAATATTTGACAAACAAATTCTGCAAGCCTAAGCAAAAGGAAAGTAGCAAAAATGTACGGGACACTTCACCTGAAACCTGTAAATTTTACCTCAAAGGAAATTGTAAATTTGGATCAAAATGCAAATTCAAACATGAAGTGCCCCCGCATCAAATCATTGGGAGAGCAGAAAGAAACATGGATAACTCTCATCTTGATGCTGATGACGACACAACTTTTATGTATGAGCTTCAGATTCGCTTTTCTAAAGACCACAAATACCCCTACCAAGCTCCCCTTGTGGCATTTTATTCCACCAATGAGAACCTACCTCTGGCTTGTCGTTTACATATTTCTGAATTCCTTTATGGCAAGGCCCTGGAATTTGCAAAAACTTCAGAACCTGTTGTATATTTTTTGATAACCCTTTTAGAGGAAGAGTCTGAGATTGTCAAGTTACTAACACACACTCAACATAAGTATAGTGTTCCTCCTGTGAACGTCCCTCCAGTACCTTCTGAGACCAGGATAAGTAAACCTGCCTACCGCAGACCAGTGATCCCAAGTAACACTTTTCTTTCTAATCAAATGCTAGAAGGTACGTAAAATATTGATCTCAGGTACAGGATGGGATCAGCATTCAGAGTAATGAGTTTAAAAGTAAAACATTTTGAGGCTAGATGAGGATTATTTCCTGGTGATCTTGAACAAAAAGAATTCCCTGACTGGTCGTTGTGCCTGCCTCTAACTGTGACCTGCAGCTGTAACACTTGGGTTGAGCTCCCTAGATAGAAAGTCTAGGCTGGTGTGTAGGTGTTATAACTGGGTAGCGAATGACCAGCCTGAGCGAATGAATAGCAATGCTGGCCAGCTGGATAAGGGCCTGCCTTGTTCTTGACTGGAGACTGAGGTCAAAGAGGCCTTAAGACACTTTATCAGAAAATCAATTTCATTTAACTTGGTTTCATATGTTTATTTCTTATATATGGTATCCATTTCCTCCTGTTTTTTAGTATTCTAGACTGGTAAAAAAAAATTGACCAAAATAATGCTGTCTTTATGAATCCTTAAATACAAATGTATGAAGGCTGTTGGCTTTGTCCAGCTTTGCCATGCAGATTCTTATACCACAAATTCCTCTTCAGCATTCCTCAAAGAATTTACTTTCATTTATGTCTACATATCACGAAAAATGCAGTTTTCCATCTTTCATAAGAGTTCCCCGGCTAAGGGCTAGAGATACAGCTCAGCGGTAGAGTCTGCCTGTGTCCATGTGGTTTAAACTCCAGCGCTGCCAGGGGGAAGCAGTTTCCTGGTAAATGTCAGGAGCACTGGCGCTGGAGGATGCTGCAGAGGTGGCTAGGTGGCCTTCCCAGCCCGACCCGCCCCTGAGCAGCAGCTTCTAGTGAATAGATGATGTTCACAGGTGTTCTTTGGTAAATGGCGAAACTATATGTCATAGAAGTTTGTCTGTTTCATTTTGTTTTGTTTCATTTGTTTTTTGTTTTGGGTGGTGCTGGGGATTGAACCTCTCTGGTTTTTCTTATGCTAGGCAAGCACGAATAACTACATCCTTACTCTGACTTTTCAGTAACATTACTGAGATCATTTATATACCATAAATTCACCTATTTAAAGGATATCATTCAATAGGGTTTTTTTTAATGTTTTAGAGTTGTACAGTCATGAGCACTACTGATCTTCCAGAAATAAGCCTGTCGCCATCAGTCCCTGTCATCAGCCTAACAGCTATTACCCCATAGGCTGTGTTCACAACTTTACCTGTCTTATACATTTCATAGAGATGAAATCACATGGTATGAAGCTTTTGGAAGCTGTATTCTTTCACTTAGCATAATGCTCTTAAAGCTCCCACATGTCATAGTATGTATTTATTCCTTTTTGTTGTCGAGGGATAGTTCATTACGTGAATATGCCACATTTTGTTATCAGTACATCATTTCATAAACATTTGGTTCATTTTATACCACTGAATTTGGGGGATTTGTGCAAGTAGCTGAGACATTCTATGTTAATTCCTTGAATTGAAAGCTCTGATTCTGGTACACACCTGTAATCCCAGTACTTGGAAGACAGAGGCAGGCAGATCTATGAGTTCAAGACTAGTCTGGTCTGTAGAGCAAGTTACAAAGCTACACGAAGAAACTATCTTGAAAAAGAAAAGTCTTTGTTGTTACTTTGATTTAATAGCACCATTTATTTTGGGGAAAGCTCAAGTTAGTATCCTAAATTCTTGCTTTGGAGTAGTATGGAAATTAATGAAGCTGTTTCAGTCAAGCCTCAGGGTTTCCTGTCCTTCGATGCTGTTACTTTGTTAGTGGTTTTTCTCCCTTCCCTAAAGGGCACATTGAAAATGTTTCCTTTTACTCTGTCCAAGGGGAAAGATTATCAGAACTGGAGGAGGATGCAGATGAGGATGAAGGACCTGCACCAATTATCGTGGAGAATGAAAGCTATGTGAACCTTAAGAAAAGGAGTTGCAAAAGATACGACCGCCCCGCAAAGTCCTTATTTGCTGAGAACAGTAAGATCTGCAGGCAGTTCCAGATGAAACAGGTATTCAAGGGCCAGTGCCACCTCCCTCAGGTCTGGATGCTACTCTTTCTCCTAGCTTTTGGTTTGCTCTGAACCGTGAATACTCTCACCCCTTCCAAACTTCCTTCCTTCTTTTTCTTCTCAGTTTTATTTTTGGTGTTTCGTTTTCTTTTTTCTCCTTTTGGGACAAGATCTTGCTAGCTAGACACAGGTATGTGCTACCACTCCCTTCCTGAGTGCTTAGATTTTTCTACTTGTCCCAGCAAATTTATGTGTATGTGCTAGGTGCTTTGGGGACACTCAGCTGGCAAATATCAAATGCATGTGTAACCAAATGTTCTAGGAACATTTGATGCAATAATAGCTAATTTAATATTTGAAGGGAATATTAATGGTGTGATTCACCTTAGAAAATCTATATCTAAGAGAAAGGAAAAACTCCTATTCCATTTCAAGGGCTCCAGGGTAAATAATGTGCCTGAGGTAAGTGGTAACAGAAGTTTAAGCCAGCTGTCTCAGAAGTCCATGCTGTTTTTACATTGATGTGAAGATTTGTTTTAAAAGAAACCATAAATAAAATTTGAGGACCCCGCTGGATGTTACGAAAAGGTTAGTTATTGGATGCGTTTGTGGATTAGATTAAGTAAAGCCTAAGGACCCTTCTGTGATTTTTTAAATTTTTATATATTATATCATCAAGTATATACTATATGCCCATGGATCATCAAAATGTATGTAATCATATCATAAATAAAATTATAGAGACAGACAATTATTTAGTCAGTTTGTCATGACCTATCTATATGATAAAATTATTTGCAATGACATTAGTATAATTCTATATTGTTCCAAAGTAGAGCTGATTCTTTTTCTTTTTTTTTTTTCTTTTTATTTTATTTTATTTTTATTTATTTGTCTATTTATTTTTGAGACAGGGTTCCTCTGTGTAGCCCCAGATGTTCTGGAACTCACTCTGTAGAGCAGGCTGATCTCAAACTTCCTGAGATCTGCCTGCCTCTGCCTCCCAGGTGCTTGGATTAAAGGTGTGTGCTACCACTACCCAGCTTATATTTCATTTTAAAATTGTTATTTTATTTTTAAAGAGTATTATTATTGCTGGGTGGTGGTGGCACATGCCTTTAATCCCAGCACTTGGGAGGCAGAGGCAGGCGCATTTCTGAGTTCGAGGCCAGCCTGGTCTACAGAGTGAGTTCCAGGACAGCCAGGACTACACAGAGAAACCCTGTCTCAAAAACAAACAAACAAACAAAAAAGAGTATTATTATTTATTCATTTGTGTGAATCTGTGTGAGCTTATGTGCACATGTGTAGGTGCCTTTATAGATCAGAAGAAGGCATTGCATCCTCTGAAACTAAACGTAACAGTAGGTTGTGAGCCACCTGATATAGGTGCTGGGAGTTGAATTCTGGTCATCTGGAAGAACAGTACAGGCTTCTAACCGTTTAGCCGTCTCGCCAACTCTAAAATTTTATTTTTAGTTGGCATATATATATATATATATACTTGTAAGTATGACATTTCAATACATGGATATGGTATGATTAGTGCTCGTCTTACCTGTCACCTTACACATTTAGCAATTCTTTCAGAGCATTAAAAAAATCCTTTATCTAGCTATTTTGATATGTGCAAAAAACATTATTTTAAAGACAGGATCTCCAGCCCGCCTGGCCAGAAGTTACCATGTGGCACAGACTTTGGACTTCTGTTCCTCCTGCTTCAGCCTGTGCTATGCTAGAGAACATGAGAGGTTTGCCATCCTATCAAACTTCAGACTGTACCTACTAACTACCCACAGTCCATCTTCCCCCATCATGTTAGTGTATAATGCAGTGTTCAGAGTATTGATCACTAGTTGTGAAACTGATTTACATAGTTATGGTGAACGGCCAAAAAGAAAGCTTTGGCAATTGTTCTTATTACTGATCTAGGGCAGGACTGATATTGTATAGAGCTATGCTGTCTACTGCAGCAGCTCCTAAAAGCTTTGGTCATTTACAGTTAAATTTACTCATTAAAGTAAGTTCAGTTCCTCAGAAGAGCATTCTCTTCTTCAAGGGCTCAGTAGCTTCATGTGGCCAGAATTACGGTATTGGACAGTGCATGGATGAATCATTTCTATGGACACATGAATACTGATTACAGTGTTGATATAAATGTTGTTATTGGTAAGGATCAGATCAGTGCTCAGCAAGAGAGGTTCATACCTCTCAGCTCATTTAGCTATGTACAACTGTACAGATTCCTCTGCTGACTCGTGGCTTTGGCAGCTAGCCTTCTAGCTAATATCCCCTGGATTCAAGCCTGGTAGCTCTGAACTAGGAGAGCAAACTGCTAAAGAAAGAGTGGGGACAGTGGGGGCTGGAGAGATGGCTCAGCGGTTAAGAGCACTGACTGCTCTTCCAGAGGTCCTGAGTTCAAATCCCAGCAACCACATGGTGGCTCACAACCATCCGTAATGAGATTGGATGCCCTCTTCTGGTGTGTCTGAAGACAGCTACAGTGTACTCAGACATAAAATAAATAAATAAATCTTAAAAAAAAAAAAAAAAAAAAAATGTGACTCTGAGACAAAAAGTTTAATTAAAAAAAAAAAAAAAAAGAGTGGGGACAGTGTATTCCACCATGGGATTCGAAGGTGAGTTTGTCAATGGTAACTAAAAATAACTCAGCTGCTGCCTTCTCCTTGATTTTTATTAGGCTTCCAGACAGTTCCACGCAATTCTGCAAGAAAGACAGTTACTACCTGCTTGGGAAGAAAGAGAAACCATTCTTAAATTGTTGAGCAAGCACCAAGTGGTTGTCATAAGTGGTATGACTGGGTAAGAAAGCAGCTTACAGCTTTAGTGCACATGTAAGGCAGGGGCGTTGGCTACCTTAACCAGGTCCGCTTAAAAAATAGATGTAGTCAACGTTATTTGCACATTTTATTTTCTCTGTCAAATATTAAATGGTATTCCATGAACGTGATTGAATTATGTAGTTTCAGGGCCAAATTACAAAATCCTAACTGGAGCTCAGAAATTCATCTTGCAGATGAGTATCTCTGCTCTGAGACTCCTTTATTGCAGAAGGTCTAGCTACAGGTGCTCATGAGGCCCATTGCTAAGTCAGAAGGAGAATTCTGTTCTAACAGCTGGAAAGCTGCATATCTTCTGCATGTATCCTTCTTTCTTTAAAGCTTTTTTTTTCTTTTAGCAACAACTAAGTAATATTTTTTTTTCCTGTTCCATATTCTCTATGAAAAGCAAACATGCTTATCCAGGGCAACTCTTGGGCTTCATTTAGTTCTTTAATTCAGGAATACATAAAACATTATTAGTTTTGTGCTGAGACTCAACTAAGATAGTAATTTTATATCTTCTAGTTTCTTGTAGTACTTTATTTCAGTCCATTTACAGCCAGATCATTCCACATCAAAGAGAAGAATATAAAGTACATTTGTATGAGTGTTTGTACGTGCATGTTGGGCTTGTACATACAGGTGTGTGAGGCTTTGTGTAGAGAGGCTGTAGGAGGATGTCAGACGTCCTGCTCTGTCACTCTCTGCCTCAATCCCTTGACAGGCTCTAACTGAACCTGGACCGAGGCTGGAAGCCAGCAAGCCTCATTGTCCATTGATCCTTCTGTCCCTTCCTTATCCCAGCACTGGGGTTACAGGAGCTTGCACAGTCATGGCCAGCTTTTTACCTGAGTACTGAGGATTTGAACTCAGGTCCTTGTGTTTCACAGCAAGCATTCTTACCACTGAATCATCTCTGCAAGGCCCCTAGAATACTTAAATCATAAGCCAACACTTTTTCTTTGGGATCCATTTGTGGAGTTTATATTCCTAGAGACATTTTTAGATCTTCATTGTGTCTTTTTCATAGCCTTCGTTTTATAAATGACATCAGACTGTCATTCAGTTGTCCTGTTCCTAGGATTTATTAGGCCTGGGTACTCCATAGGTGAAAGTGTTAGGCTAAGCAGCACGGCTCTAGTTAGTTGTGGATTCCTTGTTGCCTGTGATTGCTTTGTTAACTAGCCCTTGAAAACTTCATTTTAGGACTCCTTTGTTTTGACATACAGATGTGGGAAAACCACACAGATTCCACAGTTTATTCTGGATAATTCTCTGAATGGGCCACCTGAGAGGGTGGCAAACATCATCTGTACCCAACCCCGACGAATCTCTGCAATCTCTGTTGCTGAACGTGTTGCTAAAGAGCGAGCAGAAAGGGTGGGTCTGACCGTGGGATACCAGATTCGGCTGGAAAGTGTCAAGGTGTGTATGCTCTGCTCACTTCCTGCTAATGTGAATTAATTGTTTTCAGACATAAAGAATCTGGGGGATCTGGAGATTGACAGCCAATTGGGGATATCTACCAACAGTTTATTAATAATCACTTTCAGTGGGGTTGAAATCCCTGGAGAAGCATTCTGATGCAAGAACTCTTATCTGGTTCCACCAAATATTCTTTATATAAGCTTTTTAAAAAATCTTTTTAGATTTATTATATATGTATATGTTATACACATATATACATACACACACACACACAAACACACGTATTCTTGTTTTGCCTGCATGTATGTCTGTGCATCAAGTGCATGCCTGCTATTTGCAGAGGCCAGAAGAGGGCATAGGATATCCTGGAAGTGAAGTTATGGATGATGTAAGCTGCCGTGTAAGTGCTGGGAATCAAACCTGCGTCCTTTAAAAGAACAAGTGCTCCTGCCTGCTGAGCCATCTCTCCAGCCCTGGCTTTCTTTTTTTTTTTTTTTTTTTAACTCTTTTTTTCAGTTTGCTATTTTTTTAAATTACCATTTTGTAATTTATAAAGTATAAGATACACTTAACATCCAGTCTATCATCTTTGACAAATAGAACACTCTGTCATCTATCCTAACTTAAAAGACTGATAAATCCATATGTTATGTCCTGATTTAGCTTGTATACTGAGAACTATCTTCTCAAATATATTTTCTCAATGTTAAATAGCCTGGGTCAGCTATGAGACTATAAGTAGTCTTTCAACCCCGTCAGAAATCTGAGAACGACCAACATTACCTGAAAAAATAGGAAGTCTAACTCAGCTTCCAGAACTGAGACAAGCTGTAGAGACAGCTGCCTACCCACACAGTTCCAGTAAGGTAGGAAGGTGGAGCATCAGTCTTCAGCCTTCTGGGCCAGGGTCATCTGACAGACCTTTAAAAAACAGGAATTATTAAGGACTAGCTTGTTCTGTCTTGGCAGAACTAAGCTGTCCTAACCTGTAGCTTGTGTCTTTTCAAAAGCAGTACAGGTCTGCAGGAGAGAGGCAATTTCTGCCCAGTGGCCACCTAGCCACAGTGTACAACCTCACCTGGAGGTAGAGATGCTCACTTTCTTCTTTGAATCCACAGAAGGGGAGCTGCTAGGAGCAGTTATGTCTCAACAACAAAAGAATAAATAACATTAAATGTCACATTCTGTGAATTTCTGACATTTTTTGAAAACCAACTATCTATGTAAAGTAGTCTGGCCTGTTGTCCATTAACTACTCTCAGCTATTTCTAATTAAATTATCTGAAAACATCCTAACAGTAAACTCAGAACCATGAATTTGCTATTTGGCCCTTAACTCACAGGCTTAAACATCTCAGATCAGTTTGTAATGACATTATAGAAGGACTGGGTCCAAGCCTTGTACTTTTAAAATGTTTGTATCAATAGAAGAAATTTATACCAATGATAGCCTTGGTTCTATATCAAAATAAATTCTGTACCAAAATAAGAAATTATGACTTCAACTTAGTAACAGTTGTAAAGATTTCTACCAAATGTACTTATGGTTACACAATCAATTCTAGCTATTTCCTCCCTGTTCCAATTATAACCATTTCAGTATTTCCCAGAAACACAACTAGAATAACCATCTCTATACCTCCAAGTCCAGAGAACTGGGACGACGACTCTTCATAACTTCTTCAAGCTGAATATGGGCGTTGAGATATCTTTGAAGGGGGGGAGGTGGGGAAAATAGGGGAGTTTGTTGACCTTAAAAAGGCCATACCAGGGCTGGTAAGATGACTCAGTGGTTGTGAGTTCGAGTCCCAGCAACCACATGGTGGCTCATAACCATCCATAATGAGATCTGATGCCCCTTATGGGGTGTCTGAAGACAGCTACAGTGTACTACTATAAAAATAATGATGATGTTAATAATAATAATAATAAACAACTTGGGGCCAGAGTGAGAGGGAGAAGTGGAAAAAAGAAAAAGAAGGTCACACCAATGATTGTTTTAGTCTCTGATGTCTGTGTTGGCTTTTTATTCTTAATTAGTAGAAATGATCTTGCTATTAAACTTGAAGCAAATGTAGACTTGATTTAAACAGCCACTTTAAAGAAATATTTTATAACCAAGCCTGGTAGTATGCACCTTAACTCCCAGCATCTGAGAGGCAGAAACAGAGGATCTCTCTGTGTTCTAGGCCAGCCTGTGTTCTAGGCCAGCCTGTTCTATGTAGCAAATTCTAGGACACTCAAGACTATCTCCACCCTGTCTCAAAAAAAAATTTTTTATAAGAATACTTTGATATTTTTTGGTTTGTGTGTGTGTGTGTGAGAGAGAGAGAGAGAGAGAGAGAGAGAGAGAGAGAGAGAGGGAGGAAGAGAGAGAGAGAGAGAGAGAGAGGGAGAGAGAGAGAGAGAGAGGGAAAGTGAGAAAGTGAGTCTTTTATAGTTTTAATATGAAGCAGAAGGGTGTATGACTGACCTTAGTTAGAAGCTACATACTATCTTGTATTAAGTGGAATGCTGAGGGTTTTAATGTTGTTTATTCAGTTTTGCTTGCCAGTAGTTACTTTCTCAGAATCTCGTTAATGTGTGACAATGCTCTCTTGTATGTAAGTCCTCAGCCACCAGACTGTTATACTGCACCACAGGAGTACTGCTGAGAAGGCTAGAAGGAGATGCAACTTTGCAGGGAGTCACCCACATCATCGTTGATGAAGTTCATGAAAGGACAGAAGAAAGGTAAAGGAAGGCATTCCCTATGGACACACACGCCTGTAAAATGAAGGCGTGGCGGAAAGCTTTTGCTTGCTTCCAGTGGAGTTTCAGACTTAGTATCGATAAAGTCATAAAGAAGGCTAAATTAGGGGGCTGGAGAGATGGTTCAGCAGTTAAGAGCACTGAGTGCTCTTCCAGAGGTCCTGAGTTCAATTCCCAGCAACCACATGGTGGCTTACAATCATCTGTAATGGAATCTGATGTGTATGAATTCTGGAGTGTATGAAGACAGGAACAGTATATTCATATACATAAAATAAATAAATAAATCTTTAAAAAAAAAAAAGGCTAAATTAGAGGAAAGAAGTGGCTTTCTTGATCTCCAAGGTCAGAAGCACAGTGGTTAGAGAGGGCATGCCCATCACCAGGAGAGCCTCCTGGATATCACACTATACTCCTGAGGGTTAGTCCTTATGTGCTTCTTTTGTCCTTTTGATCATTCTGTAAGCATTCATTCATGAATTTTTAGTACCAACATCAAGTGCCCTGTCAGGTAGTAGTTGCTGGGGACATAGGTATGAGTAGGTCTTTTGTCTTCACAGTCTGAGAGCAGAAAGAAATGAGGAACCATAGGAGGTGACACCATAAGACAGAGACCACACTGCTGAAGAAATGGCTTCAACTATATGCAAGGGAATCCCATCTAAGAGTTGGGAACAGAGATAGCATGGATGGACGTTCTGAACTGAGAAAAGCCAATATGGTGGGCAATAGTTAACTGAAGAGAAGACAGCAGGAGGCAGAACAGGAGCCAAATCTTCAGAGGCCTTATAAACCATAAAAAGGCATCTAGAATCTGTCTTAATGAATTAGAAATCATTAAAAAACATTTTTAGAGCCAGGCATGGTGGCACATGCCTTTAATCCTAGCACTCAGAGGCAGAGGCAGATGGAGTTCAAGGCTAGCCTGCTCTACAGAGCAAGTTTCAGGATAGCCCAGGCTACACAGAAACACCGTCTTGAAAAGCCAAATAGAAAATATATGAGCAAAAAGACTACTTGTTAGAAATCTTTTGTTTTCAGATGGTTTCTTCTTATGGAAATATGAGTTTATTTTGTAGTTAATAAATATTCATTGAGCACTTGGTATGTCCTGAGCACAGGAGTAGTGAGCAAAACAATAACACCTCAAATCCTTGTCCTTACGAGTTTACATTCTGATTGTTAGGGGAGCCCAATAATAAAGTGACTAAGTAAAATACAAAGTGTTAAGTTCTAAGAAGAAAAGATAAATGCACGACAAGAAGTGGGGCTCATTTGAAGTTTTAAATAGGTTAGGCAAGGTTAGCCACGGAAGGCTTTGCTGAACATGTTTTAAGTAGTCTTAAAAGAAGTGAGGGACATCCATGGAAGCAGCTGGCAGAAACTCATTCTGGCATGGTACTGATGTGCAGAGACCCTAAGCTGCACTCCTCAAAGACAGCAAGAATGGCATCCTGAAACCTACCTGGTAGAGGATAGTAGCAGAAAATGAGGGTGCAGAGAGCCGTGTCAGAAAGCACTCTAACGGGAAGTCACTGAAGGATTCTAAGTAGAATGGCATACTCAGATGACATTTGAATAGAAGTAGCAGTCAACTGTGTTGATCTTAGATTGCAGGAAGAGGAAGGCTAGCATAGACTAGTGAAGGAATATTGCTTGGTGTACTGTTACTCTGTCAAGGCCATCACTCCACAATTTATGGAGGGCTTTGTGGTTTGTTTTCACTAGCAGTAGGCTGGGGAGTATTTGTATCATTATCTAGACTTCTAGCTTATCCTTTTAGCAGCTACATGCCATTCCATAGACTGAATACTGTTACAGTTAGCCATTTCTGTAACTTTGCTCTTACAAACAGTGCTTCAATGAAAATCTTTGTATGTGCCTTTTGTATACCTATAAAGAATCAGAATGATCAACTTCAGTGATAAATCCTATTATACTTTGATTGGTATTGCACTGAATTTGTTGAAGACATCTGGTGTTTTGTATTTTTAGATTCTGAACTTTTCTCAACCAGGACTGTGGCACATCTAAGTCCTATACTTTTCCCTTAAGCCTTAAATACTCCAAATACCCAAAAGTCAGTAGTTTTCTATGTTGGATGTGTCTGATCCTCAACTATCTTTTCTTGTCTTCAGTGACTTCTTACTGCTAGTTTTGAAGGACATTGTGATGCAGAGAGCGACCCTCCAGGTCATTCTCATGAGTGCAACTCTGGATGCTGGGCTCTTCTCCAAGTATTTCAGCTACTGCCCAGTCATCACCATACCAGGTAAGCAAAGCACACTGCCCAGTCTCATTCCATTGCTGTGAATCCCTTAGATAAGGAAGGCTTACGACTTCAGAGTTCATTCAGAATTTCTACCTGTCTCTAGAGAAGTGGTTCGTTTACAGCAAAACAACACAATGTAAAACAACTGATGAAGAGGTAATTTATTCCCTTGCCAGATTTTAATTTTGCATGTGACCTTAAAGTCTTAGTTCTTAGGATTTCTAACATTGTGTTTGACATCAGAATATATATTTTTAAGAATAATCTGTCATAAAGAGGGAAGATATGCCTAGTTGTTCATTTGTGGATTGTGCTAACTATCCAGATACTGATTCACTCTGAAAGAAAATGCAGTTGGACAGTCTACATTTTCTTCTGATGCTTCCACAGCCTTGTGGAATAATTACCACTCTGAGCCTGGCCTGTCTTTCTATGGTTGATTGATGACTGCTGGGACAATTTGGAAACATTGACTGAAGTGATAGCATTCTTGGTGACAGCAGAGGAAGAGAAGGAAGCATGTGCTGGGTCCAGAATACAGTGCTGACTGTTTAATGTCTCTGTAGAGAGTGTGCAAGAAAGAAACAGTGTAATGGGTTTTAAAAGGTCCCATGGGGAAATTACCATTTCTTTCTTATCCACCTCCGTTCTCTACTAATAAGAACTTATGCCTACCAATTTCAGTCATCCAAACCTTTTTAAGAATATTTATAAGCTGAGTGTAGTAATATACACCTTTAACCCCAGCACTCGAGAGGCAGACTCAGGGGGCTTTCTGTGAGTTCAAGTACAGCCTGGTCTTCATAGTGAGTTCCAGGACAACCAGAGCTATGTAGAGAGGCCCTGACTCAAAGAACATACAAACAAAATACTTCCAATAACACAGAAAAAAAAAAAAACATGTTTTTTAATTTTATTTTTATTTTTCCAAATACTATTTTAATATGTAGATGGTGCATACAAACATACACACAAAATTTCCAACTTCGCCTACTAGGGATTCTGATAATTCTAGTTTGTTTTCTTGTTTTTCTAGGTCGTGCATTTCCTGTTGATCAGTTTTTTCTGGAAGATGCACTTGCTGTGACAAGGTAAGGAAGAAAGTCTTTGAGCACGGGCATTGTTTATCTTGAGTGTGCCAGGATAGTACCTTCCTTTCTACTTTGTCTTTTGTCTCACGTCTCCACTGAGAAGTTTGTTCTCCTCCCTGTGTCAGCAAGCAGACTCCTAAGTCCTACTTGTTATTAAGTCTGACAAGTGCTTAGTGTCTCTTCATCTGTTTCATCAGCTGTCAAATGTGTCTATTGCTATTAGCATTTCCCGGGGCCATGAGGACCAACTGAGGAATAAGTAGGGTAAAAGTTTAACTAGAGTAACAGAAAAGCACTTGCTGTTCTTCTAGAGGAGCTAAATTCAGCCCCAGCGATCTGATTCTCTCTTCTGGCCTTTACAGGTACCTACATGGCTAAAAAATAAAACTAAAACCAAATAAGCAAAGTTCTAGAACTGTGCCTGACTCATGATACATGCTTTATAAATGTTAACTATTATCATCATGCTCTCAGGAAGTTTGTAATATAGGCTGAATGTTAGGGTGTCCATGTAGGGGACTGGAAAGATGGTTCAGTGGTTAAGCATTCTGACTGCTTTTCTAGAGGTCATAAGTTCAATTCACAGCACCCACATAGGGCTCACAGCTATCTATAACTCCACTCTCAGGGGATCTGATACTTGTGGCCTCCCTGGGCACCAGGCACGTGCACATATCCACATGCAGACACATACACAAACACAACTAAATAAAAACAAATCTCTAAAATTACTTTTTAAGAGCCAGGTGGTGGTGGCACATGCCTTTAGTCCCAGCACTTGGGAGGCAGAGGCAAGCAGATCTTTGTGTTCCAGGTTAGCCTAATCAACAGAATGAGTTCCAGGACAGCCAAGGCTACACAGAGAAACAAAGTAAAAATAAGTAAATAGATAAATACTTTTCTTTTTTTTAAAAAAAAAAAAAAAAAAGGAGGAGGCTAGATGGCTTAGAGGGTAATACTTGCCACCAAGTTGATAGTCTGAGTTTGATCCTGAAACCCACATGGAGGAAGGAGAAAACTGACTTATACAAGTAGTCCTCTGAGTCCATTCAGGCAGGCAGGCAGGCAGGCAGGCAGGCAAGCATGCAAGCTTTCACTTGCGTGCGCGCTCACACTCACACACACACACACACACACACACACACACACACACGTTACGTATACGAAACAAAAAAGTGAGCAATGCCTGTGAGGTTTCAGAACTGGGTAGGAATGTTCATTTCTATTGTATACAAACAGGTTTCTCTATGGCCTTTTGACCTTGAGAATCCTCCAAACTTTTACCCCTTACTGTTAAACCCGCCCTTGCTGGCTATCAGATTTTTAGCTGTCACTTCTGTGACAAAAACTTCTAGATCAGGCTCTTTATTGACAAGTACTAAACCTAGGGTGAAAATACCGCTGATGTGGAACAGCCTGCTGCAGAAGCCTCACTCGGCAGCACGCGGTCCTCAGCCCGCCGCTCCTCTCAGCCCGCCACCCCTCTCAGCCCGCCGCTCCTCTCAGCCCGCCGCCCCTCTCAGCCCGCCACCCCTCTCAGCCCGCCGCTCCTCTCAGCCCGCCGCTCCTCTCAGCCCGCCACCCCTCTCAGCCCGCCGCTCCTCGGCAGCAGACTTGTCCCTCTTTATTACTTCTGCTCCACCTTTCCTTCCAAGTCATCCTTTAACCCTCAGCTTGCACGCTGCCTTGATGAAATCCCCATCTGCTTGTTTCTTAGAGGGTTTAGGCCCTGCTGATGTACCTCTATTGGTACTTTTTCCAATCTGCCTTGCAGATTAGTGACCATCCTGGTCGGTTCTCACTGGTTTGCAAGTTTCTTACAAGGCTCCCTGTATTCACCACACATCACCACACCATATCACACCACACTGCCATGGCCCCTGCATAAAACTGACATTTGGAAAATGCCAAGATAAATGTTGAATGGGAAAGGAGAACATGGCGTTTGATGGGGAGAAGTAGCTGGAGAAAGTCAACAATTATAGAACCACCAAATTTTAGACTTTACAAAAGGCTATGAAACCTTTCTATAAATAACATCTTGTAAAGAATCATAAAGAAGTAAGAACTAAAATGAGAATTATCTGGATGAGCAAGGTAGCAGGGCAAAGGGAGCCCTACTTGTTCACTGTCCCCTAACCCTTATCTTTCCCAGGGCCTCTGAGAAACCTTAGACCTCCAGAGGAAGGAGTTCCCAGTTATGTCAGTCAATTCTCCCAGATGATGAGAAAATATGACCCAGAGAAAGAAAAACAGGACGTCTTTTATAGTAACATTGCATTATATCTGTCAGAACAACTTTAAGCTTACAAACCCAGCAGTCTAATGTACAGATTACAGCTAGCATGCCTGACAGTGGGCTTTCTGACAGTGGGATTTTTTAGTTTGTTTTGTTTTTGTTTCTGTTTTCTTATAATTAAAGAAAAGTCTGGGCAATGGTGGCTCACACCTTTCATCCCAGCACTTGGGAGGCAGAGGCAGGCAGATTTCTGAGTTCGAGACCAACCTGGTCTACAGAGTGAGTTCCAGGATAGCCAGGGCTACACAGAGAAACCCTGTCTTGAGAAACAAAAAAAAAAAACAAAAGACAAACAAACAAACAGACAGACAGACCTTTGAAGCGGACTCTTGGAGGCTCTGTGGCATGGTGATTTAGCTGCAGGCCTAGACCTCCAGTCTAAGCTTTTAGTACCAAGTGTGACTTTTCCACTTCACCATAATAATAGTATTATCTCCAACAAATAGTAAACTGTCTAATGAGAGTCTTGCAGTGTGTTTGATTATGGTCTTGTAGCAATGTTCAGAAAAGACGTGGTAATTCAGGTCTACATTTAATTTTACAGGGTAGAATTAGCTGCTTTAGAATTATAGTTGGAGCCTTGGGGAAGTGGGTGAGATTCTCAAAGAAGGAATTAAAATTTAGGCACTGCAACTAAGAACATAGCTCAGATGTCTTCTGAAAGTCTGTGTCATTCTTCCTGGGTAGCACTTCCATAGTCTTGTCTGAGTTAGGTAAGAACATTAGACAGAACCAATGGCATTCATTCCAGTGTGTTCCCAACCAAACAGGGTACAGCCAGCAGAATCCTGGACTGCTAAGAAAGTAACACATGAGCAGGACAGAAACAACAGCATTCTGCTGAGAGTAAACAAAGTGGGAGAGTAATTTCTGTGTTCTGCAGCAGAAACACGCCACAGAGATACATTCCTTTGTCTTCTCCCTCAGGTATGTGTTACAGGACGGGAGCCCATATATGCGCTCCATGAAGCAGATTGCGAAGGAAAAGCTTAAAGCCAGGCACAACAGAACTGCACTGGAGGAGGTAGAGGAAGACCTGAGGCTGTCCCTTCAGCTCCAGGATGAGGAGGAGTCTGTCAAAGATACAATTCCTGACCAACAGTTAGACTTCAAGCAGCTCCTGATCCGTTATAAAGGTACTGTGCTTACTCAGGAACGGCATCAAGTATGCCAGTGTTTCTTGTCATATCTTTCATACTATGACCCAGAGGAGAGAAACACAGGACGTCTTTTATAGTAACATTGCATTATATCTGTCAGGACAACTTTAAGCTTACAAACCCAGCAGTCTAACGTACAGATTACAGCTAGCATGCCTGACAGTGGGCTTTGTTTAGTTTGTTTTGTTTTTATTTCTGTTTTCTGATTATTAAAGAAAAGTCCAAGGGCTGGAGAGATGGCTCAGTGGTTAAGAGCATTGACTGCTCTTCCAGAGGTCCTGAGTTCAAATCCCAGCAACCACATGGTGGCTCACAACCATCTGTAATGAGATTGAATGCCCTCTTCTGGTGTGTCTGAAGACAGCTACAGTGTACTCATAAATTTTTTTTTTTTTTTTTTTGGTTTTTCGAGACAGGGTTTCTCTGTGTAGCCCTGGCTGTCCTGGAACTCACAGGGTAGTCCAGGCTGGCCTCGAACTCAGAAATCCGCTTGCCTCTGCCTCCCAAGTGTTGGGATTAAAGGCGTGCGCCACCACGGCCCGGCATACTCATAAATTTTAAAAAAATAAATAAAGAAACAAAAGTCCAGGCAATGGTGGCGCATGCCTTTCATCCCAGCACTTGGGAGGCAGAGGCAGGAAGATTTCTGAGTTCGAGGCCAGCCTGATCTACAGAGTGAGTTCCAGGACAGCCAAGGCTACACAGAGAAACCCTGTCTCGAAAAACCAAAGGAAAAAAAACAAAAAAGAAAAGAAAAGTCTTTGATAGGAGAGAAAGAAAAGCCAGCTGACCCTGCAGGAGTAACAGGGGTTAGCGCTCCTACGGAAGATATGTGAGAGATACAGGAGTCTAGGAAAAAGAGCGGGAAGGTGAACTGAGAGCTGGGACTAGCCTCAGCTTTAAGGACAAAGGCAAAGTAATAACCTTGGACTTCCTGTGTACATAATCTCTGATTATGTAGAAAGCAGGTTTCATAGGAAGGAACAGTAGCCAGATGCAGTATGTCACAGGAGGAGGGAATCCCTAACAACACAATTAAAATGTTTAAAGGAGGAATTTTTTTAAAGATGCCATTTTATTTTGAGACAGAGGTTTTACTATATTGCATGGGCTAGCCTTGAACCCTTGCTTCAGCTTCCCAAGTAGCCAGGTCTATAAGCATATGGCATTATACTCACTTAAATATGTTATTTGTAAAGACCATGTATACTGCTGGTGTGTAAAATTTACCCAATACTTAAGTAAATCTCATACCTCTCCATGAATGACTTAACAACAAAGGGAATTAATAACTATTACACGGGAGAGAACGATCAAGCTAACCACCAATAATGGGGCAAGACAAGACTGCAGACCTTAGTCATGCACTGGATACTTGCACTGAAATACCACAACATTATTTTGTGGTATTTCAGTCAAAAATGCATGACTTGATTGTAGTGAACACCAGAAAAAACAAATAGAGGGACACTCTTCAAAATAGTCTTTAAAATGCCAATATTGGCCTGGAGAGATTGACTAGTGGGCACATTATGAGGATTTGAGTTCAGATCCCCAGAGCTTGTATACCAGCCAGGCATGTCAGTGAGTGCTCGCTCGCACCTTAACAGGAGGCGGGGCTGGAACACATACAGCCAACAGGAGGATCAGTCAAATTGAAACTGGATTTCAGGGGGCTGGAGAGATGGCTCAGCGGTTAAGAGCACGGACTGCTCTTCCAGAGGTCCTGAGTTCAAATCCCAGCAACCACATGGTGGCTCACAACCATCCATAAAGAGATTGGATGCCCTCTTCTGGTGTGTCCAAAGACAGCTACAGTGTACTCATAATAAAAAATAAATAAATAAATCTTTAAAAAGAAACTAGATTTCAGGTTCAGTGAGAGACCCAAAAAGCTGGGGAAGCTTTTGCTACGACTCCAGTGGTAGGAAGTTTATAGAGTCTTACCTGGACCATTTGTAGATCAACATCAAAGGGATGCAGTAAGTTCTTTCGGGGTGGGGGGGTCAAAAGAGGACCTGGAACTCACTATGTAGACCAGGCTGGCCTTGAACCCACAGAGATCTGCCTGTCTCTGCCTCCCAAGTAATGGGATTAAAGGCCTGTAACACTATGCCCAGCATTGAGGAAGTTCTTAAATTCACATGCATCCTTCAAGGAAGATCTATCATTTCTGTCTCTGTCTTAAAGGGACCTAAAAGTTGAGTACTGTTGTAAGGTGCTAGTGAGACAGCTGAGTTCCATTCCTGTCTCCCTGTGGTAACTGTTACCTGGGCTTCTAGATGATGGGACTCAGGGTTTGATTGACTCTGGGAGGAGTTTCTAAAATGTGCCTGACTGAATTTTATTCTAGATCTTAAACTTTGGATAAATATGTGATGGTGAATGGAGAAGGAGGAGGAGAGAGTTAAAAGTTCTAACAGGGCAAGTGCTGTCAAGGGCTTCTCTCTGGGTCGCTGCCCCAGAAAAACAAAGTATGTTTGAGCTGGGGCTGTAACTCAGTTGATACAAGGATTAAAGTGTGGGCTGCCACCACCCAGCAACGTCCCTGCTCTTAAGTTTATATGACACTGAAGGGAGATGGGTCAGTAAGCAAAACAATTTCAGGCAGTGTCACATACTAGTAGGGACTTGACAGGGAGCCTTGGCTTTGCTCTCCAGCAATACAGAAACTAGATGTGCTGGTGTGTGCGTATAGTCCCAGCACTTGAGAGGGAGGCAAGAGGATCTGAAGTGCTACGGCTAGCCTTAAAGAGAGGAAGAGGGACAGTGTGTGGACTTCTGCAACCAGTATTTTCTGAGGGACTAAACGAAAAAGGTCACCAAGTAAGCACCTTAGATTCGAACTCCTGTGCTATTGAACTGACCCAACACTCACAAACCTCACAGGTATAGGGTTTAATTATTCTTCTGATTTTTACTTTTCTTTCAGGGGTGAGCAAGTCAGTCATCAAGACAATGTCTGTCATGGATTTTGAAAAGGTCAACCTTGAATTAATAGAGGCCTTGTTGGAGTGGATTGTAGATGGCAAACACTCCTACCCTCCAGGTAACTCTCTTTTCTCAGGCCCCAGTGATGCACATAGGAAACACTAAGTCTGGTCTTGAGTGGGTTTCCTCTATATGTCCTCATTACAGGCCATCCTATCTGTGATCCTCTTCTCACTCTTACTCAGCATAACAGGACTAGTATGTGACACTGCCTGAAATTGTTTTGCTTACTGACCCATCTCCCTTCAGTGTCATATAAACTTAAGAGCAGGGATGTTGCTGGGTGGTTGCAGCCCACACTTTAATCCCAGCACTCTGGAGGCAAAGGGAGGTAGATCTCTGAGTTCAAGGCCAGCCTGGTCTACAGAGCAGGTTCCAAGACAGGCAGGTCTATGCAGAGAAACTGTGTCTTAAAAAACCAGAATTAAAAGAACAGGGCTTCTTGTTCTCCTGTATCTCTCAGCTCCTAGGAAAGGACTTGGAACATTTAAGTATAGAAGTTTTTTAAATTAAGACAGGGTCTCACTTTGAGGTCCTAGATCACCTAAAACTCATTATATAGAACAGGCTGGCCTTGAACTCACAGAAAACCACCTGCTTCTGCCTTCTAAATGCTGGGATTAAAGGTGTACACTACCATGCCTAACTAAAAGAAATTTTTGTTGAAGGGTTGCGTGCTGATTGAGTGGAATAATAGATTAATACAAGACTTTATATGTTCACTACATAGTACTTAGGAGCAGTGATAATGGCTGCTTTCTGTGTTTGGACTTTATCTTTAGGATGTTTTCTCAGGAGACTTGAAAGCCATGCAAACGGGTGCTGCTAATGCATTACCAATAGACTAGTGGCCTGGTTTCATTCCAAAGAAAAAGATTTTTTTAAAAACAAACATGCCAGCCTAAAAGAAATTCTAGAAAATTACCAAAATTCACCAGGAATGGTGGCACATGCTTTTAATCTCAGCCCTTGGGAGGAAGAGCCAGACAGGTCTCTGTGAGTTCACGGCTGCCCTGGTGTACACAGCAACAGAGAAGTTCCAGTTTAGCCAGGAATACATAGTGAGACCCTGTCTCGAAACAAACAAACGGACAACAACAACAAAACAAAAAAAGAATCAGTGATATATTTGTGAATATGAGAGCTATCCCTCACGGGTGGCCAACCCATGGGGGAGGAATAGATAATTATAAAGTAGACAAAAATATAGACAAAAATATTTCCTATCTGTTGATCGATAGATCAGTAGATCAATAGATTATCTTACCACTCTAAGTTGTGTGCCATTTAGTGCAAAAGAGCATGGGATGGATCTGAGGCCAGAAACTGAAAGTCTGTATTGAGGCAGACAGCTTACCAGCTAAGACCCAGCCAAGGGCTGAGTAGTGTGTCACCTACTGATGCCCTTCTTATGTAGGGTGGCTGTGAAGGCCAAATGAGGTAATGTGTGTGAAAAAAAATCCCTGTGCTGTTTGGCCCTCCTCTATTTTCGTGATGAGTTAGACTCCTTCCTAGTTTCATGGGGAGAGTGAGCCATGACTATAGGTAATGAGTTCAGGAGATCTGTTTTACATCCATGCTAGACAGCTAACATGGACATCCTGCTTACATGTGTAAGACTGAGGGAGACATTAGTGAAGAGATTATCTGCTGTTTTCATGAATGAAGCACAAGAGAAAGCTGGGTGTGGAGGCTCATGCCTATAACCTCAGTACTTAGGCCACTGAGGCAGGAGACTCAACACAGGCTAAAGGGCGGCCTGAACTACAAGTCTCAAGACTGGGTCAAGACCACCTCAACTACCAAGTGATTGGTCTCAGCAATGTACAGAAGTAACTAACTATTGGGGAGGGACTGCTGTTAGGACAGAAACACGCCGTAATCTCTTGTGGTTGCTTATTTTCCTTAATGGACAATATTAAAGGCCATCTGTGGTTAATAAGACATGGCTAGTTAGTATACTATCTCTTTCAGACGTGTCTAATCTTCGATAATCAGATCAGAGTACCAGTTATAGTTTTTATCATGTCCAGTAAAATGTCTGGGTCTCATTAACAAAAGAATCTTCTGGTCTAAAGGTTACTCATCTACAGTAGAAACAGATAACAGTGACCAGGGTACTAAAGTATGTTGAAGAGCTTAGGTGGGTCTGATATGTGCAAGGTATTGGCTTCGGTTCTCAGATGTTTCTGTACACACACATGGCGGGGGGAGCTTGGCTAGCGCTTCTGAATAACTTAAAGCATGCTTTTCTATATCTCAGTTTTCTATTGGAAAAGGGTAAGACTATTTTGTCCTTATTAAATCAGAGTATATACAAAAATGTGATTTCATATTCATTTAAATACTGAGGGTTTACAAAGAAAAACCGATAGTGAAAAGTAATTAAACTGTTGAGCTATATTAGTTTTCCTTGTTCATTGATTTATTTCTCTTTATTCCCAGGTGCTGTACTTGTGTTTTTACCAGGGCTAGCAGAGATCAAGATGCTCTATGAACAGCTACAGTCTAACTCTCTTTTCAACAACAGACGCAGTCACCGGTAAGCCACTTGTTCTCTATCCAGAGTCATCCACTGCAGCCATCTCTAAAGATGAAGAGCAGAAGGGTTCCTATGGTCGTCCCTCCCCTCCTTAGACTGTGGTGTCACCTCTCAAACATGTGTGTGTTTATTCCAGCTAGAAATGGGAGACCTCTGCTCCAGGAATGTTACTCCATTCCATCAAGGATGGACATTTCTTTTCACTTATCATAGTGACTCAGCAAATCTGCGTGCAGTTTCAGTTGCCAGATTCCTGAGGAGGAGGGGGAGCTGGGGAAAGCTAGCATTAATAATAACAAAGAAATGCTGCCATTTTGAGAGAAAACAATTTTTCATCAGTCACTGGATGTGCCATCACATACAAGGAAGGGCAAAGTTAGCTAACAAACACTCCTAGAAATCTAGCAGTGACTATCCTAACTTGCATCATGCTTTGCCCCCCCCTCTCTGGACTTAAGGCAAAAGACTATTCTTTGCTGGTTAGTTTGTTTTAGGCTTGTTACTTATAAAATATCAATCATTTATTCCTCTTGGTGGCTTACCACTGAATAACCCCAGAACTTTTCCCAGGTTGGCACAAGGTTTTTGTTTCTGGAAGGCTGTATTTTATGAGACCAGAAGGAGCCCTCAGGCCTGGAAGACCTGGGCCTTAAGGGCTTGCTCAAAGCTGTCAGATGCTGTCTTAGTATTTCCATTGATGAGAAGAGACACCATGACCAAGGCAACTCTTCTGAGGGACAACATTTAATTAGGGCTGGCTTACAGGTTCAGAGGTTCAGTCCATTATCATCATGGTGGGAAGCATGGCAGCATCCAGGCAGACAGGGTGCTGGAGAAAGAGCTGAGAGTTCAACATCTTCAACCCAAGGCAGCAGGAGGAGATTGATCTGGCTCACACTGGCCAGACTTAAGTATACAAATGAGACCTCAAAGCCCTGTCTCCACAGTGACAGACTTCCTCTAACAAGGCCACACCTCCCCCAATTGAGCCACGCCTCCTAATAATGCCACTTCCCATGAACCAAGCATATTCAAACTACTACAACTCTTGATTTAATTAATTTCAGTAGAAATTTACCCACTGCAGGTCAATTTCAATGGTTCATGCCAGAATGCTTACTGTGGCTCACTTCCTTTTAGATGTGTTATTCACCCACTTCACTCATCGTTATCCAGTGAAGAGCAGCAGGCGGTGTTTGTGAAACCTCCAATAGGCGTAACTAAGATTATCATTTCCACCAACATTGCTGAGACATCCATAACCATTGATGATGTGGTTTATGTCATCGATTCTGGGAAAATGAAAGAAAAGAGGTAGGCGAAGTGACTAACCCCCTTCAGGATAACACAGCTGTTAATGGTTACTGCCACTGAATACTCTTGAAAAGAATATTGTATGTGGTTCCATGGCCAGTGTCGTGAATGTGGAAGTCAGACAAGGATGCAAATCACAAATGCAAGTGGATTCATTTTCCCATGGGATTTTTTTCCTGTACTTGGATGAGAAGGAAATGGCTAAAGAAAATGTGTGTGGTGTCTGATGGGCCTACATCATCATGGCACTAGTTATACCACTGCCCTACAATAAACCAGACTGTATACCCTGAGGAATAAGGTGGTTGTCTTACATAAGTAAAACTCTTGTCGGTGCCCTGTAGTCCTGACAACATTCTTAAAAGTAACTCAGGAAAGTACTTGCAGAACTATGTTCAATCCCCAGAACCCACACTTAAGAAAGGAAGGAAGACCCGGTCAGTGATAGCATATCATATGCCTTTGAACCAAGCACTTGGGAGGCAGAGGCAGGTGGATCTCTATAAATTCGAAGCCAGCTTGGTCTACAAAGAATGTTCCAGGACAGCCAAGGCTACACACAGAAACTATGTCTCAAAAAAAGGAAGGAAAGAGAAGGAGAGAGAGAAAGGGGGAAAAGGAGGGAGACGTAATGCACTTGTCATATTTGGGGAAGGAGAGACAGGAAAACCACTCATGTTCACTGGTCAGCCAGCCTACCCTACTGGACGTGTCCCAGGCCAGTGAGAGAGAGAGAGAGAGAGAGAGAGAGAGAGAGAGAGAGAGAGAGAGAGAGAGAGACCAACGGAGGAGGTGGGAGAGACAGTATGGGAAGAACTACAGGCAGAGTTAGTCTCTGGCTTACATACACATGCACACAGAATAACTCAATCTTCCATGTCCTTTTCCTTTCTAGATACGATGCCGGCAAAGGAATGGAAAGTCTAGAGGACACATTTGTGTCTCAGGCCAATGCTCTGCAGAGGAAAGGCCGAGCTGGCCGAGTTGCATCTGGAGTCTGCTTCCATTTGTTCACGAGCCACCACTACAACCACCAGCTTCTGAAGCAGCAGCTCCCAGAAATCCAAAGAGTGCCTCTGGAGCAGCTGTGCCTCAGGTGACGTCCCGGTTTGCCTCCTCTGCACGCCCAGCCCACGCCTCTCCTTCAGTTAAGTTTCATGGTCTTTTTCCTAGCAGAGGACATTGTGCTTAGAACAGAGTGGATGGAGTCGGTCATTTGCATAAAGCCCATCAGTGTGGTCCTTTCCTTCCTTTTAACTCTCTGCACATAGAGATTCTCACATTTCAGAGCGTGACCTTACAATAATTCTCAAAAATACATTTCTAAATTAGGAACGTAACTTGACTTTTCAGAGAATTTCAGCCAGAGGACACAGATAATCATAGTATGCCAGCAAAAAGTCTATAGCCTCATTATCAGTTAGAGAAAACTAAACAAGACTTACACCACCATTATTAGCTAATGAACAATGGCATAAGATGGGATTTAGTAAGTAGTTGAACAGATTCAATATTACATGAGCTAAAGAAGTTTTAATTCAATGTTTATGAAAAATTGCTTGATGATATAAGAAATGCACATTATCCATACTCTTTTATCCAGTTGTTAACTTAAAAAGGTAAATAAAATAACTGAGGTGGTAAGGCTTAGTTGTATAAAGCTCTTCTTTTTTAAGTGCTGAGCATGGCAGTCAAGCCCTCTGCCCCGTGCTACAATCCTCCTGCGCTCCGCCAGCACAGTTCATCCTTTTGTCCTCCTTGCAGTTTCACTACATTTGTCACATCAGCTCATCACTGCAGGGAAATGCCCCAGTGAGAAAGCTAAGCTACAAATATATGTACATTAATGAGTAACAGCTGTATTACCTGAGCTGATAACACCAAAAGAGATTCTAAGACCAGGTGGTGGTGGTGTGCACCTTTAATCCCAGCACTCTGGAGGCAGAAGCAGGTGGATCTCTGAGTTTGAGGCCAGCTTGGTCTACAGAGTGAGTTCCAGGACAGCCAGGGCTACACAGAGAGACCCTCTCTCAAAACAACAGGAACAAGCACAGACAGTGTGACTGTCGGGTCCTGTGTAGTTCTGTTTTCAGCTTGAGGAGCCTCCCTGCCTTCCACGGCAGCTGTCCAGTGTCCCTTCCCACCCCAGTATTCAAGATTTCCACATCCTTACCAATATTTCATTCACCATCTGAATTCTCTTTCATAATCTGAACCCGCTGTTAAGAGAAGAAGGCAATTTTGAAAGTTTGCTAAAAGAATTTCTTTTTTTTTTTTAATTTTATTGGATGTTTTATTTACATTTCAGAATTTCTTAATATGGGTAGGTAGACTTTTTAGTGTCTCTGTAGTTTATTGCTAAGAAAACGAGAGGTCAAGATTTTTAAAGGCTTTACCTAAAGCAGCACAGCAGCTGGGTATGGGGATCCCTGCTTGTAATCCTGGATCTGGGGAGGCTGCTTCTATTCACAAACCATCAAAGGCTGTGTGGCTTAGAAAAGCACGTAGGAGGAGTTGGAGAGAGGGCTTAGAGATTAGGAGTGCTGCAGCTCTTCCAGAAGGCCCGAGTTCAGTTCCCAGAGGCCATGGTCAGACAGCTCATAACCATTTGGAATACAGTTCCAAGGGAGCCTCTGACAGCACCCGCACTGTGTGCGCATACCTACATGCAGACACACCTACACAGAATTAGCAAGGAGTAAATCAATCTTTTTTGTTGTTTTTTTTGTTTTTTCGAGACAGGGTTTCTCTGTGTAGCCCTGGCTGTCCTGGAACTCACTCTGTAGACCAGGCTAGCCTCGAACTCTCGAACTCAGAAATCCGCCTGCCTCTGCCTCCCGAGTGCTGGGATCAAAGGCGTGCACCACCACCGCCCAGCAAATCAATCTTTTTTTAAAGGCATTTCTTACTCAAGAAACAAAAGTTATCCCTCTGCTTCCTTCTGCCAGATATCAAATTTACAAATCATGATTTTCTTTTCTTTTTCAGAATTAAAATTTTAGAAATGTTCAGTACTCATAACCTCCAGTCTGTGTTCTCTCGGCTCATCGAACCTCCACACATTGACTCTCTCCGGGCCTCCAAAGTGCGGTTGCGAGACTTGGGAGCCTTGACTCCGGATGAAAAGCTGACCCCTCTGGGTTACCACTTGGCCTCTCTGCCCGTGGACGTGAGGATTGGCAAACTGATGTTGTTAGGATCTATCTTCCGCTGTCTGGACCCTGCTCTCACCATTGCTGCCAGCTTGGCTTTTAAGTCCCCTTTTGTAAGTGAACATTTGTCTAAATTAGAATTTATGTCACAGTCTCGAAGGAGGCTTTAGACTTCAGAGGTATATGAGCCCCTAAAAATTTGCATCTATGTGGGATGTGAAAGATTTCAAAGCACAATGGTATTTGATCCTTAGAAAAATCTATATCTCCCCACCCCACCCCCCAAAAAAACTTGGAAATTAGAGGTATAGCTTTTTAAAATAGTATGCTTTTTGTTTGCTGTTGCTTATTTTAGAAAAATCAAAAATAGTAGACCAGCAAGATACCACTTTATAATTTCAAAAGGTAATTTAGCACATTTATCAATTTTAAAAAGTAACTGTGTTAAAGATAATTTGCACATACAGTCCACTCATGTAAAGTGTCTAAGTCAGTCACTTTAGGAGTTAAAGTATAGTACTTTGTAGCCTCTGTGAGGCCTCAGACTTACTCTCCAGCACTGAAGCGGGGAGGAACAATTTTGGGTTTTGTAAAAGCATCCCACTATGACCAGTTTTCAAGGCCAGCCTGAGCTGCATAGTGAGTTCCATGCTAGTCTGGCCTATAAAGTAGAATCTCTGTCTCAGACATCAAAAAAGAAAAAATAAGTTGGGTGTGGTGATCTATATTCTAGGAGCAGAGGCAGGATGATCACAACAAATTTGAAGCCAGCTTAGTATACATAGTAAATTCTAGGCTAGCCAGAGTCTCACAGTGAGAATGTCTTAAAAAAAAAAAAAAACAACAGGGGCTAGAGAGATGGCTCAGCAGTTAAGAACACTGGCTGCTCTTCCAGAGGACCTGGGCTCAATTCCCAGCACCCACATGGCACCTTTCGGCTGTTTGTATCTCCAGTTTCGGGGATCTGACACTTTCTCTGACACACGCAGGCGAAGGGTCAGGGCACGCAAAGGTAAATCATTAAAGAAGAGAGAGAGCCGAACGGCAGATCGAGTACATAAAACGGGCGGTCCCTGATGGCTGTCTTTTGCCATTTGGTCTTAAAAGACCAAAAGAGCTTCTCCTGGACTCATTTTGAACTCACAGAACAAAAAGGCCCTTCACTGGCTGCACTATCATGCTTGCCTTGAATAAG
Organism: Grammomys surdaster; assembly: GCF_004785775.1. Lineage (NCBI taxonomy): Eukaryota > Metazoa > Chordata > Mammalia > Rodentia > Muridae > Grammomys > Grammomys surdaster. Next base: position 13,560,967 of record NW_021604607.1, read on the forward strand.
CCTGCACATGGAGTAGTAGACTTTGTCCCTGCAAGATACTTTCCCCAGGTAGTGGCTTAAGCAGCAGGAAAGTGCCCTTTGAAACCTCAGAGAAACCATGTCCTTCAAATCCATTCCTCATTTAGGTGTCTCCCTGGGATAAAAAAGAAGAGGCTAATCAGAAAAAGCTGGAATTTGCATTTGCAAACAGTGATTATCTGGCCCTTCTATGCGCATATAAGGTAAGGGAACTCAGAACTTAGATGTGGAGCCACAGCTGGCACCAGTGTCAGAGTAAGTTCAGCTTGATTCTCTCCACAATTTAGGGTTGGCAGCTGAGTACAAAAGAAAGCGCACGAGCAAGTTATAATTACTGCAGACAGAATTTCCTGTCTGGGAGAACCCTGCAGGTGAGTTCTGTGCCGTTCCCTCATCATTTCTGCTGTAGTGGCTGGCAGCTGCCCAGAGGGGTTGTCAGGACAATGGGAATGCTGTCTTCTCAGCTGTGCAAAGTGGACTCCTGAACACGAGGATATGGGTTTCATCTTCCCCTGTGACATTGTTACAGGCTTCCTTCCAGAGCGTCTGGGAAGCCAAAGTCTCGATGGAGAAGGTCTCTACAAAGCTTTTGTTTTACTAACAGGCTGGAGGCTGGAGGAAGGGAGGCCCAAGATGGAGGCCCAAGGACATAAACCAGTGTTGTTAGCACTCCTGCTTCAGACATCTAGTTTCTCCTCTTCTGGTAGATAAGTTGTACCAGGGATCTGACCTGACCTGTTTTGTTCAGACCAGTGAAAGGAATCAGATTCAGGTTTCCAGCATGCTAAGCAAACCATCCCCATCCATATATGCCTCCCACCTTTGAAGTAATGGGCCCTTTTGTGTTGCCAGGTCTGTCCTCAACACCTGTACTCAGTCCTCTTGCCTCTCTCTGCCTTCCAAGTAAGGAGACCACCACAAAAAACCACAAGACAAAGACACTGGCACATTTTAGTGTCTGAGTGTAAAACACTTCATAATGCCCCCATATTCCCAGCATCAGCTGTGATGCACTAAGACCATAAGGTAGGACACAAGGGAGAGTTCTGCAGATGAGTTTTACTGAGAAACGTTAGCTCCAGGCTCAGGTAAGGGACTGACAGGACCTGGATAGAAACGCAAACAGTAAGGTTAGAAAATAAAGTAACAAGCCTGATGGTGGTGGCGCCCGCCTTTAATCCCAGACCTTGGGAGACAGAGCAGGCAGATCTCTGTGAGTTAGATAGAGGGCAGCCTGGTCTGCAGAGAGTTCCAGGATAGCCAGTGCTACAAAGATAAACCCTGTCTCGAAAAACAAAGCAAAAGGCAACAAGCAGTACCACAAGCAAAAATAAATTATATTTGTTTTGCCCATCCCAAGAATTTGCAAGAAAATCAGAGCACTCAGTTAAAATGTGTAAAATATAAAATGATCAAGGGGGTTTTGGAGGATTCCATGTAACGGTCTCCCTCTGTCTGTCAGTTTGTAATAAATGAAAGCCACCTTTTACAAAGGGCAGAGTCCAACTGCACTCAAGACTACTCACCGTTGTTACACAGTTGTGAGCCATTCACCTTGGATGTGCTGCTAGCTCTTTCTTTAAAAGGTCCATCCCTTCTTTCAGGAAATGGCCAGCCTCAAGCGGCAATTCACTGAGCTGCTGTCCGACATAGGGTTTGTAAAAGAGGGACTCAGAGCAAAAGAAATTGAAAAAAGAGCCCAAGGAGGAGATGGTGTCCTGGATGCCACAGGAGAGGAGGTAAGGAATGCCACTTCTGTCGTGAGTGACTTTTAATTCTAGTAGCATGGCACTGAAATGTGAGCAGGGGCACTGTGGCCATTCCTCACTTCAGCCAGTGCACAGTGGCACACTGGATTCTCGGTCCACAAATGTGTCAGCTGACCTTCACGAGATCAGGAGTTTTTCCAGTTCATTGTCAACACAGCTTTCTTTTAAATTTCACACTTGTTCTTGATAATTCTGTAATTCACAGTAGGCTCTAGTACTGTTTTCTCAAAACAGGCCAGCCTTTACCAACCAATGTCTCAGATGTAATTTTAGAAAGAGACTTCTTCCCGCTGAACTTATGTTCCTTTGTTTTAAAACAATTAGTATTTGCTGGAGAGTCTGACTGTCTCACAAACCAGATTTTTTTCTCTCCATGATGCTTATCAACACCAGCTCTGTTTATTTGTTTAAATCTGTGCAAAAAGAGTTCACTTTGATCATGCTAGGCATCAGGACTTGGAACCAGTGTCACCTTGGCTCTAGTGAGGCCCCCTTAACCACATCACAGTCCAGAGCACTAGCTTCACAACTGCTATTCGTGCATCTAGAAAAAAATCATTGTAAGCTCTTTAAGACTGGATGCTGCCCACTTGAGAGGCAGAGGCAGGCGGATTTCTGAGTTCGAGGCCAGCCTGGTCTACAGAGTGAGTTCCAGGACAGCCAGGACTACACAGAGAAACCCTGTCTCGAAAAACCAAAAAAAAAAAAAAGACTAGATGCTGCCATGCTCCCACCTTGATGATAATGGACTGAACCTCTGACTCTGTAAGCCAGCCCCAGTTAAATGTTGTCCTTAAAGAGTTGCCTTGGTCATGGTGTCTGTTCACAGCAGTAAAACCCAAACTAAGACAGCAGTGTACTTTTAATTCCAGCATTTGGGAGACAGAAACAGCTGGATCTCTGTGAGTTCGAGGCCAGTGTGGTCTAGATAATGAGTTTCAGGCCAGGCAGGACTAAAGTGAAACTGTCTCAAAAAAAAAAAAAAAAAAAGAAAGAAAGACATATGACGGCAAACGTGTGACACCTCATATGGTAATGCTATGTTTCTCTCACAGGCTAACACAAATGCTGAGAACCCCAAGCTGATATCAGCAGTGCTGTGTGCTGCTCTGTATCCAAATGTAGTGCAGGTAACAGGACACTTTTTCTGAATCCTCCTGTTTTTTGTTTTATTAGTAACAAAAGAATAAACTAAGTTTGCTCATTAGTCATCTTCAGTAGATACACACACAGCACAAGGATTCCCAATTCATTCATTCTCCCAATCCCAGATATTGTATGAGACAAGGTTGTAAATGAGCCTACAGTGCACACACACAGACTGCCTAAGTTTAGTAGTACAAAGAAATGCAGATTTACACAAGGAAATAGACTTGTTTACTCTTAAAATTGGCAAAAAGAACATCTAATAATTAATACTGACGCTGTGTGAGTCCTTAAATAACCACTCTGGGTGAGAATAAAATTTAAATATCTGTCCTAACTATGCTCCATTTCTAGAGTTGTTAGAGAAAATTTGCAAAAATATGCACAAAGTTATAGCCAGGAAGATAGTCACTCAGATCTAATTTTAACCCAGCAAATCTAAATTTGCAGTAGCGTGTACCAGCTGTGGTGGTGCACACCTGTAATCACTGAACAGGAGAGACGGAGGGAAAAGGACCGGAAGTTCAAAGGCTGCCTCAGCTACACAAGTCCGACATCACATTGGCACTTAAGACATGCTCAATCAATCAATCAATCAATATGAAGTTATAGACACTTACAATAAGGTACTATATAATAATGCTTTAGGAAAATCTTGAACAAATATAAAAATGTGTTCAATATACAAAGTTTAAGAAGCAAGTGGTGGTGGCCAGGCAGTGGTGGCGCACGCCTTTAATCCCAGCACTTGAGAGGCAGAGGCAGGTGGATTTCTGAGTTCGAGGCCAGCCTGGTCTACAGAGTGAGTTCCAGGACAGCCAGGGCTACACAGAGAAACCCTGTCTCGAAAAACCAAAAAAAAAAAAGAAGAAGAAGAAGCAAGTGATACAACAGCCCTGGGACAGGGAGATGGCTCAGTGGATAAAAGTGGCTGCCTGGAAGCCTCCTACCTGAGTTTGATCCCTGGGGCCTACATGGTGGGAAAAGAGAACCGGTTCATGCAAGATGCAAGCTGTTCTCTGACCTCCACATGGTGTGCATGCCTACACGCACACACACACACACACACACACAATCTTATACACAGTCAAATACTATAAATATATATCACAGCACTGGGAAGATGAAACAGGAGAATCACAGGTTTGAGGCTAACTAAGGCTACAGAGTAAGTTCCAGGATAACCTGGGCTGTACATTGAGACCCTGCCTTGAGAGAAAAATGAAACATAAAAAGAAGCAAACTATTCAAGCAATTCTTGTTTGTGCCAAAGTACAAGTCCTGCAATGAAAATATGTTTGTCTATTTTCATAAATACTTGTTATCTAGGTCAAGACCCCAGAAGGAAAGTTCCAGAAGACCAGTTCTGGAGTTGTCAGACTGCAGCCAAAGTCAGCTGAGCTGAAGTTCGTTACCAAGAATGACGGATATGTCCATATTCACCCTTCCTCAGTAAACTACCAGGTCAGCATGGCCGTGTTTAGTATGCTACCTATGGCACATCCTCAAATGAGAAATGCAGTCCCTAAAGCAGACAAGCCTTAGTCCATGACTTGCAGTGTCTCCAGGAGTACCATGGAATTAGAGAAGGTTGAGTCTATGGAAACAGACTGACAAGCTGTTTCTGGAAAGGCTTTCCAATTTGAGAAAATTCTACTCTATACAAAAGTGCTCATTCCTGCTCTCAAGTGAACACTGTTCCTGTGGACTGGTTTAGGAAGTCATGAGGTAATTCTGCCATCAGCATCTTTTTGCCAGTCCTTTATTCTGTCCTTCCTTCAGCCTGCTGCTATGAGACTGTTGCCTCTTCCCCATTGGTAAACTCATTCATGGTCACAGTAACCTTTAATTGTCAAATCTAAAGGGACATCACCTCGTCTTCTTGTGGCTTTTGACATTGTTAACTTCTCTCATCTCAAATCAATGACTCTTTGCTCCTAAAGTAGCCCCTCCTGTCCCTGGTCACCGTCTGCTTTACCAGGTCCCCTTCCTCTGCTCTGAGGCAGTGGCCTGCCTTCCTTCTACTTTTCTCACTGTGGTATGTGCACACTCCTCAACCCTCACTGTAGTGTGTATACTCTCCTCGACCCTCACTGTAGTGTGTGTATACTTCTTGACCCTTTGAGAGCACACCATCATGCTGAGAGCATGCCCAGTACATGCTGACCCAAAGTCTATCCAGAGCTCAGCGTTTTCTGAATTTTCCTGCTAGAGGGCAGCAGCTAGAGTCCTCCAGTCACCTCAGATCAAACTCATCATCTTCCTGTTCACATTCTCTTCCTGTGTACTGTCCTGATAAATGGTACCATCTGGCTCAGAGCCTGATGTCATGAAGACTTCTGCTGTTCTCCACGCTGATTCAATTGGTCACCACTTGAGGCAGTGCCACCTTTGCCTCTTCTCATGACCACTGCCACTTCCTCACTTCAAACCCCAAACATAGTTACATAAAGTACTGTAATAGTCTGGAATCCTCTCTAGCCTTCTGCTTTACTGCTCTGTTAGCTTGATCCTTTTCTTAAATCTTCATATGTGGAGTCCATTGAAGACTCTGACTTGATCCTTCACATCTGGCCCCGGTCCCTCAAAACCCACTTCCTCTGTCACTCGTATGCTGCAGCAATGCTCATGCAGCAACAGTGTTTCCCATTACCATGACACCAGACATGCTGCTTCTATACCCAGAATGATTGTCTCATTCCTCAGGAAGCCCGTGCTTACTCTGGCATTTCCACTAAGAATCATCTCCTGGATGGGGGTGTGGCTTAGTGGTAGAGTGCTCACCTGGTATACAGCAAGGTCCTGTGTTCAATCCTTAGCACTTCCAACTCAGAACAGAGTTCCCTTAGTGCCACTCCCCATGGTACTATTGAAGAAAGTGGTGATAAACCATGGGAAGGGCCTCCTCAAGCTCAGAGGACCAGGAGGCCATCCACTCATCTTGACTGCCTCTGACTTTAGAGAGCACAGGCCTAAGTTAGCTCCACCCTTCAGTTAGCCACGTGGAAGACAGCACTCATGCAGCCCCATGCAGTCCTGCTAGTCTGTCTCTGTGTTGTAGGCCATGAAGGACAGTGAATGATCAGGGCCCTTCCACTCAAGCAGGTCTAGCTGTGTAGACAGGCAGGGAATAAGTCAGTGGTAAATGCCCTAGAGAGAAAGTTAAGCAGTCAGCAAGACTGAGAGAGGAGCCCTTTCTATAGAACAATTTGAGAAGAACTCAATGGTTAAAAACAAGCGAGTCCTGAATGAAAAGCAAGCCATACAGATCTCTAAGGAGAGAACATTCCAGCACAGGAAGTAAGTCCTGAGACTAGGAGTAAGAGTTTATTTGGGATGTTCCAGGATATGCAAGAAGGCAACAGATGATAAAGTTCGGTGGGGTTACTGATCCAGGTGAGTGTGACGGGAGCTGTGCATGGGCCAGGGTCGGGCATGTAGGGAATTTAGATTTCTAACCTTTGGAGAACCACTGGAGTGTTTAGGCCATGACTGAAAGATCACTGTGGCTGCTGTGAAAAGATACTGTTAGGTGTGGAAGCAGCAACAGCTTGAGCACAGAGGAAGGAAGGTGAAGGGCAAAGGTTTGTAGTAACAAAGTAGCTAGAAAGTCATGAGACTGGGACTGTGTCAGAGCCTATCTATTTTAAACACAGCTGTCAGGACTTGATCTTCTACATGGAACTCAGCAGAATAGAGCAACTAAGCTTTCACACATGGGGGCTTGAACAAGCGGGCTTCCATTTTCTGAAATGAGGAGCTGTAAGAAAAAGAACCAAGACTTCTTTTAGGTATTAGCTTGCAGAGGACCCAGATTCAATTCTCAACAGCTACATGATGGTTCACACTGTCCAAAGCTCTGAATCCAAGAGACCCGATGCCTTATTCTGACTCTATAAACACAAATATATGCAGGCAAAACACACATGAAGTGGATAAATCCAGACAAATTATTTTAAAGCATTATATCATGTATGTATGTATGTATCATAACATCACAAGAGACCCATAAATATGTACAATGTTACTTTAGTGTTCATTTAAAAATGTGGGTGCTACTGAAATGGCTCAGCAGATAAGCAGTTTGATATCAAATCATGAAGCCTGAGGTCTGTCCCTGGGACTCCAGTAGAGAAGAGAACTGGATCCTGTCAGTGGTCCTCTGACCTTTCTATGCATGCAGTGGCACATGAATACGAACGAGCATGTGTCCGCTCACACAAGTAAATAGTTTAAAAAGGTACCTCTGAGAACTTTTTTTGAACACCACCAAAAGGGTTTTTTTAATTGTTGCTGATTTGTTTTCTGTGGTATTAGGGGTTGAACCTGGAGCCTTGTGTATGTTATGCAAATGTTCTGTCACTGGGCTACATCCCTAGTCCTACCAAGGAGAGGTTTGCAAATCGTTAGATGCTTTAGATGTCTAATGGGTACTAGGAAGTCACACATGACAACAGCAAGCAACAACAGAGGAAAAGTTACTGCGAGTCCTTAATGGAGGGGCAGCTCTGAAGTCCATGGGATGGGTGGGGATCCCCTTATGTGGCCCTCAGCCTCCTTGTCATCTGAGGTTTTGTGTTACAGGTCAGACACTTCGACAGCCCCTACCTGTTGTACCATGAGAAAATCAAAACTAGCCGGGTGTTTATCCGGGACTGCAGCATGGTGTCTGTGTACCCCCTAGTCTTGTTCGGGGGAGGTCAAGTGAATGTGCAGCTTCAGAGAGGGGCATTCGTTGTCTCCTTGGATGACGGCTGGATCCGGTTTGTGGCCGCTTCCCATCAGGTAAAGGAGCAGCTGATCTGTTTAAAGGCTTGGGTCGTGAAGAGCTCTGGAATATGAAATGAACAACATTCTTTCAGGACCAAGAATAACAGAACTACTGGGCAGGAAGCATGAAACCAACATGAAGCAGAGAAGGGCCTAATAATAGTGGCAGGGTAGGGACACCTGGGATGGTTAGAACTGATACACAGGGTTGAGTCAGAGACTCAAGTAGATTGACGGCTGAGGCGAGATGATCCCTGTGAGTTTGAGGACAACCAGAGTTACACAGCAAAACCTTGCTTCAATAATAAAAACAAACAGTAGACTCTACAAAGAGAGGGTACTGGACCCTCCTTAGTGAGACACAGCTATGCAAAATAAGTCAATAAAAATCACCCTGATCTTACCGTTATCATGAAAGAAAAAGAGTGATCAGATTATACCTCATTGGTAGGCCTTGGGTTTAATCTCCAGAACCACAAAAATAAAGCAATAAATAAATAAATAAATAAATAAGAAACGAACTATATATATCAGTAGTCCCAGCCACCCAGGAAACTAAGGCAAGAGGATCACTCAAGCCACATACTTAAGACTACAAATACTTAAGACTTCCTAGTCTTGGGCAATTTAGTAAGACCTTATCTTTTAAAAAAAATGAAAATATACTTCAGAGGTAGCTCATGCAACATAAGGCTTTAGATATAATCCCTGGTACTTAAAACAAACAAACAAAAAATAACCCCCTAATACATTTTATTTAACCTAATATACCCAGCATGTTTTAGTTTCAATATGTAATCAATATAAAAAGCTACTGAGTTATTTTACTTCTCTTTGTATATTAAGTCTTTAAAGGCCGGGCGGTGGTGGCACACACCTTTAATCCCAGCACTTGGGAGGCAGAGGCAGGTAGATTTCTGAGTTCGAGGCTGGCCTGGTCTACAGAGTGAGTTCTAGGACAGCCAGGGCTACACAGAGAAACCCTGTCTCAAAAAAACAAACAAACAAAAATTCTTTAAAGTCCAGTGTGCATTTACACTCTTTAGCACATCTCAGTTTGAACCAGGGACATTTCATATGTTCATTAAATAACCACGTGTGGCCAGTAGCGGTCCTAAGCCAAGGGGCCAGGCAAGGCTGGTTTGGTGCAGCAGCTGGATGATAAAGGCTAGCTCTCCTTGTGTGAGCAAGATGGCTGCCAGAGATCCTGGCTTCACAACTGTACAACATGACATCCTGAAAGAAGAGAAATCCTCATGCCTAGAGGCTTCATCAAAGCTTCCCTCTTAATGTGTGGTAGTGGCATATGCTTAGCATCTAACACTTGCAGGTTGAGGTGGGTGGTTCACTTTGAATTTGTGGCTATCCTAGGATACATAGTGAAACCCAACTTAAAAAAAAAAAAAAACCTTTGCATCATATAATCCCAGGATAGGATGAATCAGAAGTTCTTGCCCAGCTTCGGCTACACAGCAAGTATGAGGGCAGCCTGAGCTCTGTAAGATCTTGTCTTGAAAGCTAAAAACAAAAACCTGAATACGGACTGGTGAGATGGCTTAGCAGGGAGATGCTTGCTGCTAATCCTGACAGAGTTCAAGCTCAAACCTACTTGGTAGGAGGAGAAAACTAACTTCCTCAGGTTGTCTGACTCTCACGTGCATGTTGTGGCCCAAATGCACACACAAATATACCAAATAAAACAAAACATGCAAATATACGGTTTTTTAAAAGCTCTCACTGGGGCTGGAGCAATAGCTCAGTGGTTAAGAGAACTGGCTTTTCTTCCAGAGGACCAGAGTTCAGTTCCCACCACCACTATGGCAGCTCACAACTGTCTATAACTCCAGTTCCAGGGAACCAACACCTGCACACAGATGTATATGCAGACAAAACACCAATTCATTCAAAAGTAAAATAAGGAAATTAACAAACATTAAAATAAATAAATAAATAAATAAATAAATAAATAAATAAAAGCTTCCACTTACACCTGGACTCCTGGAATCCCAGCACGCAGGCACAGGGGCTGGGAAGCTGTCTGTGAGTTCGAGGCCAGTCTGGGCTACAGTGTGAGACTGTCTCAAAAGCCCAACAAGGCTGGAGAGGTGACATCAGTAAAGCCCTTTCTGTAGGAGCATGAGGGCCTGAATTCACATTCCCACGCACATGTCCATGTATGGGCACATGCAAACACACACACACACAGACAAACACAGTCAGCAAGCTATACTGTGGAAAATACTTAAATACTTAAAAATACTTAAATAATACACTCCTTAAAATAATGAGACCTGGCAATACATGCTGTGATTCCAGCACTCACAGGCTGAGGCAAGAAGATAGAAGTTTCAGACTAGCCTGACTGAATAGCAAGAGCTTATCTCTAAATAAATAATAAATAGACGTGATAGAGATAAGCACTAAATGGATATATTTATAATTGGCCTCAGTAGTATGTTAGAATGAAACTGTGTTGTAGGCCGGGCAGTGGTGGCACACGCCTTTAATTCCAGCACTTGGGAGGCAGAGGCAGGCGGATTTCTGAGTTTGAGGTCAGCCTGGTCTACAGAGTGAGTTCCAGGACAGTCAGGGCTACACAGAGAAACCCTGTCTCGAAAAACCAAAAAAAAAAAGAAAAGAAAAGAAAGAAACTGTGTTGTAAAATCCTGTCAGAGGTCTTAAGCCATGACAGTCATAGTGGGGTGCCTTGCTATGGAGACCTCCCACCACTAATGCTGAGTTCCCGTGGCAGGTGGCCGAACTGGTGAAGGAACTGCGCTGTGAGCTTGACCAGCTCCTCCAGGATAAAATTAAAAACCCAAGCATGGACCTGTGTACCTGTCCTAGAGGGTCCCGGATTATCAGCATGATTGTGAAGCTTATCACCACACAGTGAAGACTGGGCCTGGGCTGCCTGTTCTTCCCCTCGGTTCCCATGCAAGGCACAGGAGCACTCCTACCTCCCACGGAAGACTGACCTGGGGCTGCCCCTGGAGCGCAGAGCCCAGGCCCCACAACCCAAGGGACAGTCTCCATACTGGTGTTTCTGAAGATGTGGGGACACTCCCAGCACAATTTGGAGTGTCAGTGGTAGGACAGTCTAAAACCCAACTTGTCTTTTTGTGACTGTACAGAACTGAATGCAATTCACCTCATAACTCAAAACTGAATGTTTAATACAATTCTGTCTTAATGTATGTATTCTTTTCCTCCTATTTTTTATTATGCATTGTCTACACTTAATCGATGATTCTTTTCTCTTGTTTTTTACTGAGCATGAGGAGAAATGTTTGGTTTGGCTTTCCCCATCATAATAAAGGCTTACCTGAGAGAACTCAAATGAGAGGAAGAAAGAAATCATGTGAGTAAAAAAAATAAAACTCTCATTTTAGACCTGGTGTGGAGTAATGTGATTTGTTGGGGATTTTTATTTTTATTTGTAAAAGATTAGGGTTTTAAAAAGAAAAATAAAAGTAAAATCCTGTCTTCAAAAGAGAGAAATTAGTAAGTTAATTAGTTCTGAGGGTACTACAATGCAAGCTGGTCTCCTCCACAATACCCCTATTAAAAGGAGAACAACCCTCAGGGTTTCACTCTGCTGGTACATTTAAGAATCTGTGCTCCGGGTGGGGGCGACTCAGCAGTTAGAGCACTTGCTGCTCCTCCAGATGACCTGAGTTGAGTTACCTGTGTCTCATGGCTCACAACTTCCTATAACTCCGGCCTCCCCACACACCAGACACCTCAGTGAAGGATGTATTAGTTTAGGTAAGGTTTTAGGAACTCTAGGCTCATTACAGAATGGATAAACCTAAACCCCTTAAAAGAAACAGAGAACCAACTGTATTATTGCTCCAAATAACTTTTTTAAAAAAAATTGATTGATTGATTGATTGATTGATTGACTGATTGATTGAATGTAAGTACACCGTCACTGACTTCAGACACACTGGAAGAGGGCATTGGGTCCCATTACACATGGCTGTGAGCCGCCATGTGTTGCTGGGAATTGAACTCAGGACCTGGAAGAACAGTCAGTGCTGCTGAGCCATCTCTCCAGCCCCCAAATAAATGTTTAAAGATCTAGTTTTACTATTTCCGTTATGTTTATGGGAGGAGATACATAAAAGTGCAGATGCCCTCAGAGGCCGAAACCACCGGATCCCTGGAGCTGGAGTTACCGTGATTACACTGGGAACCGAACTTGGGTCTTTGGCAAAACTGGTTGGTATTCTGTGTGTTTTGTCTTTGTTTTTCAAGACATGGCTTCTCTGTGTTCCTGGCTTTCCTAGAACTCGATTTGTAGACAAGGCTAGATCTTCTCAGAGAATCATGTGCCTCTGCTTCCTGAGTGCTGGGTTTAAAGGTATGAACCACCACTGCCTGTCCCAAAGTATACACTTTTTTGTTGTTGTTATTGTTGTTTGGTTTTTTTTGTTTGTTTGTTTTTGTTTTTCGAGACAGGGTTTCTCTGTGTAGCCCTGGCTGTCCTGGAACTCACTGGGTAGACCAGGCTGGCCTTGAACTCAGAAATCCGCCTGCCTCTGCCTCCCAAGTGCTAGGATTAAAGGCGAACTATACACTTTTAATTGAGCTGTCTCTCCAGCCCAGATTTCTGGGTGGGGGGATGGGGGTGTTGACAATTTTAAACTTGGTGAGAACTGTCTGTCAAAGTAGACCACTTTAACACAGGTTTGGTCCAGCTAGGAGGTAGTCACAACAAATCCTCCTACCAAGAGCACTAGAATTTCTTTCTGCTCTAGAAGCCAGACCTTGGACTGACCACTTCCAGCACACATATCCATAAATTCTATCATGCTGTAGCTGGGTCTGAATGTGCAAATAGTTGGAAAACCTTCACTTAAAGCATTAAGTAAGAAGAAACCCTGGGCCTGAGCCATGGCTCAGTGGTTAAAAGCAATGGCAGCCCTTGCAATAGGGTTCTACTTCTAGCTGGTTCTACACATAGCAGTTTCAAGGGGACCTGGCACCTCTTCTGACCTCTGAGGCACACAGTACACAGACATACATGCACACAAAACACTTATACATGCAAAATAAAACTTTTTCAAAAAGAAAAGAAAAACCCCACCCCAGGCTGACAAGATCAGTCAGTGGGTAAAGACCCTTGTGGCCAAGCCTGACAATATGAGTTCAATTCCCAAGGCCCACGTGATGGAAAGCCAGAATTGACCCTACAGACTGTCTTCTGACCTCCATAGGTGGCACATGTGTACATACACAGAATTAAATAGAAAATTTCGAAAACCACCTATAGAGCTAGTTCTTTAAAACTCATCAAATTATGAAGTAAAAAGTAAAAGCCAGGTGATGGCACATGCCTTTAATCCCAGCACTCAGGAGGCAAAGGTACAGATCTCTGAGTTCAAAGGCAGTGTGGTCTACAGAGTGAGTTCCAGACAGCCAAAGCTACAGAGAAAAAACCCTGTCTTAAAAAAAACAATCAGAAGTAAAAAAAAAAAAAAAATTCACAATGGAATTATGAAATGATTACTTGTTTGCAGTTAAAATATCAGAATGTAGTATTGTATTTTGAAGTAAAATTAGATTTCTTTCTTTCTTTCTTTTTTTTTTTTTTTTTTTTTTGGTTTTTTGAGACAGGGTTTCTCTGTGTAGCCCTGGCTGTCCTGGAACTCACTCTGTAGACCAGGCTGGCCTCGAACTCAGAAATCTGCCTGCTTCTGCCTCCCAAGTGCTGGGATTAAAGGCATGCGCCACCACTGCCTGTCTTAAATTAGATTTCTAAGCTCGATGACCAGCACTTAATGTAAGTTTACAGAGAGACTGATAAATGGCTCCTTTAAATATGTTTCCTGCAATCTAGCTAGAGAAATAGAGTACTTTATAATTAGTTTGCAGGGACACTTTGTATTTGGTCTGAGATAGTCTAAGTAAACAAGAACAGCTTACCATTCTGACAGATGGAGTCATCACATGATAACACTTCTTGAGTTCCATCCATCCTATATAGAATGCATATTAATTAGAATTTTTAAAGATTTATTTATTTTATGTATATAAGTACTTTATCTGCATGTACACCTCATGCCAGAAGGCATCAGATCACATTGTAGATGGTTGTGAGCCACCATGTGGTTGCTGGGAATTGAACTCAGGACTTCTGGAAGAGCAGCTGGTGCTTTCAACCATTGAGTCATCTCTCCAGCCCTACTTAGGTGTTTTGTTTTGTTTTTTATTGAGGAGAAGAATGAGAACGGAGGTAACAAGTCTTACACTAAAGAGACTGAATTTGCTTTCCTCCTTGAGTTCCTTATCTATTTCAACTTGCTCCCTGACAAGTAACAGATTTTAATCTCTATGCTTTCTTTCTATAACTGAGTGGTTTAATTTGAATAATATGTCTAAGTACAGCATGTAGATCTGAGTCATGCGGAAAATGTCAGCTCCTTTTAAACATGTTCCTAAAATGTCAGAAAATAAGATTTTGCAAAGTACTTTGTAAAATTAAAACACAAAAACATACATGGTTGAGAGGCTGGGGAGGGAGCTGTCAGTGAAGCGCTTGATGCACTGACCTGAGCTCACCACAGAAAAAGCAGGTACAGTGGCAGGCTAGTGTGTGTCTCTCTCAGGGCTGGGTGCTGAGGGTGGCTGCTGGAGAGGAAGACCCCTGGAACTTGCTGCCAAGCCAGCTTAGCCAAACTGGTGAGCTCCAGGTTCAGTGAAAGACTGTCTCAAAAAACAAGGGGGAGGCTGGCAAGATAGCTCAGTGGGTAAAGCGATTGTTACCATGCCTGACGTTTGACCTCCAGTCTCCAAGTGGAAGAACCCGTCCTCCAACTTTCACACACAAGCTGTGGTGCACAGATGCTAAATAGTAAATAAATAAATAAATAAATATAATATAAAATTTGTTAAGGTGAAGAGCAACCAAAGAAGACACTGAAGGTCTATTCCTAGCAGGCACGTGTACATAGCCACACACACATGCACACACACACACACACACAAAGAGGGACAGGGGAGTAGGGAAAAGAGTGGCACTGGGATCAAGGGTATGATTTTCCTCAGGCTGGGTCTGTAGGGACTATGCTGTGATATATTCTCTTAATTTCTAGATATAAAGGGGACCCTCTGGGGTTATCTTGTGTCACCCATAAATAACAGCTCCATCACACGGCTGTTACCTGAACCCCTCAGGTAGATGCTGCTTTTTCCTCTTAAATCATACTGAAATTAATCATAAATCTTGGAGTGTATTTTTCTCCATATTCAAGGCAGAAACTACTTACAAAATTTAGCCAATTAATAAAATACAAAAGTAGCTATTGTTTTCAGAAGTTAGATCTCACATCTCCTGGACCCCATGCCTAGGGTAAGCCTCAGACTTGAGTGCTAGCATCTTGACCATGAGCCTGTGTCAATGAGTACTTGAGTGCTCAGAGGGCAGAGTGCCCAGATGGAAACAGACGAGAGAATGTTCTAGTCACAGTAATAGCTTCAGACTGTTCCAGGGTGGTAGACTTCTTCCATATCTTTTGGTCTCCTCCCACCTCTGGGTTGGGGAAATTGGGTTTTGTTTGTTTTGCAGGGCTGGGATCTGAATCCAAGTCTTTGCCCATGCTAGGCAAGGACTCTACCACTGTGATGTATTCCTGGCCCTGACTTTGTTTCGTTTTTTAGACATGGTCTCACTATGTGGTCCAGGCAGGTATGGACGTTGGTGGGGGCCAGGCATGCGGGGCAGAGGTCAACATCAGGATTCTCTATTGCTCTCTACCCTATTTCTGAAGACAGGTTCTCACACTGAACCTGGAACTTAAGTTGTCTATACTGGCTTGCCATCAAGCTCAGATCTACCTACCTATCTCCTCCCCACCCAGCACTGAGGTGACATATGCACAAGCTTGGCTTTTTACATGGGTGCTGGGGATTCAAACTCAGGTCCCTATGCTTCTGTGGCAAGTACTTTACCTCCTGCCCCATCTCTCCAAGCCCTCTTAGTATTATAGATGTAACACCACAGTGTGGATAACAGCCATGATGAGTCACTAGGTGGTGGAACTTCTTGCTACTTCTAAACTATCCCCCAGTAAGACAGACACTGTACTTGCAGTGGTTTGATTAGAGTGGCTCATCCCTAGTCACTGTTCAATTGCTGAGAAGAGACACCGTGACCATGGCAACTCTTTACCCTTATAAAAGAAAGCATTTAATTGGGGCTTGGTTTCAAAGGTTTAGTTCATTATCATCATGGTGGGTGGGGTGGCAGCATGTAGGCAGACATGGTGCTGCGGAAGGAGCTGAAAGTTCTACATCTGGATCTGAAGGCAGCAGGAAGAGAGAGACATACTGGGCCTGGCTTAGACTTTTGAAACTTCAGAGTGCACCCTTAGTGACACACCCCTTCCAACAAGCTCATACCTCCCAAGCCTTTCCAAGAAGTTTCACTCCCTGATGACCAAACATTCAAACTTACGAGCTTATGGAAGCCATTCTCAAAGCACTATCGCCGTCACAGGCTCACATATGTGGACCCTTAGTCACCAGAGAGTGGAACTCTTTTTTTTTTGGGGGGGGGGGAGGTGGGGGGGTACTGGAGTGATGGCTCAGTGGTTAAGAGCACTGACTGCTCTTCCAGAGTTCAATCCCCAGCAACCACACGGTGGCTCACAGCCATCTGTAATGGGATTCGATGCCCTCTTCTGGTGTGTCTGAAGACAGCGACAGTGTACACTGTTTTAAATAATAAATCTTAAAAAGAAAGAAAGGAAGAAAGAAAGAAAGAAAGGAAGGAAGGAAGGAAGGAAGGAAGGAAGGAAGGAAGGAAGGAAGGAGAAGGGGTTTGAATGGGGGAGGGGAGGAGAAGCCACCTGCTCAATCTTATAACTACAATGAGGGATGAAGAACAGGGCTTAAAATGATGTTTAAATACTACAAAAATATTGATAAATATGGGATAATAATATAAAACAAACGTTTCATTAAGCAACACTGCAAACCGTGTGGTTTTGTTTGTTTCTGTTTGTTCTTTAAGTCAGGCATGTTATACAGTCCTGCAAGGCTAGCCTTGGTAGATGAAAGCAGGACAATCAGGAGTGCTAGACCATCCTTAACTCTATCATAAGAGTGAACAGCTTTACAACAACAAAAAGGCAAGAAAAATGACAGGAAACGCACTTACTGCTACCTCTTTCCTTAGCTTTACTGAAACGATGGTAGTGGTTCATTTTTCTTCCACGTTGAGTAAAGGTGCATCATAGAGATTACCCATGCATGTCTTCCTTCTGCTTTGAAGCAGTCCAAATGACTCACTTGAACCTGAAATTCCACTTTGAATAAGCTTTTCTTCATTCCGTCCTTGGACTTCAGATGTATTAGACACCAGACATGGTGGCACATGCCTGAATACACCTTCTAGACAAAATCTAGGAGTTACAATGTTTCCACTTATTTACTTTGTGTGCTTGTGCCCACGTGCCCCCCGTGCTGGAGTGAGTGGGATCATGACTGACACATTTTACTGAGATATTCCATGCCTTGTAGGATACTGGGCCATGAGTGTCCTTGCACTTTCTTTCAGCTATGACAACCAACTAGGGGACAAAATTACCACCAGTTGAGATGCTTAAAATCAAGTTTTAAGCATACCAAATACTACATTTTGGAGGCTAGCAAGATGACTCAGCTGATAAAGCAAGACTGCAGACTTGAGTTTAATTCTCAGCACCTACATGGTTAAGAAAGAACTGATTCCCAAAGGTTGTAGACAAGACATTATCCAGTCCAAATGTTAGTATTGCCAAGGGAAAGAAAACTATTTAAACAGAAATAAGGAACCGTTTATAAAGTATAATAGCTTATTATTCCAATAAAAATTGTACCAATAGACATATCTAAAAATGCAAACATCTTAGAATACTATTTGTCCTCTGACTTACACACACACACATACACACACAGGCATGTGCACAAATCAATATAATAATAAGCATGTACTAGTTGAGTAAGTTGCTAAGTATAGAAGTGTAAAGACCAAGAAATGATAGGTATAAACAGGGAAAGGCCATGTGTAGATGGAGAACAATTTAAAAACATGATCTCTCAGTTCTGATCTTTTTTTAAAATCACATATTTTAAAAATGTGAAGGCATGGTTTGTGTATGATTGCTGAGACTATCACTGCCAAAGTCAAGGGTATTACTCTTAGGCCCACATTACGATGTGTAAAACTCACACACACCCTTATCTAATCTCCATGCTAATTGAACAAAATCCAATCTAGTAGACTTTGGCTAATATGTAAAACCTAAAGTGAAAGTTTAATTTCTAGGCTCAGTAACTCTTCTCTCCCAAAGTTTGCTGGAAAAATCCATTGGTTTCAGGGGTTGTTTATTCATAAGATTGCCAAGAAGAATGGCAAAGTGTGGAGTGCTCCTTGGAAGACAGGCATCAAAACAAACCAGGAGGCCGCTCCATGACGGGTACTAAGGGATGAACTCACACAATAAGGAAACTAGCAGACTAGACCCAGAACAAAGGTAGTCAGATGTTTCTGCGCCCTCCTGTATGAAGTTCACCTATTCAACAGCATACTTAGACTGCAGCCGCCCCATTATTTCTACATAATCTTCACACCACCTTTTCCTACAGTGAGCGTGGCTAAGGAGAGACTGACACTTGCCAAAGTATACCACAGCAGTATCCTGAAACCCACAGTGGGCTGCAGAAATGCCTCCCATGTGTGCTTTGAACTTCATTTAAACAACCTATTTAATCAGGTGCGGAAGGTCAGTTAACATGCTAGACATTCAGAGCACAGAGATAAACAAGGGCACAGGACAGATAGGACGCTTTCTCAGATACAATCAATCTGGGACCTAGCCTACCCACATACAGAATGTCTCGGTAGCCCAAGAATGGATACCTATCTATTGAAACTGAAGGGAAAGAAACTGGGGATAACATTTGAAATGTAAATAAATAAAATAACCAATTTTTTTTTAAAAGAAAGAAAGAAAGGAAGGAAGGAAGGAAGGAAGGAAGGAAGGAAGGAAGGAAGGAAGAGGAAAGGAACTAAAGGCATCAGGTTTCCTAATTCTGCTTTTCCACCCTCAGACCTATGGATAGAGAGCACTGTGGTTTGTCTAGCATGCAAGAGGCCTTGGGTTCGATCCTCAAGGAGCTGAGGCAGGAGGATTGTTGTAAGTCTGAAGTCAGGCTGGACTACATTGCAAGTACCAGGCCTCCCTGGGAAACAGAGAAAGGGCCTATCTGAAAAACTAAAGTAAATAAAAAACCAGAATAAGACTTGTACGCAGAAAAAAAAAAAAAAAAAAAAAGCCGGGTGGTGGTGCACGCCTTTAATCCCAGCACTTGGGAGGCAGAGGCAGGTGGATTTCTGAGTTCGAGGCCAGCCTGTCTACAGAGTGAGTTCCAGGACAGCCCGGGCTATACAGAGAAACCTTGTCTCGAAACAAAACAAAAAACAAAACAAAGAGAAAAAAGAAAAGAGAAAGACTTGTACGCAGAAAACTACAAAGCTCTGTAGTCCTCAAGACTTCTACATGGGCGTACTTTAACAACTGCTGGATGGCCAGGCACACCCTTTAATCCCAGCACTCTGGAGGCAGAGGCAGGCGGAGCTCTGAGTTCAAAG
Source organism: Grammomys surdaster (assembly GCF_004785775.1). Taxonomy (NCBI): domain Eukaryota; kingdom Metazoa; phylum Chordata; class Mammalia; order Rodentia; family Muridae; genus Grammomys; species Grammomys surdaster. Next base: position 13,580,311 of record NW_021604607.1, read on the forward strand.
CCAGGACTATAGAATGAGTTCGAGGCCAGCCAGTGCTACATAGAGAAACTGGCTCAAAGAAAAAAACAACAACAAAAAACAACAAACCAAATGCTGGGAAGGATGTGGAGACTTTAAAGCCGTCACATGACGCTCATGGAGTATAAAATGGAGCAGTCATACTGAAGCTTGACCATTCCTCCTCTTATAAACATGAATTAGATAGTAATCCTTAGCACAAACTAGCACTCCACAATCTCTTTCAAATATCATACATTTCCATCGATACTCTTGAAGTTAACAGTTGACTGTGAGGGCTTTAAGTTCTCATTAACAATTTTACTTTTGGGCTGGAGAGATGGCTCAGTGGTTAAGAGCACTGACTGCACTTCCAGAGGTCCTGAGTTCAAATCCCAGCACCCACATGGTGGCTCACAACCATGTGTAATGAGATCTGATGCCCTCTTCTGGTGTGTCTGAAGACAGCTACAGTGTACTCATATATAATTAAATAAATAAATCTTTAAAAAAAAACAATTTTACTTTTACATGTATCCACTGGGGATGGAGTGCTTGCAGGAAACCACCTCTTGCTTCCACACTGTGGAACTCAGGCTCTCAGGCTTAGTTACTAGCATGCCCCCTTACTTGCTGAGCCGCCTCGTCAGCTCCAATAATTCAAAAAACTTGGGGAAAAAAAATTGGTTTCAGGTACAATGTCTCTAAGAAACTACAGAGATGTTTAGGAAATCAGATAAACACTGTATGGGAAAAGAAGTTACTACAAACTTTGCCTCTAAAGCAATTTTTAAAAATCTCAAAGGCTGGCCTTTAATCCCAGCACTTGGGAGACAGAGGCAAGCTGATCCCTGTGAGTTGGAGGCCAGCCTGGTCTACATAGTGAGTTCCACCATAGCTTGAGCTACATAGTGAGACATATATACATACATATATACATATATACATAGTATGTATATATGATGTGTGCATGTTAGACCAGGTGCCTACACAGGCCAGTATCAAATATCCCAGGAACTAGTTACACTTGGCTGTGTGTCAAATGATGTGGGTGCTGGGAATCAAACTCGGGTCCTCAGGAAGAGCAGTGTGTGCTCTTCCCACTGAGTCATCTCTCCAGCCCAAGTCTTGTTTTTTTCTAAAGTATTCCTGATGCCACATTCAAAGACAGCCCTGGCTGCCATCCAGAAGCAACAGTAAACAGAACCAGCTTTGGGAAAGGCTGCCTCTGCAGAACTCCAACCATTGCCCCTGAGGGAGGGTCGGGAACAGGTAAGATAACCTCTCTGGGCCCATCTTAGCTGAGGCAGTGGCAGAAACTCCCTTCACAGCCAGTTTCCATGGCAGAGAGGATCACTTCCCCTCTCCAACATTCGGGGTTTTTTTGTGGGCAAATTGTTTAAACAGTCAAAGGGTTCAGTTGCCAAGAAACAGCATGTTTCCAACAGAACACCTTGACAGCAAATCTATCTACCAATACTGATGCCCCAGGATCTGTCCCTGAGCCAAGGCCAAGCCCTGAGTGAGGTTGTGTCTAATTTCCTATGTGGCTTATTCCTTTTCAAGGGTGTCACCTATCAGAACCATTTCCACAAGCACGTCAGCTATTTTGTATTCTGTTTCCCCTATTAAATTTCTAAAGAGTCTTAGACACTGAACTTTACTTTTAGAATCATGGTGCTTACAGCTGTGAAGGAGAGCTAAATGTAGTGACCCACAAGTGTAATCCCAGCACTCAGAGGGCTGAGGCAGGGGACTTCGAGGTCAAAGGAAGGTCAAAATCAGCCAGGGTTATAGAGTAAACACCTATCTCAAACACTCTCGCACCCAAACACACACACACACTCACACACACACACAACTGTATGGCAGTGGCTAATGCCTTTAATCCCAGTGCTCAGGAGACAGATGGGTCTCTGAGTTTGAGGCCAGGCTGGTCTACAGAGCAAGTTCCAGGACAGCCCGGGCTACACAAAGAGACCCTGTTGGAGTGGGTGGAGTCTGCACACCTAGGGCTGTTAGAAATGGATTCTTGACTGGGTAACGGTACATGTTTGAGGCTGAAGCAACAGGATCACTGAGTTCTAGAGCTGCTTTGGTTGCAAAAGAAGATACAGGGCTAGAGAGACTGTTCAGTGGTTAAGAGTACTGCTCTTGCAGAGGACCCCAATTCAGGAACCAGCATTGACAGTGAGCAGCTCACAACCACCTGCAACCCCAGTGCAAGTGGGACTGACATTCATTCTTGGTATGTGCACACATGGTATAAATTCACAGACAATATACATATATAATACATATATATATATATATATATATAAAATAAATCTTTTTTCCCCCTCAAGCAAAGGAGGGCATGGTGGTGCATGCCTTTAAATCCCAGCACTCAGGAAGCAGAAGTAGGTGGGTCTTGGTAAGACCAGCCTGAGCTCCAGGATAGCCTAAGCTACATAATGAGATCCTGTCTCAAAAAAAATTAAAATAAATAAATAAATAAATTTACCAACAGCTAAAATCTTCAACTTTAATATACTCTATTTTTAGTCAACTTTGAGTCACTAAAATGAACTAACTTCCTGAAACAGGCTATTCATGAAGAGAAACTGTTAACTCGATGCCGTATGTATAGAACCATGAGAGGTGCGCGGCAGAAGTCCAGGGGGCTTTCCACAAAGGCGGGTCCCAACAACTCGAGAAAGTCCAAGGGGGTTCCAAGGGCTGGAAGCTTTGGCAACAGCAGGCCCCAATAATACGAGAAGTCCGTGGGTTCCAAGAGTTTTATTGTTCATGGCATGTGATAGATGGTCTGCACCCCCCAGTTTAAGCCAGGGGGTGGCTGGCTTAAATAGGGAGGGGAAAAAGAAGAGGGGCTGGGAAAAGAAATAACTTAATTTAGCTATGGCCCCACCCTCTAGGTAACTCATGAATATGGAAATCTCTCGAGGCTGAAGCCTGTAGTCACGCCCTCTCTAGCCAAACGTGACCACAAGGTGCAGATCAAATGGAGATCACAACACGGGTCAGGAGCCTGGATTCTGGGAGCACAGCAGAATAAATGCCTGTCCTTCACAGGCAATGGACACCTGTTGGGTCTCTGGGCTATTTGCAGCCAGCGCTTCTACCAAAACCAGCCATCCTATCACGGTCCTACATAGAACAGTAAGTACCATTTTGGTCAGGGCTGGAGCATGTTCACAAAAAGCTTTTTCTTTCCTAAAATATACATCATAGTAGTATAAGAGCTTACACTATCAAACAGGAAATCTTTCCTGTGGCGGTCTGAATAGAAATGGTTCCCATAGACTCATGTGTTTAAAAGTCTAGGAGTGGCATTAGTAGGTGTGGCCTTGCTGGAGCAGGTGACACCTTATTGAAGGAAATATGTCACTGGGAGATCGGGCTCCCATGTTCTATGTTCACATTATGCTCAGTGTGGCAAACGTCTCCCCTTGCTGCCTGTAGATCAAGATGTAGAACTCTCAGCTCCTTCTCCAGTGTCATGTCTGTTACAGTCATGTTTCCCAATATGACCATAATGGACTAAACCTCTGAAACTATAAGCCAGTCTCAATTAAACATCTTCCTTTATAAGAGTTGCCATGGTTATGATATCTGTTCATAACACTTCCTTAGGGCATACCTTCAATGACCTAAAGACCCCCCATGTCTTGTCTCTATCAGCCTCTCTCTTTTAATTAATGATTTGTTTTTATTTTGTGTGCATTGGTGTTTTTCCTGCATGCATGTCTGTAGGACCATATCAGATGGCCTGGAACTGAAGTTACAGACAGTTGTGAGCTATCATGTGGGTGCTGGGAATTGAACCTAGGTCCTTTGGAACAACAGCCAGCACTCCTAACTGCTGAGTCATCTGTCCAGTCCTAAGTCTCATCTCTTAGAGTTAGAAGTTCCCATCACAAGAACCGAGGGGTGCAGAAGCCAAAGCCAAACTACAGTTTACTCAAATTGAAAAGCTGTTGTTGAGTCAACCTCAAAGACCAACTTCTTTTGTTGTTTTTGTTTTGTTTTTTTTTTTCAAGACAGGGTTTCTCTGTGTTGCTTTGGCTGTTCTGGAACTTGCTCTGTAGACAATGTTGGCTTTAAACTCAGAGATTTGCCTGCCTCTACCTCCCAAGTGCTGGGATTAAAGGACTGCACCACCACCACCCAGATTACCAACATTTTAAGAACAGAAATATGAGCTGGGCAGTGGTGTCGCACGCCTTTAGTCCCAGCACTTGGGAGGCAGAGGCAGGCGGATTTCTGAGTTCAAGGCCAGCCTGGTCTACAGAGTGAGTTCCAGGACAGCCAGAACTATACAGAGAGACCCTGTCTCGAAAAAAAAAACAACAAAAACAAAACAAAAGAACAGAAATATGATTAGTCCAAAGAACCTGAGACTGATTTTACTCTAATATCTTATATTGAAATTTATAAATTTATTTCACATTGTTACACCCATTCAAAACACATTCTTGTCTCACAAAAAGGGTAACTTATCTTAAATCACACACAAGAAAAGCTCCTTCCAACTCTGACTTCCCTGTGCTGTCTTCAGTGCAAGGACTGCCGCTCTTGTGTCCTCACATCCCAAAGACCCAGCATTCGTGATCTGCTCATCTGATCTGACCTGAACAGACCTGGAAATATGCACACACGCATATAACCCTCATGTGAAGTCTTGTAATAGAATCAACTTACATTTGAAGAATTTAATACAAAACCAGTGAAGTCAGCGTGTGCATAGTGCTTGGCCTCTCACTGGGAAGCTGAAAGATGTCCTTGAATAAGATCCTGAATTCGGGACAGAATGATCTCATTAGAGCTGCTGCAATTTTCTGGAGCATATGGTGGGTCTATAGTCAGAACCCCAGCCACACAGAGAGTCCTTTGTGCATCTCCCTGCTCAGTGACAGGGATGTGGTTCTTCTCAAGCCATTTCTTTATACTAGTCTTCTTCCTTTCCAGATCCTCAGGGCTGTATCCTTCACAATCTCCAGATGTGAATAAATGCATCAGCTTCTCTCTCACTCTGTGGTCCCCTGCACTCACAGTTTCCACAGTCTGCACAGAATGTCCCATAATTCCAGTCACAGACAGTCTGCCATCTTCAAGGAAGTTCACGAGGACAATGCTTTAAAGACAAAGTAAGTTCAGAGCAGATTTGTAAAAGAAAAATCTTAAGAACTAGGAAGAAGAAACGGAATAAGAGCATCATCAACAACTCTGGTCCCTTCAACAAGAGGGAACAACTATCCCTCGGGAAGACTAGTCATCTCATCACCAAATGCTTTTATTTGTTCCACAAGCATTCACTGAGATCCTAAACATCTACCATTTTGCCTAGCTAAGCATTATAGGACACAGCTAACGTAGTGCCTCAAGAGCAGACGCGCTGGGGTTGAAATGTAGTTCAATGATAGAGTGCATGCTTAGCATGGAACTGGGTTTGCTCTCCAGCTCCAAAGATTAAAAACAAAAAAGTCATAAATGCCTTAAATACATATAAGACAAAGTATATATTTAATTGTAGGATTAAAAAACAAAAACAGGGCTTCAAAAGAGCTCAACAAAGCACTGTATTAAAGAGTGAACCTCGATCCCTATCACGTTTGGAGTAGCAGGCCACTTGGAATTCCAGGATGTAGAAAGCAGACAGAAGATCCTTAGAGCAAGGTGGCTGGTTAGACTAGGCATACTGGCAAGCTCTGGGTTCAAGTGAGAAACCCTGCTTCATTATACAAGGTGGAGAGTGACTAAGGAAGCCGCCTGACATCGGTCTCAGGCTTCATGCATATATGTGCATGCTTAACTGGACATACCTCGCATGGATATGCACATATACATGTGATATACCACACAGACATAAACCAGTTAAAAAAATAAACAAGTGCATATACCACATACACATAAGCCAATTAAAAAATAAACTTTAAAGCTAAATACACCAAAGTAGACCAAAGAAAACAACAAAACACAAAAGTAAAGAAATTAAAAAATTAAAACTTAAAAAAAAAGTAAAATTCAGAAGATCATCAAACCCAAAGCTGTTCTTTTTTTTTTTTTTTTTTTTTGTTTTTGTTTTTCGAGACAGGGTTTCTCTGTGTAGTCCTGGCTGTCCTGGAACTCACTCTGTAGACCAGGCTGGCCTCGAACTCAGAAATCCGCCTGCCTCTGCCTCCCAAATGCTGGGATTAAAGGCGTGCGCCACCACCGCCCGGCTGTTCTTTTTTTTTGTTGTTTTTCAAGACAGGGTTTCTCTGTATAGCTCTGGCTGTCGTGAAACTCATTCTGTAAACCAGGCTGGCCTAAAACTCACAGAGATCCACCTGCCTCTACATCCCGAGTAGTGGGACTAAAGGTGTCTGTTACAACACTCAGCCCAAGGTTGTTCTTTGAGAAAAAAAAGAAACAAAACTCACAAACCTCAGGCAAGATAGAAGGGACACAATACTAGGAATATAGCAGCACCATTTAAAAATACTGTGAACAATCTTATGGCAATTTTTTCTGAAATTTGGAAAACTTCCATGACAGGCTTAGCGGCAAAGGCTGTAATCCCAGCAAGTCTTAAGGCTGAAGCAGGAGGATCACAAACTCAAGGCCTGTCTGGGCAACTTGGTGAGAACCCTACCATTTTGGTTTTCTTTCTTTCCTTCTTTTGAGACACTGTGTAGCTCTGCCTGGCTTGAAACTCCATATGTAGACCAGGATAGTCTAAAAGGACAGAGATAGTCCTGCCTCTGCCTCCTGCATGCTGGGATTAAAAGCTTGGCCCCCGCTCCTTTCATATCACTTGCCATCTGTCTTAAATGTGGATGATTTCTAATAGGACAGTTATAGTCACTACAGAGTACCCACCCATCACTACGCTTCCCCGAAAGTTAACATCGCACATACTGATGGTATTTTTGTCCAAACTAAGAGTTCGCATTAACCAAGCCACAGATGTTATTTATTTAGCTTTATGAGTTTCCCACTGACGGCCTTTTTTCTGTTCTAGGATTCAACCAAGATCCTACTTCCTACAATCTTGAGAGTTTTGAAAAGTAGTAGTGAGGTGTTAGGTAGAATGTCTTAACTTTTGGTTCATGTGGAGCTTTCTCATAAACAGGCCAAGAATTATTAGGCTTTTGAGAAGAGTAGCGCAGAAGTGAAATTCTTTTTTGGATTTTGAAAATAAGGTCTACTTGTAGGAAACTATGTATTTTATTGAAGATCTGAGTATTTGTAATCATAAATGGAATTAGTTTAATAGCTTTCTTTTTTAAATCCAGTCTTCAACTTTTGATATCAAAATTATACAAGCTTCAGCATGGTGTGATGGCTCATGCCTGTCATCACAGTGCCTATGAGGCTAAGGTAGGAGGATCGTGAGTCTGAGGCCATTTCAAGCTAAGTGCAGAGACTGGGAGAGGGGCTATTACATAATCTTCCATAGTGCTATAAAAATGTAGTAAGATTACAAATGCTTAGTACTTCAATAAAGTATAGAATTTGCCAATAAACAGTGTGGGCATTGTCTCCCCTTGACATCTATGTATCTTTAGCCCTTTTCTTACTGTCTGAGACAAGTTCTCACAATTGGATATGGTGGAGATAGAAGGAGCAGGAGTAGGTGTTTATCCTTAGCTACAGAATGAACTTGAGGCCAGTCTGAGTTCTATGAGACTTATTTAATTAAAAAAAAAAAAAAAAGTTGCGTGTGGTGTCCTAGCATTCAGGAAGAAGCAGATGAACCAGAAGCTTTTTTTTTGGTTTTTGGTTTTTCAAGACAGGGTTTCTCTTTATAGCCTGGGCTGTCCTGGAACTCACTCTGTACATCAGGCTGGCCTCGAACTCAGAAATCTGCCTGCCTCTGCCTCCCAAGTGCTGGGATTAAAGGCATGCGCCACCACTGCCCGGCCGATGAACCAGAAGCTTAATGCCAACTTTGAATATATAGTCAGACAGGTCAGCCTGGGCTACAGGAGACCCTCTGAAAGAATAATTGAAGAGGGGAGAATTTCTATTTCCTATTCCTATAACTGTGTCTGGTTTGCTATAGTGTTCCACAGTAAAAACAGCAGTGAGGCTCAAGAGCAATTCTTATGTGTGAATAACCAGCCTTTCATTGGTCTGCCTTCTTATCTTGGCTATCCAGGCCAGTACATACGGTTGTCATTTCAGGAAAGTATACTCACTTGGCGGAGACTGGGTCTGTAGTTAGAAGCCATCCTTTATACTCCTTCTCACTGGCTATCACTCTTACTTCTTTATAAACGTAATCTTCCCATTCTAGGGGGCTTTTCTTCATCCATTCGCTCATGGTTACCAGCTGGCTAGATCTAGAACCATTACCAATTTGGGTTAATCACTATGTATATTCCACACAAGCAAATGTCTTAACCTGCCCCGGCCTGCAGAGACCCTAGGGAAGGGGGCGAAAGAATGAAGGGACAAGAGACACAAGGAATGAGAGCAAGTCTGAGGTTCTGATCAAGCTCTGAAACTTTAATTTCGGGTGCAGGTTATAAAGACACAGCAAACCAGGAAGTTTGGGTGAGGGTCATTGCTTACGGCTATTCCACTATTGAATGCTTATTGCCCTAGACCATCCCACTGTAATAACCAGCTCCCAGGAAATGCCAGACGTTCTTTACGTTCCTGGGGCCAGAGACCTGTGAACGTCCTTTCTTAACCTTGCACTGACTAGGCTTTCTAGAACAGCAGGTAACTTCCTGAGTAGTACAGCAGGTAGTTTCCTGGGTTTGGCTCCCGACATTAACCCCTAATCGCCATTCAGCGAAAAGTCTGTAATTTGCCTGAAATTAACAAGTTTCTTAATGCAAGTAAGCACTGATACATTAAGCCAGTCTTACTCACACCTACAGTCCTACCTACTAGTACCACTGAGACCAGCCTGGTAACATAGTGTGCCGTCTCAGGCCTCAAAAGGAACAAGAAGCAAAAAGCCCATTTGGAGTATAAGAAACTGATACTATGTCTGGAGAATTCTTGAGAATGTTTTGTTTACTACATCCGGGAGGGGGTTATTTATAATTCAGATTGAGCTATGGTAATAGCGAATGGCCGCAGGTGCAATTCTGAAACTGCTGTGGCATGTCTATTTCCACCCTCGGCTCCCAATTCTGGATACCGCTTTCAACCTGGCTTTGAACTCTGGCCCATAGATGATACTCAAACTCTTCGGCTCCGCTTTCCTCAGATAAAAGGATTTCGCCCTAAACCCCTTATAGACATAACTGCTGCGGAGTTCTCGGATTCCCACCTACTCTTTCCAGATGATTCTCCGCGGGGTTTGCGCCAATTTTCGCTGAGAACGCGCCAGCGAAGTTCTAGAGCTCGAGGACTCCTGCCCTGAGGCTGCCACACCCAGAGCTGTGAGCAATCCAGGGAAACGCTGCAGAGACGCCTAACTACCTTAAAGTATTGCTCACGCGCTACCAAGCCGTCTTGAGTCGGCCCGCCTGAGCCCAGCATGCTTTGCTCCTGACGTCATTTCCTTCCCCCAGAATCCTCCTCTCTGTAGTTCTTTTGTCTCCGTTCTTGCAGGGGTTGGAGTCACCTGCACCGCAGGTTGTGTACAAGGAACTGTGAGTTCTCCCGGCCACTGTAAATATCTCAAGAAATCGTTGTAAGAGGAAAATGTTCCTCAAAGCTTTTTAAGTGGGGTATGAAAATGCTCTTTTGCTCTAGATTCAACACAAAGCTCTCTGGGTAAATCTTAAGGCTCTAGGAGCCGAGGTGAATGGCATGAATTCTTGTTTAGCTCGTTTTGGGGGCGGTTAAAATGCGTACGCCTTTGGGGACGTACTCTCAGTAAATCTCGAGGGCAGTACTGAAGCTGGGAAGATCCGCACTGGATTATGTTGAGTACTATCACTCATTATAAACTCCTTTGGTGGAAAGGGCTATAGCCCTTGCTTCTGTTTCAGATTTCTGGGCACGTAACTGACTAGGCTCTGACATACTGCAGAATCTTCGAGACTGTGATACTGAAAAGTGGTGCAAGGCAGTAAATGCTAAGATTCTGCAGATACTGAAACAAACAAAAACAAGGGCGATGAACAAAAACTGAGCTATAAGATTGTCAAGCCAAGCAGCAGCAACATTATGAATCGGCTTCTTTTATTACTACTTGGAATTCCATATCAAATAATCCTTCCCAAAACCTTCATTCATTGAATGAATGACTGCTTATATTAATGAGCTTTCATGGATTAAGTTAGACTTTACCAGTTAAAACCCTCTATAAATCTACAAAGAGCTAATGTAAATTCCAAGTTATTAAGAGTGTGGGAGAAAATGTGTGACCTTTAAAACCACAAAATAAAAAAGCTACAACTGATCTGTGTCAACTGTCCACTTGCATTTTAAGTTTCATTCTTTACTGCAGATATGTTTGGCCTTATGTTTTCTTTCTCTTTTGAAACAAGTTCATGCCCCTACCCTGTCCAAATTATCAAAAATTTGAGTTGCATTTGGGCCACAAGTGGTGCACAGGCCTTTAATCCAAGCATGTAGGAAGCAGAAGTAGGTGGGGATTTTGAGATCAATTAGTCTACATAGTGAATTCTAAGACATCCCTGTCACACACACATACACACACACACAAATTAGTTGCATTATGTTGTAACTAAGTATAAGATATTTAAAATATTCTAGTTTTTCTGTTCATTCAATTAGTGCCAGCCAATTGAAATGTCTCTTCTTTATGTATATGCTTGGTCATCAAGATTATATTGATGAGAGCTAGGAATAGCTCTATTTAAAAAAAAAGGCTGGTATGGTTCGTTTGTCTCATGGCTGGGAAGTGGAAGCAAGGACTTCTGGGGCTCACTAGTCTAATTGTCAAATTCTGGCTAGTAAGACCTTGTCACCTTGTCTCAAGGTGGATTTTCTGAAAATGACACCTGAAGTTGCCCTCCACACATACAGAAGGGAACAAAAAACAAATCTAGAAAAATAGTACATGCCGGGCAGTGGTGGCGCACGCCTTTAATCCCAGCACTTGGGAGGCAGAGGCAGGCGGATTTCTGAGTTCGAGGCCAGCCTGGTCTATAGAGTGAGTTCCAGGACAGCCAGGGCTACACAGAGAATTTCTGTCTCGGAAAAAAAAAAAATACATTAAGGGGCTGGAGAAATGGTTCAGTGGCTAGGAACACTGGCTGTTCTAAAGAGAACCAGGATTCAATCCCCAGTACCCACATGGCTGCTGACAAATGTTAACTCTTAACTCCCAGGAGCTGACACACATTTGGCCAGCAGGGGCACCAGGCACCATAGTGGTGCTCAGACATACATGCAAGCAAGCAAAACATTATATATATATATATATATTTTTTTTTTTTTTTAAGGAGACTACACTGGCCTGGGGTGATGGCTGTTGTACTGGAAGCATGAGAACCTGAGTTCATATACCCATCACCAACATCAGAAGCCAGACAAGCCCCTGTAGTCACTCAGTGGTTAAAGGAACTTGCCAGTATTCCTGATAACCTAAGTTTGATCTCTGAGACATTTGTGGAAGGAGAGAACCAACTCCTCCAACTTCTGTGATTTCCACAAGCACACACACACACACGTTTTAGCTTGGATGTGGTGGTGCACATCTTTAATCTCAGCAGTACGGAGGCAGAGGCCAGCCCCGTCTGTATGGTGAATTCCAGGCTAACCAAGGCTACAGAGTAAGACCCTGTCTCAGAAACCAAAACAAAACCAAAATAGAGGACTTGTGAGAAGGTTCAGAGTGTAAAGTCCTTGCTATGCATGAGGTCCTCAGTTTACCCACATAAAAGCCTGGCATGGCAGCATGGATCTGTAACCTCAGGGTTTGGGGTTGTGACTGCCAGATCCCAGGCCTGCTAGCCTGCCATTTTCACCAAAACAACAAGTCCCAAGTTCTGAATAAAAGTCAAAAAGTAAAGTGGATGTTGGGCATGGGGACACAGGGCTTTAATGTCAGAACTTAGAAGACAGAGAGGCAAGTGGATCTCAATGAGTTCAAAGCCAGCTTGGTCTATAATACTGAGTTCCAGGACAGCCAGAGCTACATGGTGGGACCTTGTCTATAATAAAATTAATAATAATGATAATATCTTCCAACTTAGTTTATCAAGAATACTGGCAAGTTCCTTTAACCACTGAACAATCTCACCAGACTACAGTGGCTTGTCTGGCTTCTGATGTCGGGTACATGAACTCAGGTTCTCATACTTTCAGTGCAACCTCCTTTAATGTCAACCTCTGTAGGCTTAAAGTGCCTACCAGGCCAGCATGTGTGTATACATGTATATAACACACACACACACACACACAGAGAGAGAGAGAGAGAGAGAGAGAGAGAGAGAGAGAGAGAGAGAGAGGCATAGCTTTTAGTCTTTATTTTTTTCTTTCTTTTTTTTTAGCTACTTTGTGTGGGTTCTTCATGGGTTCTTCTCCTGTCTCCGAACAATATCTTCTCTGGCTCAGCTCAGCTTCTCCTGGATCAACTGTCAACAACTGTCTTCTCTTTTACTCTCTGACCCTACTCTTCTGTTTCCTGGATACTACTCCCTGCTACTCCCCAATCCTACTGCCTGCTCTCAGCCTCCTGTCCCAGAATTCCAAGAGGCAATTGACAGTGAAATGGGTATGGTCCTTTAAAGGTCCAAGCACACAAAATAGATCATACTACAGAAATGATTGAGGAGGCCACCTGGCACTCTATCCTCTATGTGTTCACCCACACAAACCTACACACCCCCACACACGTCCCCACACAGTAAACACACACAGAAAATATTGCTATCGTTTGTTTTGTTGTTATGATTTCTGCTAAAAACCAGAATTATTTTCTTTAGGTGTGGGGGAAGGGTCTCATTTAGCCCAGGCTAGCCTTGAGCTTGCTGTGAAGCTGAGGGTGGTCTTGAACTCTTCCTGACTACATTTCCTAAATACTAAGATTACAGGAATCCACTAACATGCATGCCTAAAATCATATTTTTTTCATTTGTGTGTGTGTGTGTTTGTGTGTATGTGTGTGTGGTGTGTGTGTGTGTGGTGTGTGTGTGTGGTGTGTGTGTGTGGTGTGTGTGTTTGTGGTGTGTGTGTGTGGGGTGTGTGTGTGGTGTGTGTGTTTGTGGTGTGTGTGTGTGTGGTGTGTGTGTTTGTGGTGTGTGTGTGTGGTGTGTGTGTGTGTGTGGTGTGTGTGTGGTGTGTGTGTGTGTGTGTGTTTGTGGTGTGTGTGGGGGGGTGTTTATTTGCTTGCGTGTGGACACACAAGTGTGGATGCATACAGTTTCACTGACTGGATTTTACTCATCTCATCTAGAAATGAGATTATGTGATTAAATAACCCAAATCTTGGGTCGGAGAGATGCTTCAGCAGCTAAGAGCACTGATTGCACTTCCTAGAAGTTCTGAGTTTGATTTCCAGCAACCACGTGTTGACACATAACCATCTGTAATGGGATCTGGTGTGTCAGCAGCAATGTACTCATATACATAAAATAAATAAATCTTAAAAAGAAAAAGATAACCCAAAACCATTTCAGCTCTAAAATTTTATAACTAAGACATCATTAAGCCTAGAATCCCTCTGAAAGTGAGCAGAGGCTATCTTTTGTTTTATTGACAACCATGTACTTAACAACCAGATCTCTACCTAACATATAGTCGGTGCTCAAGTTATATTGATTTTTTTTCCCTCCTAGACAGGGTTTTTCTGTGTAACCCTGGCCATCCTAGAATTCAATCTGTAGACAAGGCTGACCTCAAACTCAGATATCCACCAGCCTCTGTCTCCCAAGTGCCAGGATTAAGGTGTATGCCCCATGCCTAGCTGACTAAATTAAAATCTTTTAAAAATTGTTACTGTCTTTTGAGATAGGCACTCACTATGTTGCCCAGGCTAGCCTAGAACTCAAGATCCTCCTTCATTAGTCTCTAGAATACTAATTTATTTTATTTATACAATACTCCAGCATTGTATAAGCTTGGAGTATTGGTATATACTTTCAATCACAGCACTGAGAGAAACTGGGGTGGGGTCTGAGGGACACATGACACAACCCAGAGACAAACTATGCCAGCCACTGTAAGAACTTAAAAATATTAACTGTATACAGGACTGAAGTGGTACTTGAGAGGCCCAGAGTTTCAAGCATATTAGGTAAGTATTTTATCATTGAATTACATCCCAACCCTAAAAATTAATATTAGCAATGGTTTATTGTTTTCTTTACTGTTTTGATGAGGGTCTCACTTTGCTGTCCAGGCTACTTTAGCAACCCTTTAGCCTTAGCCTTTTGATATGTGGATACTGTATGTTCATGTCTTTTAATGCATGAATTAATAGCCTTGCAGGTAATTGTTTATTTTTTACTATGAAATGACAGAATTAAGTCAATGCAAACAGCCCAGCCGTTGTGACACTTGCCTTTGTTCTCAGCACTCAGGAGTCAGAGGCATGCAAATCTCTGGGTTTGAGGCCAGCCTGATCTACAGGGTATGTTCCAGGATAACCAGGGCTACACAGAGAAACTGGGTTTCAAAAAAACAAACAAAACATAGATAGATAGATAGATAGATAGATAGATAGATAGATAGATAGATACAAAGAAAGGGTGCAAAGGGGTTAGGAATGTATCTCAATAGTAAAACACTGGATTAGCATGTTACAGGCCAGGGCTTCAATATCCCAGGTCAAGAAAAAAAGAGAGAGAGAGAGAGAGAGAGAGAGAGAGAGAGAGAGGGAGAGAATGCAGAGAAATTGGACCTGGGAAATATAGGGAACTAAAACATATACACTACAAAAATTGATGTAATATATTCTGTGTACCTAAGCAAAGTAAAGAATGGTATTTGGAAAAACATTTCCAGAAAACCATATCTTTAATTAAAAAATCCAATTTTAAAAAACTGTTGAGTCTTTGAACTGATTAAGATTATGCTACTTGCCCAGAGGAAGAGTCACAACCCCAGGGAAGCAGAATTGATTTCTCTGGCATAAATCGAAGATTGGTTTATTCTTCTAAAATGAATACTTTGTTTTTTGGGTTTTTTTTTTTTTTTGCACTCTAAAGCAATAAATATAAACCATGAGAGTGACTTTTGCTGTTTCTTGTTTCTGAGACAGAGTCTCATGTAGCTCAGGTTAGCTTCTAACTCAGTTTGTAACCCAGGATGACCCTAAAACCTTGATCCTTTGTCATCATCTCCTAATTGATGGGATAATAGACATGAGAACAGCCTACTCCATAAGACCCTGACTCGAGAAAAAAAGGAAAAGCTAAGGGGTTGGAGAGATGGCTCGGCAGTTAAGAGTGTGTAATGGAGCGCTTTCCAGATGGACTCACGGTCAGTCCCACATATTAGGCAGCTCACGAACTGCTGTAACTCCTTCTCTCTCACTTTCATCCTCTCTCTAACAAACCAAGCATTGCTAAATCTAAAATAACTTGCTGCCCCACTGTGCTCCATTTAATCCTTTGGCCACAACACCCAGTCAGCATTAAGAGAATGTGTTTTTGCAATCCAAACTTAGGAAACTAAAAGAACACATTATTGTCTGTGGAGTGCTGGGGATGGGACTCAGGCCTGGCCATGGTAGGCAAGCACTTTTATGACAAAGCAACATTCCCAGTATCAACCTCATGTTTTGCTTCCTTTTATCTGCCCAGGGTCTGTCTGTGTAGCCCAGGCACGCAGCTTCCATCTGTGAGTGTTGGGGTTATAAATCTTCAGCACCTCACCTGGCTCTTTCCTAACAAGGGGTGAGGATGTATTCAGCCAACAGACTGGTCTGGAAACTGGACACTAGTTTTTAATCACTAAGGCAAGTAAAACAATACTGAGTCCCAAATCTATAACTACCATTTGCTCTTGAATGATTTAAAGGTGTTGAAAAGCTTAGCTGGTCTTAAATAGAAATTACACCTTAGAGAAGACAACAAAAGCAAGGGGTCCTCACTTAATTGTACCTTCAACAGCCTCATCTTCCCCCCCTCAAAAAAAAGTTCATTAATTTTTAACTTTTCAGTTGTGTAAAGTATGTCTGTGTTTACTTCTTTTCATGAGTGTAGGCACACATGTGTAGGGGTGTATGTGTGTGCCTGTGCATGTGGAGGCCTCAGGTTGATAGAAGTTTTTGATTGCTTCTCACTTTATTAAGGCAGAATCTCTCAGCTGAACCTAGAGCTCTCAGACATGGTTCATCTAACTAGCCAGCTTGTTCCTGGGACCTCCAACTCCTCCCACCTCTTACAAGTGGGGCTGCCACAGCCATCCAGAAAAATTTACCTGAGTTCTGGGGAGCCAAACTCTGGTCTCCATGCTTATGTGGCAAATATTTTTTTTTGCTAAGCCATTTCCCTAGTCATCTTGATTTCCCCCAATTATCATCATAGGGTTTATATGTAGATGGAGACTTCTTTCTTCTCTATTTTCTGGCAAATTAGAAATTCACAGTACAGCTTCCTAGTCCTCCTCATGTAAAAGTGTAAAAGATATTCCTTATCACATAGGGGAATGTCGTCTTTGCTATAAAAGCCAATGAAAATGACTGTAAGGGAAATCCCTTTCAGAGTTTATAGTACTCAGTGTGCCATTATTTTTGAAACAGTAATGACCGAAGTTATTTCTTTACCAGTTAAGCATTCACTGTGTTATGTCAAAAACATACTCAGAATCTAGTGGAAGGCTAAACCTTTGGAAGTTTAAAAACTATTAATGTAATCCCCTCATGAATGTTTATGCAGTGTACAGCATCTGCCTTTCCTTTTTCAAGAATGTGCGTCACTCCGTTTCTCAGTCTGAGCATTGCATTTTATGGGGAAGGAGGAGGAGAGAGGGCAAAGCAATGGCATGTCCCTTTCTTAGTTACTTAGCTGGTTCTTAGCAGCTGCCGCTTGGATTTTTGCTTTTCACAGAGGAATTACTTTTCTACCCACTAATTACTTGACTGTAGATATTCCACTCATACTACACAGAAGCACACTGGGTTAAGAATCACTTTTCTAATTTAGCTATTTGTTCAAGGGCAATATGAGCCCTAAACTGTAGCCGGGCTTCCATGGAATAGTCTTTATAGTTCTTTATGTTGTCCAGGTGTTTTGTTGCATTAGCATAGTCTCCTTTCAGATAGTGTAGCATTCCCAGTTCATAGTAACTATACGGCACCAAGTAGTGGTCATACTTTAACATTTTCTCCTTCCTGATAACACGAATAAAGTAGTGCTCAGCCTTCAGATGTTTGCCCAGGTGCTTCAGGCACAGGCCTTTCAGCAAATTTAACAAGCTCATGTCATCTGTGCCATACTCCTCATTTGGATTTTCATTCAAAAGCTCTTTTCCTTTATCAATTATCAATAGCCAACTTGAAATAAGATCTATTTTCTTGCTCATGACTCGGAAGCCACTCCAGGCATAGATGAATTCCAGAAGGGGCTGTGCTGTAAACCAGCCCGTCGTAGTACCATAGCGCTGACTTTTCTCAGCAATAAACTTTTCTATGGGCACAGAAGAGCCTAAAAATTTGATTCTCAGGCTATCCACACGTAAGAAGTAAGAACTCAAGGTCTTGTTTTCTGAGTCCACAGAATCAGGAGGAAGCAATGCCAGTATTATAGCTTTGCTGTATGTGTAGATCGCCTTAGACCACCTGCTGTGTTGAAACAATAGATTGGCATAGTTGTATGCCTGCTTCCAATTCTGCAAAAATATATGGCACCACATGAGCTCCCAGTAACAGAGGTGATGGACCTGCTTCCACTCATTCTGAGTAATAATGCACTCTTGTAACTTTAACTTTGCACCTTCAAAATTCCCATTTAGCATGTTAAAACGTGCACGAAAAAATTTAAGTACAACACAGTTGGGGAATTTTTCAAGGTAGATCAGGAAGAGACTCTCCGTAGCAGCAGTAGAAGTCTTTTCAACACCAACAACTACACGCACGTAATTGTAATAAAAGAGAAGAGTGAACACACTTAAGATGTTATTTATATGGGGTTCAGATGCACTGTCGTGAAGCAAAGCCAGGCCCACGTCTCTATCTCCAGAATAGCCAACCATATTGAGAAGTTTAAGTGATTTTGGTGGTACAAGTGAAAACATCAGATTGAATACTCCAACTCCAAATTTTATCCCTCCATTCAGGTGTCTATGGGTTTTAGTTTGGCTCTCAGGCATAAGTTCTAAGACCTGTTGGCAATCTTTGTATATTTGATAGCTTGACCCAACATTGACACCGCTTTTAAGGAAATTCAGCAAACTGTCGTCCTGTATAAATGTTATAGCAGACTTCAAGACTAGACACTCGGCATAACAGACTTCTGCATGTAATTCCTCCTCTTTAATACACTTTATGCCCTGCCTACTCACTAGGCGAGATAAAGTCATTATCCTGGGTTTTTTTCGGAAATTGTTGCAAGTTTTCAAAGCTTCTTTTGCAGCATTCATTCCGATCTGGATATCCTGTGGCTCAAAAGTGAGGATGGCCTTGACAACCATAAACATACTGTATATTAGGGCGTGATATGAACTGTTTTTTGACCATGGGTGAATGAGATTGATGGCATCTGAGAATCTGTTATTTAGAAACAAATACAATCCAGTTGTGCATTCTTCCAAGGATGATAAAAGGCTCATTGTTGTTGCCACAGGAATAATTTCATGGGCATCCTCGAACTTGTCCTCTGCTTCACTGTCTCTTAGATTGAATGATCTAGTTACTCTCGACACTCTATCAGTCTCGCCTTCACTCAGACTAAGGGTATTTAACAGGTACTCGTCATTGTCCTCATGTCTTTGGAACCGTGACATGTTTGCTTCCTCGATTAGAGGTAGGAATATCTGAGGTGGAGCTGCAATGTGAGTAGCTGCTGTACTCCTGACCAGGGTCTCTTCTTCCACACAAAGCTCAGTCTGAAGTGTTGCTGTTAAAATGGAGGCAAATGCAAGACTAGCTGTGAGATGCAGCATTAGGGTATTCTCTATGATCTATGTCAGACAAGGAGAGGATCACTTTATGTACCCAGAAGATGAATTTCTGAAAAGTTCATCTAGAATGTGCTAAAGAAAACTAAGCACTAAAAAGTAAACCCTTTGCAATCAGTAGAGTTCTTCTGTACCCAGTTGGTCATTGAACAAATTGCATAAGCACACGATTCTGTGTGTTTTGTGGTAGCTGCACAAACTCTCACTAGGAGGCAAGAATCTGGTTAGAAAGGAGACCTATAAAGTTCTCTAGTTCAAACTAAGGAAGGTGTGTATTCAGTTCAAAGAACAAAGATTATGGGGATGAAAAATACCTCTAAACTATTCTGAGTACTATCCACACACTGTCACTGAAACTAGTTTTTCATTTGTTTGTTTGTTTGTATGTTGGGGGAGTGTTGAGACGAGGTCTTTCCACTTAGCCCTGTCTATCCTGAAACTCACTCATTAAGTCAGGCTGGCCTTAACGCACAGAGACGCACCTCCCTCTGCCTCTTAAAGGGATGGACTCCCATGTTCAGCAAAGAAATGCAACCTTTAATAAACAGGGCAAAAGAAAAAAGAGCAATGTTACATGTTTAAAAAGGTTGATGAGGGTCATCTCAGAGGTGGTTTTCTTAGGGAAATATTTGGTTTTACGATTTATATTTCAAGGAACTAGCAGCTATAATTAATAACCTCCAGGAAACCATGTTAATCACACACATCCCTGGAAGACTCTGTTGTGCATGGGAAAGCCAGGTGGTGCACTGAGAGAGACGTTAGTCTTGAGGTGGAATAGCAGTGAATAGTACTGAAAATGTATCGCAGGGGTAGAGTTCTCGCCTAATGTGCACAAGGCCCTGGGTTATATCCCCCAAATTGCAAAAGCAGCAGCAACAAACCAAACCAAACAAACCAAAAGCAAAAAAATGGAAGTAAGGATAAAACTAAGGATAGTGACTCTTTCAAGGTTATCCAGAGGCACGTAGGTGACAGCCAGATTCTGCCTAAAGACAAAGTTTGTCTTCCTCTGCCCTTTATGAAGCTATTTTCAAATGGAATATCATAGATTCTCATTCTCCACAACTGCTTTCTACTTTTAATTACTGAGGTAGAGTCTCTTGCTGGAACCAGAGTTCTCTGATACTGGGTAATATAGTTAGTCAGCTTGCTCCAGGGATCCCCTGTCTCTCTCTACACCCAACCCCTGGGATTACAGGTAGGCTGCTTTAGTGGGAGGTCTGGAATCACAACTCCAGTCCTTCATTCTGTGCAGCAGCACTTTAACCCACTGAGCCATCTCCCCAGCTCTTGGTTTGTTTTTGGGACAGGGTCTTACAACATAGCCCTAGATAACCTGAAATGTGCTGTGTAAATCAGGCTAGCCTACAACTTCCATGATCTTCCTTTCTCTGCCTCCCAGCTGCTGGAAGGTTTATAGGCATGCACTACCAGGCCTATAGAATTGGATTTATTTATGATGTTAGGGATAACACCTACAGCCTTATACATGAAAAAAAAAAGCTGTCTTGTGCTATATCACTAAACACTATACATGCTCAGATCTCTTATATAAAGTAGCATTCAACTATGCACATTCTTCTGAGGATTTTAAATCATTTCCAGGTTACTTGTGGTTTTTTTGTTTGTTTGTTTTTAGAAACTTTATTCATTCTATCTATCTATCTATCTATCTATCTATCTATCTATCTAAGACAGGGAGTCTCTGTATAGCTATGGCTATCCTGGAACTTGCTCTGTAGACCAGGCTCCCAAGTGCTGGGATTAAAAGTGTGTACCACCACCAGCCTTCTAGATTACTTATAACACAAAGACTGTGTAAATAGTTATATTGTATCGGATAGGGCAAGTCTGTATGTATTCAGTATAGACACAAATTTTCCGTTGTGTGTGTGTGTATTGTTTGTTTGATTGAGACATGGTTTCTCTGAGTAGCCCTGGTTGTCCTGAACTCACTCTGTAGACCAGGCTGGCCTCAAAATCACAGAGATCTGCCAGCCTCTGCTCCCCAAGTGCTGAGATTAAAGGCTTGCACCATCACCACCTGGCCCAAATATTTTTACTATCTCTGTCTCGTATTCTTCCATTTTGTTTTAAGACGGAGTCTCATGTAGCCCCATCATGAGCTATCTCAAACTATGTACTGATGTATGACCTTGAATTCTTGACCCTTCTGCCTCTATCTCCCAAATTCTGGGATTATAGGTGCAGGCTATGAGGCCAGGCCTGCTCTTCCTCTTTTTTTTTTTTAACTTTTGAGACAGGGTCTTACTATTACTGTGTAATCCAGGCTGGCCTTGAACTCAGAACTCTGCTTGCCTCTGACTCCTGAGTACTAGGATTTTCCTTAGAAAATTATGTTTGTCATCATCATCATCATTATTTTAGTAAAATACATTTAAAATTTAAAAATACATTCATTTACTTGGTACACGCATGTGCACACGCACACAGACACACACACACACACACACACACACACACACACACACACACACTACTCATGTGGAAGTCAGAAGAAAACTTGCATAAGTAGATTTCCTCTTACCAAGTGGGTCTTTGGGATCAAACTCAGATCTTCAGGGTTGGCAGCATTCCTTTATCTGCTGAGCCATCTTGCCAGCCTTTTAAACATCTTTTAAAGACAGAATCTCCTTACATAGCTCTGACTGCTCTATAATTTCCTGCCTATAACAGGCTAGTCTCAGATTAGCAGTAATCCTTCTACATTTACCTCCCATGTGCTAGGATTATAAGCACATGCTGCCACACTTGTCTGTTTATTAACTTATGGCAGAATCAAACCATTACTAGGTTCTAGATCAAAGAAAGTCAATGGTCTTAAACCAGTGTTTCTCTTAGTATGGTCAACCAGTTACAAACAAAGTTTCCACAGGTAAGTCCTATGGCTAAGGAGCAGTATCTCTCTCTCGTGGAGAAACCTTGAAACTTTCATTGTTCACATTATCTTAAACAATTTTGTAAACATTAAGCTATTATGTAAAATAATTTTAAGGAGTTTCACTTGAAAAGGCTCCAAGAATTGTCCTGTTTTAAACTACATACACTTCACCCTTGGACTATCCGTAGCTTCACGGTTCTCTCCTTCCGAACTGGTGCAGAATAAACTGTTGGATCCCAAGCCTAAAATAATCTATCTCTGTAGTTAGACCCTCAGTCTGATCCAGTCCAGCTCACCAGTGTTTTTTGGAGAAGGAAGAACATGAATCATTTGTTAAGGGCATCGAGGTTACTTACTTTTATATTTTTTAATATAACAAGGTGTTCCTCAGAAAACCTTGCATTCCCTGTGTTTAAACTCCTAAGCATCCTGTGCACTCGTTTTCTTCTTCCTGGTTTTACTATCACATTCTTATTCCCCCACCCTACCCTAGTCTTCCATGTGGCTGGGGCTGTCCTAAAACCCAGGATTCTCCTGACTCAGCTGGCTACATGCTGGAATTACAAGCACGAGCTTCCACGCCCTGTGTGTTGGAAGGTGGCCAGAGCACTCAGAGCTCTTTCGTATTGCTCTCTCTCTCTCTCTTCATAGTTTAGTATTGTTTGCAGTGTATGTAGCATGCAGCTAATGAGTTCATTTGTTATAATATGACAGAACTATACACTCCATACACCTTTCCTATCTAGAATTTCTAAAAGCATTCTGGAAGCACAGATGATCGTGGTTTATAGAAAAATAATAAAAGGATGTAGCTGAACATGGGTATTTAGAGCAACCTGCAGTGAATATGTCCATGTGTAAGTAGATCACACATACACACACATTAAAAGACACCGTTAGAGCTTTTCTCCTGAGGGGTTGTAGAACTCACTATGTAGACCAGGCTGGCCTCCAACTCATAGAGATCTGCCTGTCTCAACCTCCCAAATGTTGGGATTAAAAGCATGTGTCACCACCACCCAGTTATTATTTCTTTGTGTTTAAGAGAGAGACAGGGTTGGAGAGACAGCTCATCAGTTAAAAGCACTGACTGCTCTTCCAGAGGACATGAGTTCAATTCCCAGCAACCACATGGTGGCTCACAACCATCTGTAATGGGATCTGATGCCCTCTTCTGATGTGTCTGAAGACAGCTACAGTGTACTCATACAAATAAAAAAATAAATCTTTAAGAGAGAGAGGAGGGGGGGTATGAAACATTTAAATTGCTTGTTTTATTTTAGTGTTTTCCTCATCTAACATAATGGTGATAATAATTTAAAAATGAAACTAAAACAGCGAAGAAAGCAAGATTTAAAAGTGAGCTTTCCCCTGCCTCCTGCATACATGCCTTAGGCACTAGGTGAAATCACCAACATATATATATATGTCAACTTTTTCCTTAGAACACTGGAAGATGAATGTAGGAAGAGCTTACAGCAAGATCCTGCTTCAATAAACAAACAACACCAACAAAAACAACTGCTCAACTCTTTTCTGGAAATGTTACATTTAATAAACAAAGATAAATTTTAAAATTGATGTAAAAAGATTATGAATACTCTACCTTCCTTTTTTTTTTCTAAATTCAGAGATAGGGTCTTCCTATGCAGATCAGATTGGGCTATGATATTATGTAACCCAGGTTGGCCTCTAATGATTTTCCTGTCTTAGCCACAACCTCCAACTTTAATGTGTTAACAACCAAGATTTAACAAGTGCAGCATATTAATAATATATATATAATATAATTCATAATTAATAACTCAATAGCTTATATTAGCAAATGTTAGAATAGGTAAAGCCGGGCGGTGGTGGCACACGCCTTTGATCCCAGCATTTGGGAGGCAGAGGCAGGCGGATTTCTGAGTTCAAGGCCAGCCTGGTCTACAGAGTGAGTTCCAGGACAGCCAGGGCTACACAGAGAAACCCTTTCTAGAACTCCCACCCCCCCAAAAAAAGAATATTTGGTAACCTAAGTAGATTCATTTAAACTGAATCTGGAGGCCGGGTATGGTGGCATACATATTTAAACCCAGCACTCAGGAGGCAGAGGCAGGTGGCTCTCTCTGAGTTCCAGGCTAGCCTGGTCTACAGATGGAATTCTGATCTTACAAAGATAGCTAGGGCTACTCAGAGAGACCCCTATCTTGAAAAACAAACAAACAAAAACCCAAACAAACAAAAAAGTGAAATTAGACTTTATAGAATTGCTAGTCCTTCAGAGAGAGTAAACATTTTTATAATTATTGCTCAATGCTTTTCAGAAGAGAAGCAGATAAAAACATAACCAGGGATTGGGAATGTAGCTCAGATTAGAAGAATATTTCCCTAGCATGATTAAAAGCTCTGGGTTTGTTGGGCAGTGGTGGCACACGCCTTTAATCCCAGCACTTGGGAGGCAGAGGCAGGCGGATTTCTAAGTTCGAGAGTTCAAGGCTAACCTAGTCTACAGAGTGAGTTCCAGGACAGCCAGGGCTACACAGAGAAACCCTGTCTCGAAAAACCAAACCAAAAAAAAAAAAAATCCTCTGGGTTCTACACTTAGTAAATCTGAGGGAGGCCAGCCTGGACTGCAGGAGACACTGTGGCAAGCAAACACAATGGTAAGACTGAGGCAGAACAACAGACTGGTAGAGTTTCTATTTTCTTGCCAGAGATTTTGTTGCGACACTCTATAACTTTAAATATTTGAAAATCAACATGCATATAAATTGGTAGCACTTAAGAGTCTCATGCTTTATTGACCAAATAGGACTCCTTTCTCTCCACTCCACATCTGAATCTACAGACACCAAATGAAAATGAAAAAGATGAAATACACATACCTAAGAATTTCTTCTTTTATGTGTAAAATTTTCAACCCTTGAGTATTCCAAATGGTTATGATGTAATGTCTGTTTTTTTGGTTTGTTTGTTTTTTGGTGGTTGATAAAAAGAACTTAACTCTTTTTTTAGAGCTAAATTCTGGCAAATACATTGGGTAAAGTCAAAGGCAGATTTTAAGCAACTCTAACATAGAGATAAGAGTTTCACTTGATATGCATTGAGTGGCTGAGTTGTAAGGTTTTAAGTAAAAATTCAAACACAACTTTTAAAAATCCAAAGCACTAGAAGGGAAAAATAAATTTGTGCTTCAGATGCAAGAATTGTCTTGACTCAGTATGCTTGCAAACTTTTACAGTTTTGCTACAATTTTAACATTGCCAGAACCCCTTCTCCCCAACTCTATCCCTTTGTTTCAGCAAACTCCCAAGGATTCAGATCAAACTTGGTGACAAATTAGTGACTGACAGTACAAATAGGAGAGGTATTATCCAGAATCCCTGGGAGAAGTTATCCCTTTTGAGGCCTGTGATGCAATGACCATTAGACATAAGGGGTATTTTCACTCTGTTCATAGTCTTATTACCTCTGTTGAGCCTTAAAGATCACTGAACAGCAGACTAGGCCAGGTACCCCAAAGGTGGCGACAGCGACATCAGCGGTTAAATTTTACACTTTCACAGGACGGTCTAATGTACCTGTACTTAGGTTACTGTCGCTGTCAGTTTCTAGATTAAAATGAAGAAGTAAAAGGGTTGGGTGAGGTTAGGAGGATCCTTAGGGTTCAGGAAAGGGGAAGGGGAGGGGAGGGAGCAGGAGACCGCCCGGAAGGCCACAGGTTTATGGGCAAGGTCCTGGCGTTCCCATGGAAACGTATCCCTCCGCCCGTGGCCAAAGTCGGTCTCTTAGTTTCCTCCGCTCCGCCTCTAGGCTGTTTCCGCCCAGCTCCTTTGTGCCGCGCAGAACGTTGACACAACGCATGCGCAAAAAAAAAATCCCCGCCCGCCGCGTATATAAACGCGAATCCGGCCCCTTCCTCGTAGTGCCGCCGGGATTGCTGGCAGAGGAGGTTGTGTAGCCGCTTCCGTGCTACTCGCGCTGTGAGCATTACAAGCTAGAGCCGAGTACGCGGGCCGGCCATCATGTCACGTTACGGGCGGTATGGAGGAGGTAAGCGGCCTAGGCCCAGGGGAGGACGCTGCTGTTCGCCGACTGAGCGGAGCGAGGCCGCAGGGTCGGCGCGGCGGTTAGAGACGGTTATTCCGCGTGCGTAATGGCGGCTTAGGCGCACGCCGTACGAAGCCCGAGGCCGCGGGGGCGGGGAGTAGGAGGGAGAGCAGGAGTGGAGGGCATGTGTGCCGCTTAGGGCCTGGGCGCTGTGGCATTTTGGTCTCCTGGGCAGGCCGAAGCCTGGCGGGGTCGCCGCGATGGCGTTGCCATTCTCCTCGCTGCCGCCCGCCTCCACTCCCCCCCCCCCCCGCCCTCGGCGGCCGCGGCTGCCATTTTGAGCACATTGACGACCGTGGTGGCGCATTTCCTCAGCGCTTTCCCGCCACTGGAGCGGAGAGATCTGGGCGTTAAGATTCGGGTTGGGTTGGAGACGGAACGAAACTGGCTGCTGCGAGCTGCGCGTTGTCCAACAATTGGTCGAAATGAGTAGTAGCGTGAGGGAACCGTTGCAAGCAGCGACTGTTTTTTCCCTTTTTTTTTCCTTTTTTCTTTTTCCCCTTTTCCCCTTTCAAGCGTGGCTTCTAGCTCTGGGGCGGGGACTTGGGTGAGCCTGCGCCTGCTGTGGAAGACAGGAACTGATTCGGCCCTGCTCTTCGCTGCGGGCTTGTAGCCCGCGCGCTGGCGTGCCCCAGGCTACGGAGACTGGGGGGCGGGGCCGGGCCGGGGCCCACCTCCACCCCACACCCCTTTAATCTATCAGGCTCCCTTGTGGGGTATTCCAGGATTTCTGTCCTATAAGGACCCCAGGACTTGCTTACGAGTCCGGCTTTCACTATTGCACGCTGTAAAATTTAGTACTTGGTGAAGACCTCCAAATAAAAGGAGCCAGACATGGTGGCGCACACCTTTAGTCCTGGCTGCCTCGGGAAGGCTGAGGCATGGGAGTCATTTGAGCGATGTATGGATAAAAAGTACGTTGTACTGCTCTTAAGGGAGTGGTTTGTTTTATTTTTTTATTTTATTTCATTTTTAAAGATGTGTTTATTTTATTGTGAGTACACTGTAGCTGTCTTCGGACACACCAGAAGAGGGCATCCATCTCTTTATGGATGGTTGTGAGCCACCATGTGGTTGCTGGGATTTGAACTCAGGACCTCTGGAAGAGCAGTCTGTGCTCTTAACCGCTGAGCCATCTCTCCAGCCCCGAGTGGTTTGTTTTAAAGGAATGAATTAAACTTAAGATACATACTGAATAACATTTGTTCTGTTTGCATTTTTAAACAGAAACCAAGGTATATGTTGGTAACCTGGGAACTGGTGCTGGCAAAGGAGAGTTAGAAAGGGCATTCAGTTACTATGGGCCCTTAAGAACTGTATGGATTGCCAGAAATCCTCCAGGATTTGCCTTTGTGGAATTTGAAGACCCTAGAGATGCAGAGGATGCCGTTCGAGGATTGGATGGAAAGTAAGTGGATTGTTTTTCAAATTTCTTGAAAATATTCCCGAGGGCTAGATAGTAATCTTGGTGCTAATCATAGACTCTCAGGGGTGGACCTTATTTTTTGATAGTGTCTCCAGCCTATGCTGGCTAGGAACTCATGATATAGCTCAGGTGCTAGTTGAAGCTGTCCCGTCAGCCTCTCAAATGCCTGTCCTTGATGGCTTTGAGATTTAGGACTAATGGTGGAATTGGCAGAGTTTTGTAAAAAAGACAAAGCATGTAGAGAGAATGAGTAGTTGATAGAGTTAAAATTTAGAAGTCACATGTGTATTCTAACATTAACGTCTTCTTATGTTTTGTAGAGTGATTTGTGGTTCTCGAGTGAGGGTTGAACTATCAACAGGCATGCCTCGGAGATCTCGTTTTGATAGGCCACCTGCCCGTCGTCCCTTTGATCCTAATGATAGATGCTATGAGTGTGGTGAAAAGGGACATTATGCTTATGACTGTCATCGCTATAGCCGACGAAGAAGAAGCAGGTATTTAATTAATGAAAGAATGGTTGGTATTCTAGTTAATCAAAGTAATTCTTTTATTAGCAAGGCAGAAACTAGTGTTTTTCTATAAACTTGAATGTTAATTGTACAGGTGTATTTTACAATTTTTGTTTAATTAAAAATGTTACTATATTAATAATCAACCTGGTCAAAACCTTTCAGGTTTCTTCGTTTGAGTCAGTCGCCTTGATTCAGAATGTCACGAGCCTTATGATATCATGCTGAGGCGCCTTGCAAATCCGACAATTAAGATCCTCCTAGACCTTGAGGTGATCAGCATAAGAGGCCAGATCCCCTCGAGTCATCTACACCTAGCTTCACCTTATTCTTTAAAGGGCAGAAAATTTGAGTCGGTGATCGCCGTAACAGTAAATTTGGCTTACAATTGGGGCCCCCCTCCGCTTTAGAAAGAGGAACACCAGATTGACCACATTCCCAACTAGAAAAATCTTCTTGCGTCAATCAAGCCTCACCTGGCTCTTTTGGCTGTCAGTTTGATCGTCGTTAGATTGAAGAAAACATCTAGATGCAGCGATCGGCTATAGATACTTCTAGATCATCTAGATCTACTAGACCTACTACTAGACCATGGGCCAAAGAGGGTCGACCTGCAAACTTGCAAGGTTTATTTTAAATACACATTATGGTGTTTTTATATTTTGTAATTCTAAGTTGTAATTCAGCTTTTAACAAATCTTTTTTTAGGTTAGTAAAAAAAAAAAAACTTGATAGGCCCAGAGTTTTTCCAAATGAAATACTAAATTTTAAATAGTTTTGAGATTTGATTTCAGCAGAGGTACACAAACACTAAAACTGAGTTATCGTCTAATATTTTGTATTTTTCTAACTTGAAAAATAGGTCACGATCTAGATCACATTCCCGATCCAGGGGAAGGCGATATTCTCGATCACGCAGCAGGAGCCGTGGAAGGAGGTGAGAAATTTATAAAATTAAAATTTTTCTTTTTTTTGGTTTTTCCCAGACAGGGTTTCTCTGTAGCCCTGGCTGTCCTGGAACTCACTCTGTAGACCAGGCTGGCCTCGAACTCAGAAATCCGCCTGCCTTTGCCTCCCAAGTGCAGGGATTAAAGGTGTGTGCCACCACTGCCCCACTTGTAAAATTCAAATTTTAACAAGTGGGGGGAAAAAAGACAGATGGGCTTAAGAACTTCTTTTAATTTTTTAGGTCAAGATCAGCATCTCCTCGACGATCAAGGTCTGTGTCTCTTCGTAGATCAAGATCAGCTTCACTCAGAAGATCTAGGTCTGGTTCTATAATAGGATCGAGGTATTTCCAGTATGTAGCACATTTTTCCTGCTTACTAGTAGATGGATTGTCGTGTCTTTAGTTATCAAGACAGGGTTTCTCTGAGTAGCCCTGGCTGTAGACCAAGCTGGCCTCGAACTCAGATCCACTTGCGTCTGCCTCCTAAGCATTGGGATTGAAGGCAAGCGCACCATCACTGGATCCCGACTAGATTGTCAAGTCTTAATGACACAGTGAAGTATCTTAATTCAAATGGGGTGCTTCCAGATATGTATGCACACCCGTACTCCTAGCACAGACTGAGATTGAAACCAGGAGGATAACTTGGACCTAGTGTGTTAGAGGACAAAAGAGGAGCATAGTGAGGTACATGTCCCACATCAGAACAGTTTTTTTAAAACTAAGTTATTTTAGTGAATAATCTGAGCAGACATGATGCTCAGTGAAGAAAATGGTGACAGAGCTTGTCACCAAGCCTGATAACCTGCTTGAACTTGGAACCATTGTAAAAGGAAGAGAGACCCAGTTCCCATAAATTGCTGACTTCTGGAGATTTGTGACGTTTACCTACTCTACATATACTCTGAATAAGTGAATGTAAATTTTAAAACATTTTTAGAATGAGTAAATTTGAGACTAGGAGGGAGATAGGATCTGCCTGCCTCTTAACCTGAGATTAAAGGTATATGCCATCACAATAGCTGAATGAGCTTTTTTCTTTTTAGTTGTTTAATGAGGCAACAGTTTTTCTGTGTACCCCTAGCTGTTCTTGCTCTAAACTAGGCTGGCCTTAATTCACCTGCCTCCACCCCAAAATCCTGGGATTAAAGGTGTGGTGTATACCGTCTTCGCCTGGCCTGAATAGGAGTTAACCTTATATTTGGATTCAGTGTACTTAAGTCAACTTTACTCCCACTGTAAGAAGTCCTTAAAAGATATATGGCCAGCCTAACTTGGTTTGACAAATTAAAGACCTTCCTTCAACTATGATAACAAGAATAAAGTCAATTCAGCAATTGGATGGAACCACTTGATAATTGTGGTTATTAGTGTTTGAAAATAACTGTTGAGCCTCCATAGGAGTAGACCAAATTGTGTATAATGGAAGTAGGCATTTGAAATAGTGGTTCTCTCTGTATTTGGCATCTCCCCATTGGATTATTTGTGCTACATTGGATCAATGTAAGGCAAGACTTGTGCAGCAGGAGTTTCTACTCTTCTATCCTATCTCTCTCTGGGAAGGTGCTCAGTTATAAAGGCATTCTTGTGTAATTGTCTCCTCTTTCCTTTTTAAGATCCCGCTCAAGGTCGAGATCAAGGTCCAGGTCTATTTCACGACCAAGAAGCAGGTAGGGTCAGACTATCTGATTTAGTGCTCTTAAGATTATATAGCACCAATATCCAAAGAGTTCAAAGTGTTAAATTACTGAGAAATGGGTGTTAGCCCAAAGTTTTGAGTGTTAAAGTAGCAATACCTTGTTAACCCAATTGAGAACTTCATTTATACATAGCCTATTTATACATGGCCTATTGCTTGGCTGAATTTATGGAGAAATTAATGTTATGTGACAGTTTACTTTGGAGGTAAGAGGCCCTAAATAAAAGTTGTAGGTGCATAGAGAAATGTGCTTTATAGAATAATGTAAAAGATGAACTATAATTATATAGCAGTTCACTCTTTCATGGAAATATAAGCCCTTTAAAATTGGCTTTTTAAAGGAAATGAGACTGGCACTGAAATTTTAGCTGTAATATGACATTTTAATTGTAAAGTAATTGGGGGTTGGTTTTGTAGTAGGATTAAAAAGAAAAGATGGCTTTTTCTTACTAGAATTTCTCATGTTTCAACAGCCGATCAAAATCCAGATCTCCATCTCCTAAAAGAAGGTAAGCTAAATGTTTTGTTGCCAAATCTTGTCAAAATGTGGCCTCTTGGAGAACTTCAACTGCCTACTCTAGTCTTTGAACTCTTTGAAAAATTGGTGCTGTATAGATTGGGTATATTTTTAAATGATTTTTAATTTTGTATCAAAATTTTAATTAGAAATAACCATAAGTGTTAGGAAAATGTAAAGTGTTTTAGTCTTGAGTGTCTGTAGCAATGTCATGCTTAAGGAACATTTCTCCTCTCCCCTCCCTCTCTCCCTCCCTCCCTCCCTCCCTCCCTCCCTCCCTGTCTCTCTCTCTCTCTCCTGTATAAAAAATAAGTGAACAGGAAATGTGGATAAAATTTAAAAATAGTTGAAAATTGAAACATTGCAACTATATTATTCCTGTCTAATGCCTCTTAATGAGTCGCCAACTTTAATTGTCCTTTTTAATATAACCTTAGTTTTTACCAGAATAGTTTTTAAAAGCCTAATTCTGGGGCTGGAGAGATGGCCCAATGGTTTATTAAGAGCACATACTATTTTTTACAGAACAAGTAGAACCTTACACCTATGTCAGGTGGAGGTCTGATATCTTTGGCCTCTCCAGGCACTTGCATTCATGTGCACATAGCCCACACACATAAGAATCTTTAAGAAAAAATACCAAGCAAGGTCAAACAGGGAGATATATATATATATTTGTGTATTAGGTTTTTGGCAGAAGGAATTTGATCCCTTTGAAGGTATTGAAATATTGAAGATGAAGCTTCATTACACTAATTGGTTCCAAACTTAATGTTTTTCTTTTTAGTCGTTCCCCGTCAGGAAGTCCACACAGAAGTGCAAGTCCAGAAAGAATGGACTGAAGTTCTCAAGTTCACCCATTAGGGAAAAGTTATTTTGTTTACATTATTATAAGGGATTTGTTATGTCTGTAAAGTGTAACCTAGGAAGGATCATCAACCATCTAATCAAAATGAATCTGGGTTATATTACTCTGTAAAATTCACAGCAGTAAATATTGTTTTTGTTGAATGTATTAACATCTTATGGTCTGAAAATGTGGGTTTTTATTTGACACGTTTAAATAAAATGTTTCTAACTAGATGTTTTGATTTGTGTTCAATATTAATACTTTTCAATTGGGTAAACATCAGACAAGGTAATAATCAAGAAAATTGTTATCGATCATATTTATATGGGCCTGTGTTCAAGGTTTAATGGTGTTGGTTAAACATCATTAACTGTTCTATACATACCACTGGCCAGGATCTGAAAGGACTTTGAAATTTTCATTTTACTCTTGTACCTTTGGGTAAGATGATCTTTGAGTCCTTTTTATAGCATGAGTGCATCATGGCAGATCTCTAAATTAACTGAGAATTGGTGTTAACAATCTCAAATTGTTAAACTTAGAGGGACCACTGATTAGCCTACAAATGGGTGCACAACAGGAAATAAGCAGAGTTACTGAAACAAATGTCAAGAAGTAGAAACTGAGTTCTAAAGGCTGAGATTTTAGTAGTGGCATAGTTTTTTAGACTACTAAGTTGGGATGATTCTGCTCAATGTACTTTTTTTTTTCCTTTCAAACAGCCAATTTAATACCAAAAAAAGTGCATGTTTGAGGAATTGTCTGAATTTGGAACAAAACCTTGTAAACCAGCTTTGCAAAATTATCCAGCCCCAATACTCCACTACTCTGTTCTTTTGAATGGATTGCCTTATCCTGTGCAAAAACCTGTTAATATATGAGCTAGATTTTGCAGTTACTGACATTGTTCTATTTTGCCAAGCTGGTATAAAGAGATGTCAAGCAAAAATGTTAATAAGACAGTAGTTTTGTAAACCTTACATATTAACATTTCATGTAGCTAAGGTTTGTTATGTTTTTGTTTTGGGTTTTTCCTCCTTTGGTAGTGTCTGATAGACCTTAGAATGGTGTAGCCAGTAGGTTTTTATTCAGACTTTAAATATATTATGCATAATAGGGCAGTAATGGTCTTTTTTGAGTTTTTTTTTTTTTTGACAAGCTTTTTACTACTATATTTCTTAGCCTTGGTGTAAAAACAATAGCACAGGAGTCTGTCCTTGTCTGTTTTAGGCTTTTTCAACAAAGTTGTCTGATAGTACTGCAACTTGAATGAATACTGGTCTGCCCCAATTTATTTGGCTGAGTGGTCACTAGTATGTTGAAAGTCATTTGGATTCTGTTTTTAGAATTTGACTGGTTGAATAAGTGGTTGGTATGAAGTTATGTGTAATCCGGCAGACTTATCTGTTGCACTTGACTAGCTTTAATTGTTATGTATTCGATACAAATTAAGTTTGTTCAACAATAAATCTGCAAAGATTGAACAAATAATCCTGATATTCAGTCTTTGGAAGTATGATATCTGAGCCAAAAATCAACTCGTGCAGCTTTTTAAGATTAACTAGTAGCATTCTAGACATATCACTTAAAGGGATGAGATGGAGTAAAACATCTCAGTAAACAGTTTATTTACAAGAGCTAGGGCTGTGTAGTATAGGTCAGTCAGTATCCACCTGTTTGTACCCATCAATTCCAGTCGGTTTAGTACACCTTTTAAATAGTTGTGACAACCACTACTAGAGAGACAGGAAAAGTGCTGGTATTTTGCTAAGATTTTTTTTCTTAACGCTAAAACAGCCCAGGCCCTGTTTTGAATGTATGTCTGTATTATAATTTTAGCCTTTGAGGAATGGAGCCATGAAGATTAGGAACCTGAGGTCATTCTTGGCTACATAAGTTTGAGACCATGCATATGAGACATGCATTGGCATTCTGGAGGCTGAGGCAGGAGGATCTTGAGATGGAGTCTAACCTGGGCTACAGCCTGAGACTCTTTATTCCACCCACACCCACCTCCAGCCCCGCCAGAGTTTATGTATGCCTGGGACTCTAGAACAGGTTGACCTTGAGCTCAGATTGGCTTGCCTCCCTAGTGCTGGGATTAAAGGCCACCACCCCCTGGCTCAGTCTGAGACTGGGACTCTTAAAACAACAAACCCTACCTTTTTATCCTTGGGTGGTATAGAATGAGGGAAACATAAAGCTCCCATCAGGCTTTGAACAACTATTGATTAGCTTTCTTTTTTAAGGTATATGCATTACATAAGTAGTGCAGGTGCTCAGAGAACATTGGATTCCCTGGAACATGTTACAGGTGATTGTGAGCCACCTAATAGTAGGAACCCAACCTGGGTCCTCTCAGTTGTCTTTCCAGCCCCTTTGAGATTATGCAAGTTGATAAGGCCCAGAAAGTATCAAATTGGCAGTTGGCATAAAGGAAAATGATATGGGATAAGTAGAGTTTATATTTACTAGGAAAAGGAAGCAAAAGTTAAATACTAGACTTGCTGTGGAGTATTTGAAGAGTGAAGATGGATAAACCCAAAGATGGCTAATAAGTAGGATAGTATTTTAGTATAAAATAGTATTTAGTATAAAAGTACAGAGCTTTTTTAAAGGTAGGATATCACTTTGGGCTGCTCTGAAATTTGTAGTTATTTTGAGACAGTGAATTAAAATATATCCCTGGTGGGCCTTGAATTAGTGGCAGTCCTGCTTCACAATGTTGGATTATGTAGGCCTATAACCATTCCTGGCTTAGGTCTGGGAGAGAGGGATTGAGATCTCACTGTGTTGCAGGCTGACTTAGAACTCAGATCCACCTGCCTGTGCCTTATGGGTATTAGGATTAAAGGTGTATGCTACCACATGATTTAGAGCCTCATTGTGTAACCCAGGCTGACTTGGAACTCTTGCTAATTAGTAGTTTCTTACATGAGTACTGCATGATCAAATCCTCTCGCTGCTTTTCCAATTTTACTTTTTTTTAAACAGTTGCCCTGCCTGTTTTCAAAACTTAAGTTGTAACAGGCTGACCTTGAACATCCTGAGTGTTGGAATTACAAGCACCTGCCACCATTCCTGCCTGACTTCTGAGTTTTAAGGGTTTTTGTTTTGTTGTTTTTTATTTTTTTCTTCTAAGACATGCATTCTCCATGTAGCACTGACTGTCCTAGAATTTACTCTGTAGACCAGAATACAGATCCATCTGCCTCTGCCTCCTGAGTGCTGCTGGTATTAACGGTGTGCACCACCAGGCCTGGCTAGAGCTTTTAATTTTAAAATGAAGAAAGGAAGGTTAAACACTTGGAGAAAGTTACTGCTTTGACTGGAATAGACTTGAATTAGGCATAAACTCAGCAAAATAGGTTTTTATACTTGGTCAATTTACTGTAGTGAAAGTATTGAAGGAGATGGGTCTCAGCAACAAAATTGATATCTCCATCTTCCTGGGTTTAGAAATTAGTGCTTTATTCTGATTTATTCATCTGGTAGAAGATAAGGAACATTCTTGTGGTTTTGAACCTTTTAAGTTGCAGGCTGGGCTCAAGTGATCTGCTGCTGCCACCTTCTCGTGCAGATGCACCAAATCTCAGCTCTATTATTTTCTTCTTGTAACCTAGCATTAAGCATTTTCACCTTTAACCTCCCTGTTGCGTGTGTGTGTGTGTGTGTGTGTGTGTGTGTGTGTGTGTCTGTCTGTCTGTCTGTCTGTCTGTCTGTCTTGATAACTCATTTATTTAGTGCTGAATAATAATATATATTCTAGTTCATTTGCCTGCTGGAGGATGTTTTAGTTACTTCCTAGTTAAGGTACTTAAGAATAAAGCTACTCTACCATTAAAGTGGTTTGGTGTAGACGTTTAACCCCTTTGGATAAAAACAAGGAGCATGATTGTTTACCTTTGAATGTGATAAATTGATCTTCAACACTAATATGGCTGATCTCATCTGGCTAAATATGGGTATCCTTTTTCCCCCTCATCACACAGTGTTACGTCTCTTTCAAAGCTGTGTGCTCTATCAAAAAGGATGACTTGTCCAGTAGAGGACAGTTTTTCAGTCAAGGGAATACAAGTAGCCATGCTCCCCTACTAGATCCTCTAGAGCTCTCAATGTTTGTAAGAAACTGCCATGAACCTTCTCAGTTCCTAGCAGCAAACTACCATAGGTGCTGTTGCTCCGAATCCTTTTGAGTGTCAGTATTCTGGATTTTGGCCAGTAAGTGTATAGTGGTCTTTAGTGTTTAATGGTGTTAGAGCTCTTTCTGTGACCAGCATGGGCTGTGGAGCATCTGTGTTCAACATTTCCTTTGGTGAAAGATCTATTAAGTGGCTTAGGCCTTTTATTTATCTATTTATTTTTAATATATATGAGTGTTTTGTTTGTACGTGTATATGTGTACCGCGTGTGCCTAGTGCCCAAAGAGAGGTCAAAAGAGGGTATTGGGGAACTGTAGTTATGGATGGTTGTAGTTAACATTGTGGAGGCTGGGAACTGAAATGGAAATGAAGGCAACTACTCTTCACTGCTAAGCCGTCCCTCCAGCACTTTGTTTTTGAGACAAGGGTCTCACAGCATAGCCCTCACTGGCCTGAAATTTGATATGTAGACCAGGGTGGCCTTGAACTTGCATTGATCCACCTACCTTTGTTGGGATGAAAGGTGTGCACTACCCAGCCTAGCTGTGGCCTATTGTTTTTTGGGTTTTTTTTTTTTTTTTTTTTTTGAGAGTTTCTCTATTTAGCCCTGGCTGTTTTGAAACTGTAGATCCTAGCTGGCCTCAGGTTCAGAGATCTGTCTCCCTCAGCTACTGTGCTGGGATTAAAGGCCTTCAGCACCATACTTGGAGGGTTTTTGAGGAGAGAAGTTCTAGAAATCTAGTAGTTATAGAAGACTATAGAAATATAGTTCCCTACTGATGGACTTGAGTAATTTCTAATTATTACATTTAAGTGAATATAGTTACTCATCTTAGCTTGGGTAAGCATATGTATCCAGAATATTTCCTAAGTTTCAAAGAATATGTGTACATTTTTATTTTTGGTGAGTGTTAATTTCCCCTGGTGGCAATGTGTAGGCATTCCTGAGTTTCCATATTTGTCTATTTGGTGGGCTTTCAAACTTAGGATTTTTACAAATCTTGTGTTGAGAACTGATATCACATTTCTTCTGAATCACAACATTTTAGTTATACAAAAATAATAGGCTTAGAACATCTCCATACAATTAACATACTTGGGTCAGATTTCTCCCCATAACTTTTTATACTCCTTCCTTTTAAACTTACGGTAAATACACTAACCCTTTCTGGAAAATTTTCTATGTGTTCAAAGTGCTTTAATTTCCTTAGTTTGAATACACCTGAGTTTTACCAGTGGGATTCTAATTTACATAACAGTATTACCTGTTCATTGGTCTGCATATAAGTCACAAGACACATTGTGATACCAGGTACTATTCTGCCTATATTTTATTTCATTGCCTAAACACTGATTTAACACTTAGGTACCTGAGTGAAAATGTTAATGGGTGAATACATAAGTTTAATTACTTGAATTCTAATTTTATAAGCTAAGCATATGAAATTGAAAGTTAATCAGTATATCAACTAAAAGCTTATATTTTGTTTTAGGTGCTTCCTATGAAAGTGACTGTTTCCTTGGGCTCTATTTTGTAGCTCTAAGCACAGGATTCTTCTCATCTGGGGGCCTGGAGAGATGGCTATATTATTAGTTACGGTTCTCTAGAGTCACAGAACTTATGGAATGTCTCTATATATATTAAGGGAATTTACTATGATGACTTAACAATCTGTAGTCCAACTAACCCAACAGTGGTCAGCTGTGAATTGGAAGTCCAAAAATCTAGTAGTTGCTCAGTCCCATGAGGCTAGTTGTTTAAGCTGGAATCCTAAACAAGTAGGTTCCTGCCGGGCAGTGGTGGCGCACGCTTTTAATCCCAGCACTTGGGAGGCAGAGGCAGGTGGATTTCTGAGTTCGAGGCCAGCCTGGTCTACAGAGCGAGTTCCAGGACAGCCAGGGCTACACAGAGAAACCCTGTCTCGAAAAACAAACAAAAAAAGTAGGTTCCAACAGATGTGCTGGCAAGTAAGTACAAGCAGTTGAGTGAGTTTTCCTTCTTTCAATGTCCCTATGTAGGCTTCCAGCAGAAGGTGTGACCCAGATTAAAGGGGTGTACCACCATGCCTGGATCTGGGATTTGCTTTGTCCTAGACTGATCTTGAACCCAGAGATCTCAGTCTCCTGGGATTAAAGTCATGTACTACCTTTCTGGGCCTAAGCTTTTCATGGCCAGCATTCCTCAAGATCACCATGTCAAGGTCCAGGTTAGATATCTGTGTCCTCCAGCCTCAAAATCTTGATCATTGGTGTGCCCTCCATTTCTAGATTGTAGTCAAGTTGACAACAAGGAATAGCCATCACAATGCCTCAGTGGTTGAGGTCCCTGGTTGCTCTTTCAGAGAGCCCAGATTCAACTGTTAGCACCTGTATTTTGGCTCTAAACTATCTGTAACTCTAGGGGATCTCATGGTCTCTGGACATTGTATGCACAAAGTACACATATATACATGCAGACAAAAACACACACAAAGGATTCTCATCTGTGCTAACACTGAATTCTGGTTTTGAAAGTACTGCTCAGAAAAGGTCTGCGAAGCTGCTGTGCAGATGTATGTATAGAAGGTCTACAAAGTGAGAGCCTGGCCTAAGAGCTCTCACTTCAGGAATGTCAGCTGCCTCCTATAGTATACTGGAGGCTCATTGGTTGTGCTTCACAATTACAAAGGTTTGAAAGTGTCTGGATTGGGTCCTATTCAAGGAAATCTATCCTGGACAACAATAAGGTTTCAAGACATTAAAGACAAATTCTGCATATCCCAGCACCTAGGAGGCAGAGTCAGGCAGATCTCTTGAGTTCAAAACCAGTTGGATCTACATAGTGAATCCCACCAGCCAGGGCTACATGGTGAGACTGTTTCAGTCAATCTTCAGGAATAAAACTATACAGCTGAGGAAAGGTAAATGGGCAGTTACCTCATCCTGTGTAGAAAGAACTATCAACACTGCTTCTTTTCCAACTAAGATAATGTCTAATGTTTAGATCACTGTCATCTGAAATACAGTTTTCTTCTGTATCCTGGCACAAATCTAAAACCTTTTCAAACTCCTTGAATTCTCCAAAATGATGTTTGTTTGCTTTTAATGCTGACAGACTGACCTGACTGGGGACCCCTAGATAAGCATCAGATTAGATGCTGGTCACCAGAAAGGGGACTAAATAGCTACAAGGTTGGGACTTTCTTGCCACTCTCCACAGTCCTGGAAGGGAAGAGGAACAGAAGATTGTGTTGATCACCAGTGGCCAATGATTTTAATCATGGCTTATGTTAATGAGCCCTCCCACTAGATAATAAAAGAAGGCCAGCAAGATGGCTCCTTGGGTAGAGACGCTTGCACAGAGGATTGACAAGCCAAGTTTGATCCCAGGACCCCATAGGTGACAGACATAGTATATCTGAGGGAATTTCTAGGATGGGTTTGAGGTGAGAAGATTCACACAGAATGAACAACCATTCTTTGGGTTGGGAGCCTAGGCTGAATACAAAGGAAAAGTTAACCAGTATTTATCTCTGTTTCCTGTCTGTGGGCAGGTGACCAGTCACCATGGCCTTCCCCAGGACATGAACTCTCAAACTAAACCAAGGTTAGTCCTTCCTCCTTTATGTTGCTTTGTCAGGTATTTTGTTACATCGTGGAAGAGAGAAACTAATACAATTACAGCGTGGAAGAAAGGAACTAGTACAATTGGTGTCAGTAAAACCAAGGTTTTTCCCAGCTGGTGAGAAGGCTCAGCAGGTAAAGGCACGTGCTGCCACACTAGGTGACCGGAGTTCAATCCCTAAGGATCCAAGTGGAAAGAGAGAACCAGTCCCTTCCGTGTGTCTCCTGTTCTCCACAAGTGCTCCATGGTGTTTGAACCCACACGCGGAGTAAAGAGTGAAAAAAAGGTCTTTCCCTTGGACAACTTGGGTTACAACCAGCTACAACTTACCTTTAAGCCAATTTTGGTCTGCTTCTCTTCTGTAGAAGGTTTAATGCTTTGAAGTGTTGAGCAATGAAAAGTCCCAAAATTTGATCATATAAATTAAGTTAAATTCACAGTATAAGATCTTTAAAGCTTTACTGAAATATACCCATGATCTATCTCATTTGTAAC
The DNA here is from genome assembly GCF_004785775.1 of Grammomys surdaster. Taxonomy (NCBI): domain Eukaryota; kingdom Metazoa; phylum Chordata; class Mammalia; order Rodentia; family Muridae; genus Grammomys; species Grammomys surdaster. The sequence continues at coordinate 13,620,480 of NW_021604607.1, forward strand.
TTTTTATAAACATTACAATCACATGAAAGCATTTCATGTCTTCCCATGACTTTGTGTTGAAGTTGCAGAGATGGATCATTAAAAAGCCTAAAATGCTTACTCATTTTGAGTTAACAAAGTATTTGTCAACCCCTGGTTTAGACATTTGTCTAAAACTTTACAGATTTTGAAACAAATTCCTGGGAAGATGTTGAGTGCTAAGATTATTGATGGATTTGCCAAGGCCAGTTTACCAGATGCACTACTGGCTGCTTTTATGTTAACTCAATATAAGCTATGATCATAACTGAGGAGGGCGCCTCAGTTGAGAAATGCCTCTTTAAGATCTGGCTGCAGGCAAGCCTATAGGGCATTTCTTAATGAGAGACTGAAGTGGAAGGTGCTTACCCTATTCTAGGTGTGGGTGGTGCCATCCCTGGGTTGGTGGTCCTTGGTTCTATAAGAAAGCACCTGAGTAAACCATGGAGAGCAAGCCAGCAAGCAGCACCCCTCCATGGCCTCTGCATCAGGTCCTGCCTCCAGGTTTCTGCCCTGCTTGAGTTCCGACCCTGACTTCAAAGATGAACAGTGGTGAATTGTAAGCCAAATAGACCTTTTCCTCTCCAAGTTGCGTTTGGTCACTTTTCTTTCTTTTTTTTTTTAATCACAGCAATAGTAACCATGACTAAGACACCAAGGTAATGCTTCTGGTCTGGAAAACTAGTCTCTGAGACTTATTAATAAAGGCAGAGCTTGTGGATTAGAGAGAGAATAAACACATCTGTGTACTTGGCACATGAAATATTGATGACCATAGTGAGACACTAAGAAAGCTGCTAGGGCAATTGATCTCATCACTATTTGTAATAGGATCGTTTAGGGACCTTAAAAAACATTCTACACAAATGGATTAGTCATGTTAGTAGTGTAAAAGCATCTTGGTGATCCTAACACACCTTGATTGAAAACCACTGCTTTGGGCCTCTATTCCCTAACTGGAACCTGGTTGCACAGAATGAAGCTCTCATGTGGCTATGGGGCAGGTTTTAGATGTCCTCTGGGTTACTCTAGCCAAATGCATGTTTTACAAAGCAGCAGAAACTGTGTTTTAATCGATACTTGTACCAGTAGAGGTCACTGTGCTAAAAGATATAAACCGGAGGAAAAAAATGAAAAATCTCTTCAGGAACTTTGAAGCAGTATTTCACAGGAGAACTGTTAAGTTAGACCCAATAAGTACTAAGAGAACATATGCCTCTAGCCATAATTATTGCTTTTAAGCATCTGAAGGCTTTGTTGTTGGGTACATACATAGATTTATAATTGGTTGTGTGTGTGTGTGTGTGTGTGTGTGTGTGTGTGTGTGTGTGTGTAAACACATGGGACAGAGGACAGTTTCATGAGGAGGTCCTCTTCTACAATCTTGTCTGAGGCAGTCTTTGCTGCTGCATACCCTAAGCTAGCTGACCCACAAGTTTCTGGGGGTTCTGTACTGGGGTTCCAGGAGCATTCTACTGCACCTGGCTTTCTGGGAATTCTGGAGATTCAAACTCAGTCCTCACACTTAATAGGCCAGTGCCTTACCCACTGAACTATCTCCGTGGCCTGGTCCTTTTATTATTATGAACCACCTCTGTCTCTAGTAATAATTCCCTTCTTAACCTGCCTTCTTTATCTTTAAGATAGGGTTTCTCTGTGTAGCCCCGGCTGTCCTGCAACTTACCCTGTAGACCAGTCTGGCCTCAAACTCATGGATCTACCTGCCTCTGCCTCCTGAGTGCTGGGAGTAAAGGTATGTGTCACCATTACCTGCCTGGATCCACTTGGCTTTTATTTAAGACATGCTAGCCTGGAATTCTCTGTGTATTCCAGGCTAGACTCAAAATGATCTTCTGGCCTCTGAAAACCTGAGTGATGATATTACAGGTATGCTGTAGCATAGCCAGTATTTTTATTTCACTATTTGGTTAGCTATTTAAATAGCATTAGGATCCAGGATTCACCTTACAAACCACACAAACACCGATCTCAGTCAGACAGGAATAGTTTATTGAGCATACACCCCAGGACTGCTTGACCAGGGCCATAGTCTGGATTTGGGAATGGAGCCATGACATTGAGTTTAGATCCTACAGGGTTGTTAGTTTTGTTTTTTTGTTTTGTTTTGTTTTTTTGGTTTGGTTTGGTTTGGTTTTTTGAGACAGGGTTTCTCTTTATAGCCCTGGCTGTCGTGGAACTCACTCTGTAGACCAGGCTGCCCTCGAACTCAGAAATCCGCCTGCCTCTGCCTCCCAAGTGCTGGGATTAAAGGCGTGCGCCACCACTCCTACAGGGTTTTTGAGCCCAAGATCTACAAACATCTCTGCTAAGTTATTTCACCAATCATGATTTAGGGATAGGTTTTCTTAGGAACACGTCTTTGTTGTATGCTTATCCTGCTCCCATTGTTGGAGTATTCCAGGGGACTTGCCTTGTCTTACATTTGTGTCTTAACTTGCCAACCAGGATGTCAGTTACCCATGTATATGTCTCTTTTTGCCAAATAAGATGTAAGTTCCCAGGGAGGCCTTGGGAACTTAAAACTTTACAAGACCACTACTCAAAATGGAAATCTTATTCCAAATACTTTTTTATATTTGGTGCAGGTGTCTCTCTTATGTTGGGGTCCAAGCTTACTGTGGGTAACTATATGAAACAGTTCAACTGACTTCTATCATAATTGGTTTCCAAGGCCACAGAACATAACAAAATATGTAGTCAATCTTGGCATTAGAAAGTTTCCTAGTGCCGGGTGGTGGTGGCACACACCTTTAATCCCAGCACTTGGGAGGCAGAGGCAAGCGGATTTCTGAGTTCGAGGCCAGCCTGGTCTACAGAGTGAGTTCCAGGACAGCCAGAGCTATACAGAGAAACCCTGTCTCGAAAAACAAACGAACAAAAGTTTCCTAGTAACAGCAGAAACATATGAGAAAGTTTCCTTTCTTGGCAGGCTAGCCAGGTAACTGTTACCTAGGCCTAACATTTTACCTAGATCCTAACAGATAGCTGCTTGAACTCTTAGGAGTATTGTTTTCCTATCTATTTACTTTCAATTTATTTTTGTTTGAGGATCGAAAGATAAACTCCATAAACAACATCTGTTGGATCTTATCATATTTATTTATCTATTCATCTATCTATTCACCTGCCTATCTATCTATCTATCTATCTATCTATCTATCTATCTATCTATCTACCTATCTATCTATCTACCTACCTACCTAATAGACAAGGGTGTATTACTGTAAACCAGGCTAGCCTCCAACTCACAATCCTCTCATGTTGCTGAGATCACACGTTCACATAAGCACTATGTCACCTGCTGTTTTATAGCATGAAGCAAAACAGGCCCTGGAAAATTGCACGTATCATATTAACTTTTCCTGGGAAGCTGTGAACAAGCTTCTGTTGACCCCAGATTTGGGACCAGCGCCAGACCAAAGGAATTATTACATTTAAGTAACTTGGCGAACCAGATAATTTAATCACTTACTTAGAGGAGGATGGGTGAAGGGTTACCTTTAAGATCATGGGCATTTATGGGCAAATATATTACAAAAAAAAATGGATTATATCCACCTCCCTCCCCCAGCAACTGTACTATTCTCTCTCTCATTTTTTTTTGTTTTATTTTTGTTTTTGTTTTTCAAGACGGTTTCTCTGCATAGCCTTGGCTGTCCAGGAACTTGCTCTGTAGACCAGGCTGGCCATGAACTCAGAGGTCCACCACCTTCTGCCTCCAGAATGCTTGGATTAAGGGCGTGCTGCACCAAGCCCACCCCTACTTTTTCTGTATTGTTAGAGGAGTGGGATCTCATCCGCTCTCTTCTCATTTACAAGGGACTGTTGATGAGCTCCGTGTTGTGCCTCAGTGTCCCTTCCTCACATCCTTTTTGCCTCTCTTTCTGAAATGTGGAGGAACTGATAAGAAATGACTGATGTATAAACATTCCACAATCCTTCCTTAGAACTTGGAACAGACAGGTGGTTGTAGTAACTGCCACCATTGGCCTTATCCCAGACAAAGAACCTCACTGACCAAGGCCAGCAGCAGCAATAATCTATAGGCATAAATAAATATGTAGAGGCAACTTCATGAGTACATCACATCTGTTTAGCAAAAACAATAGCAGTAGCTTCCCCAGAAGAGTCTATGACCTGCATAGCTACAGGCTTTGGACTTACATCACCAGACTTGAGTTCCTGCCAGTGGGGTGGGCCTCAGATCCAATCATAAATAATTGTGCCCTAACAATCATGCTGTATTAGCGGGCACATGTTTGCCTGGTATGTTGACACTATAACATAAGGAGCTACAGTAGGACCCCTGGGGACAGTTTTTCATCAGTAGCCTACCTACTGCATTCTGGCACTCTTTTTTTGTTTTGTTTCGATTTTTCGAGACAAGGTTTCTCTGTGTAGCCCTGGCTGTCCTGGCACTCACTCTGTAGACCAGGCTGGCCTTGAACTCAGAAATCCACCTGCCTCTGCCTCCCAAGTGCTAGGATCAAAGGTGTGTGCCACCACTGCCTGGCAACATTCTGGCACTCTTAAAACCTAGCCAACTGTGAGGGAAGGGAGGTTTCCCACTCAGTCTCAGCTAGGCTTTTCTTCCATGTGTGGCAAAGTACTACAGGGTCAGAACATCAGAAGCAATAGTCTGTATTGTTTTGTGAGTTCTGGCCAACAACTGGTAGGGAGGTAAGGCACCCTTGGCACTGGTTTTTTATTTCATTTTGGGCTGCTGGGAACATCTTTAGCCCTGTTTACCATTCTCAAGCCCAGGCTGTTGTAAGACTTCGTGCCCACCTTGTTGCATGTCACCAATAGATTCCCAAGGGTTACACAGTCTTGCCTCGTCTTACATGCTTACATGCCCTTCAGGTGCTTTCCTAAATCTGGAAAATTCTTGAAAGGTTAACAGAGGAGATCTTACAAAGGGTCCGCTAGAGTTCTACAAGTCTACTGTTGGTTAATCCAAACAAGGACTGACTGGTCTCAGAGGTAAGCAGCTAAAACAACACTTTAAACAGTGTTAGTGCTGGACTATGGTGCATGCCTTTAATCCCAGCACTGGGAGGCAGAGCATTCAAGGCCAGCCTAGTCTACAGAGTTGAGTTCTGGGACAGCCAGGGCTACATGAAGAAGCTCTGTCTTGGAAAACAAAAGTGTTAGTCATGGCCGATACTTCATGAAAAGAATTCCCACAGGCACTATTTTTTCCCCAAAAGGTGAATGTGGGGAGCAGTCATGTAGACGGGAGGCTCCACACTCTCCAGTTATCCTCCATGAGCTGAGCTGTCTGGTCCTGGAAACTCTCACGGGCTGTCTTAGCACCTCTGATAGGCTCAAGGGGAGGCCGGCTCCAGCTGCCACCTCAGCTTGCTGCCTGAAGTGGCTCCCCAGGACTGACAGGCTCTTAGCTAGTGCTGTGGCCAGGTCTGCTGCCCCTCTGTCAGGCATACCTGCCTGTTGAGACATACCTTGCTTGGCTTTAGTGAATCATTTCTATTTTTGCTACACTCTCTTGCGGGAGAAAAAACGTGCACAGGTTACTGTGGATGGATAGCGTCCATCCCTGGGATAAACTGCCTTTTTCATCTGTACTATCTCTCTTTCACAAACTGTTTTCAGACTTTAACATCTTCAGAGGCTCTTACTGAATTTAGCTTTGTCAGGTTTTTTTTTTTTTTTTTCACTAGCTCAACATAAATTTTACCACATTTTGCTTTCAGGTGTTCCAGACAGGTCCCGTTGTTTGCTTGCTTTTATTTTTATTTACTTTTTTCTTTTCATTTCCTTGTGAATGCTCTAGCAAGGTATGAGTCTGACTTACATGCTACTGCACGTCATTCAGAGTCACCAAGCCTCCTGTGTCTTACAGGTCGCGTCCCATTGAGGGTCCCAGCAAGCCTCCTGTGTCTTACAGATCGAGTCCCATCGAGGGTCTCAGCAAGCCTCCTGTGTCTTACAGATCGCGTCCCATCGAGGGTCCCAGCAAAGCTAGTAAAGCCCATTCCAGTCCCGACGTCCCTGCTGAATTAATCTCTCTCTTAACTCCTGTGAAGTTTTATCTGGCCTGGTGAACTTGCGTCAAACGCTGCCTCTCTTATGCCCAGTTGCCTTGGCAATGGCTTCAGTCTCTGATATTCATGAGGATCTCAGCTGACCACATTTTCCCGTGTTGATGGCATTTATTGAGTAGCTTAAATTCTTCGTTATTACCAGTTATATTTTGATAAGCATTGTTATCTGCCTTTACATGCTTGCTCTAGTATTTTATTTTTTTTCAGTTTATCTTTATTTATGTGTATCTGTGTCTCTCTGTGAATATATGTCACATGTATTTGGGTGCCTAAAGAAGCCAGAAGAAGGTGGGAGATCCCCTGGACATACATGGTCCTGACATACATGTGGGGAACCAAACTTAGGTCTCTTAACCACTTTGCTTTACTGCTCTAGAAGTGAGGCGACCTGGGGGAACAGAGCTCATAAACCAAGGAGACTAAAGTCCAGTGCAATAGCCAACTTTAGTCAGAGTCTCAGACAACTTATACTCTGAGAGTGAAGGACGGTCACATGGGTAAAGTTCTTGAGTTCAAGCTGTATACAATCACAAGGACAAGTCACATGTGGCAAAAACATATTTTTCCATGGGGGAATATAAACATTTAATTGAATAACACCTGCAAGCAATAATGAGTAATCTGAAGTAAACTCACTCCTATCTGCCACTCCTGGCAGGAGCAAGAAAACACATTCTAAGAACAAGTCTGTGTTTTGAAGAAACTGAGCTCACAAGACTCTTGTCTTGTTTCCTTGGATGTTCTCACAAGTATTAAGAATTCTTCTCACGGGCTGGAGAGATGGCTCAGTGGTTAAGAGCACTGACTGCACTTCCAGAGGTCCTGAGTTCAAATCCCAGCAACCACGTGGTGGCTCACAACCATCTGTAATGAGATCTGATGCCCTCTTCTGGTGTGTCTGAAGACAGCTACAATGTATTCATATATAATAAATAAATAAATCTTTAAAAAAAAAAAAAGAATTCTTCTCACAGTCGGGCGGTGGTGGCACACGCCTTTAATCCCAGCACTTGGGAAGCAGAGGCAGGCGGATTTCTGAGTTCGAGGCCAGCCTGGTCTACAGAGTGAGTTCCAGGACAGCCAGGGCTACACAGAGAAACCCTGTCTCGAAAAAACTAAAAAAAAAAAAAAAAAAAGAATTCTTCTCACATGACTCCATTCCTGGGCCATGTTCTGACAACTGGGTGGGTTTATTATTATTATCATTATTCATTATTTATTTATTTTTTATTTTTGAGACAGGGTCCCCTCTATATAGCTTGGCCTGTCCTAGAACTCACTATACAGACAAGGCTGGCCTCAAACACAGAGATCTGCTCACCTCTGTTTCCAGTGTGTTGAGATAAAAGGTGTGAGACATCCAGCCCTAGCTCAAGAGTTTGGCAATAATGATAGATTCTATCAAGTTTCCCTCCAATAAAGTAGTATTAACATGTTTGTACCAGTGGTAATTGGGCAGAAACTCTCTATTTACCAGTACTATATATTACAAATTGTGGTGGCTTTAACAGGATGGCCCACAGGTTCATGCATTTGAGCACTTGGTCTTCAGTTGGTGGAACCGTTTGGGAAGGATTAGGATTCATGACCCGATTGGAAGTCTGGGGTGGACTTTGAGGTTTCAAAAGCCCATGTCATTCTCAGCTCTGCCTCTCACCATATGTCTCCTACTTGTGGATAAGTATGTAAGCTCTCAGCTACTGCTCCAGCACCACGCTCTCCAGGATGATCCGTTGGTCATGGACTCACCGTGAAACTGTGAACCCTCAATAAACTTAAGTCTGTTTTGGCCATGGTGCTTTGGTCACACAACTGAAAAGCAACTAAGACATGAATTGTAATTTTTCCCTCTCAAAAAAAAAAAATAGAACTTTTCTTTTTTCTTGAGTATAGTGCCAATAGGCCTGGGCTTCTTATCAAAGGATATATCCTTATCAAATATATAGGGATGTAAGGACTACTGCCTATATGTCATTCTAAAAAATATACTTTGTAAGTCGTGTTACTCTAGAGAACCCTGACTTCTCTAATCTGGAGGAGGGACCTTGCAAATCTTACAGCTTTGAGGAACTTTCTGATTCTTAGGAGCCTCTGTCCTCCCTCTTGGAGGAAACAGCTCCCTCACAATGGGAACAGTAAGGGTTTATACAGAGTGTCCAAGAAGGGTGTGATCAAAGGACAGACTGTTAACTCTGAGCAGATGTGCTAGGCCTAGCACATCTGCTCAAATGTGGAGAGGAAGAGGAACAGGCCACAGCTCCAGGCTCCTGCTTTTGTTGCTTAGGGGTTTGGTCACTTGAGCATTTGCTGTTCACCCTTGCCTTGTGCTCCAGCAGCATGGGAGGGCCCTGGGCCAGAAGAAAAAGAACTAGATTTATATCTCAGCTTTAGGTCCTACCCTGTAGACATGTATTCATCTTCCTGTCCCTTTGTCTCACAGGTGAGAAGACAAAAGTCCCCACACGGCTCAGAGAGTAAATGTGTTTGCTTTGCACGCGTGACTACCAAGTTCAGATTCCTAGCACCCACATAAAAAGTCTGAGCATAGTCATGCATTCCTGTAACTTGGTGCTTAGGGGAAGTGGTAGAGATAGAGGAGGCTTCCTGGCAGCCAGCCCAGCTGGAAAAAAGCTGAGCCCCAGACTCAGGAAAGGCACTGACTCAAGGGAAAGAAGTGGAGTGGGAGATGTCCGAAATCATCATCTCACCTCCACACGGGCACACATGAGTGCTACAATACACACACACACACACACACACACACACACACACACACACACACACACACACAGAGTGAACAACAGTCTTCTGAAGATGAAAATTTTGGTTTTATTTGAACTGACTGTAGCAGATAATAACAGAAACTTTTTTTTTTTTTTCAAAATCCCAGCCTAGGCACATCAGCGATGAGGTAATCTTTGAGGACGTGAGAACCCTCCGCCCGTGTCATCTCAAGGGAGCATCTACTTCTAGTGCAAAGTCGAATGCTCTCGGCACTGTTGGTGTGAGGCTCCTGCCTTCTATGCCTGTGCATCTTAATACACCTTAGCCAAGCTCCTAGTTAGCCTCAAAGGCAGGAAAATTGAAATTATTCTGGGTATTTGGATCTTACAATTTAAATCACATCATGTCTGAAAAGATAGCTCAACTCACTCCAGTGCTTCTAAAGTGATTTTTTTCTTACTTAAGATTTATTTCTAACTGTTGTGGATGTGCATGAGTGTGGTACTTCCGGAGGCTAGAAGAGAGTGCTTGCTCCCCAGCGCCTGATGGGTGGGTTCAGGTCCTCTGCAAGAGCAGTGTCTGCTCTTCACTGCCCGGCCATCTCTGTAGTAGCTCCTATGGTAAGTCTGAGAAGAAAGGCTTTGACGAGCAGGGTCCAAAACCCTGCTTGTCCTTCAGTGACCCTAGGAATGTTTAGGCAGACTGAGGTAGGGGCACAGAGGGGGACTTGAATTCTCACAGCTTGAACTCAAGTCCTGGTTAAAACTTCTGGAGGGTAGTCTGAGGTAAAAGAGGAGGCGGGAAAACAGAGTTCTGTCAAAGAAAGGAAGGCTTGAAGAAAATAGACAAGATGGAGCCATGATGGAGAAACAGAATCTATGAAAGCAGGGGAAGCCAGATAGAGCCAGGATAGAGAGACGGAGCCTATGAAATCAGGGGAGTCCAGAGGACCATTTCTCCATCAGGGAAAGACTTTAGGTGATGGCACTGGCAGAAGAGAACAGAGCTGGTCATTAGACATGGCTGTAGCCAAATGTTGGGAAAGGGCATCAGTATCCAAGCTGACTGTTACGCCAGCTGCCATCTATATGACAACTCGCAGGATTACGTCTAAGCGGAAGCAGGTGAGTAGGGACCAACCTGGCCCTGAACCAGGTCCCACTGTCCATCTTCTTTAAGCGACAGAGAACTTGAACCAGGTGGTATGGTTGTACTCCTCTCCAGGCTTCAGCAGAACCGGAGGGAACTGGGGCTGCCAAGGGAGATCAGCAGTTAGACCTTACCAGCCATCATGGCCATACAAACAGCCATATGGGGTGTGCCCCTGCCTCTGTACTAGTGTCTGGAACAGGGTCTGTGGACCATGCCCATGTGAGGACAGTGTATCACAGATCTGCAGTGTGAGAACGAAAATCTCCCACAGCACCAAGACTACTTTATCAAAGCGAGACTTGCTATGGGAAGCGATGCCTGGACTTCCACTCTGGAGTGAGCCACAGGCTTCTTCCCATGACTGACACTTCGAGGAGGGATGCTCTAAGTACTAACTAGAGAGGAAATGAGAGCACAAAAGGGAAGATTTGAGGGGCCTCTCAGCAGAGTGCTTGTGGGCTGGTGAGACTGTCCCGAGGCCAAGGCTGACGACCGGAGTCTCATCACTGGTCCCGAGGCCAAGGCTGACGACCGGAGTCTCATCACTGGAACCCACATGGAGGAAGAGAACTAACCCTTGCAAGCTGTCCTCTGATCTCCATGGCTTGTCTCTGCCCAGCCCCCACTCCGCAAGAAAGTGCAAAGAAAATGAATGAGGATTGATAGGGAAGACCCTGGAGAAAGATGACGGTACAAAATGTGTGCCTGTAACCACAGCTATTTAGCTGGGGGTTTCTGTGGCTGTATTCATCGAAAAGCACAAACATGGATGTTAACCGTGCAGCCTGACTTGAGTGTTGCTACCTGCCGTGGATCAACGCCACTCTGACAAGCGAGCTTGTGTCTTTACCTGATTGACTGCATCAGGCCAGTTCTGGGTCTCGAGGCAGAAACCAGAGTGCTTGGGATAGACCGCTCCACTCTTGCCCTTCAGAGTACCATCCAAGAAGTTTCCTGTGTAAAACTGGACACCAGGTTGGGTGGTGTGCACTTCCAGGATCCTCCCACTCGTAGCATGATGCACCCTGTGGGTAAAGACAAGCCAGTCTGAGTCGGGAAGAGGCCAGGAAACAGCTTTGGGAACAAGGGCAAGAAGGATGCAGGAGATAAGAACAGGACAAAAATTCTGGAAAGCTTCACAGGGAAGGCATGAGCTGTTGGCTTTGAGGACCCTCAGAAACAACTTGTCACATGACCTTGGCCTCACTGGGGAATAGTAACACAAACTGACCACAGCCAGTTATGGGAATCAGGGAGGAACAGCCAGGCTGGAGAGAGGCAATTTAAGGGTCCTGAGATTCTTCTCTTGGGATGCTCGGCATGGAACCCAGGGCCCTGTAGTTGTTTGTGAGCAGTCTGCCACTGCCATTGAGATATATGTTCCAAGGGTATGGCCCAGGCTGCACTGAAATTTAGACCTCTACCTTGCCTGTCCCTCTGGAGTCCTAGGATTAAAGGCCTGTGTCCTGCCCCCACATTTGGTTCTGAAAACATTGTGATTAATGGTTTTGGTTTTTGAAGACAGGGTTTCTCTGTGTAGCCCTGACTGTTCTAAAATTCACTCTGTAGACCAGGCTGGCCACAAATTCAGATATACACCTGGCTCTGACTCCTGAGTGCTAGGATTAAAGGCCTGTGGCAACTAACTGCCTAGCCTGGGTCTGTACTTCTTATCAAAGGGATATAAAGGCCTATGCATAGAGTTTTATGCTACTAGGCAAATCACATAAGAAATCATTCAAACAAAGTATGTTGTTGGTCTGGTAAGATGGCTGTTAATACAAGCCTGAGAATAAATTTCTAAAACATATTGTGTCTGTCTGAATGTCTGTCTGTCTGTCTCTGTCTCTGTCTCTCTCTCTATCTCTCCTCCTTCCTTCCTCCATCCCTCCCCCTCCTCTCTCCCATCCTCTCTCTAATGCACACTAGTTATATAACTTAAAAAAATTTTTAAAAGCAAAATACATTGTCAAACAAGAGGCTGGAGAAAACTGTTTAGGAGGAGGAGGCCCAGGATCTGAATCAATGGGGAGGAGGTGGGAAGAGGTCCTTGGTTAGGGGTGGTGAGGAAAGGACCATGAGCCATAGATACCCAGGAGGAAGGTTTCCTGAGCAGGTGGAACCTAAGAGGCCCCTGTTCCCAGAGCTCCAAGGAGGAAAGGTACATACAAGGAATGTATTGAGGGCTCTGGAGTTCAGTGAAGGCAGGACGGAGGGTAGGCAGAGATGGAAAGCCAGAAAGGATGCTGGGTCAGGTGACAGGGAGGATGTGAGGTTGGGGGTTAAGGATTCTACAGAATTCACTTGTGGCAGGGGACTTTACAAAGATATGGGGTGTGGTATTTGACCTCTGCTCCCATTAGGTGCTACTGAAACCACAACAGGGAATGTTCCTCAAATAAGAACTGCGGTTTCTTCTCCCATGCAGAGGCAATAAGAACAAAGCTCCCAACCTCGCACAAAACTTCTTTTCTTTCGACTCCTTCAGACAGAAGTTATGGTCGAATCCATGGATGTGGTGCCCCTGCAGGTGCTTCCCGAGCTCCACTGGCTTTCTCAGGTCGAAGGCAGTTCCTTCCACTGGAGCAATGACTCCTGGGAAGAGTTTGGAGAAGACAAAGGTGGTTACTACCAAGACCTTTATATACGCTGTCCTAATGACACACTGGTTCTAGTCTCTCAGCCTTCCTTTCAATTTGTAGAAAAGATGGGAGCCTGGATCCCAAGGAGAGGAGGTGTAGGGTTCCCTGGATCAGGATAAGCAATTGATTGCCAAATGCAGTACCTAAAACAATATAGCAAGGACAGAAGAGGTGGAGTGTCACTCTATAGGCAGAGTGCTTCCACAGCACACAAGAGAAGCTGAGCTACAAGAACGACATACAACTACTTGGGACAGTTTACATGGTAATTCCAGCACTCAGGAGACAGAGACAGGCAGATCTCTGTGAGTTCAAGGCCAGCCTGATCCAGGGCTATGCAGAGAGCCTCTGTTCCAACCAAAACAAACAAACAAACAAACAAACAAGATAGACAGACAGACAGAAAGACATAGAGATCTTGTCTCTGAAAAACCCATAAAAGTACTCAGACAAAAATTCTGACTGGGGGAGATGGTTCAGAAAGATCCTGAGTTCAAGTCTTCAGAACCTGTATAAAAATGAACTCAGTTGCACTCCATGTAGCTAAGTTTCCCTCTCTCTCTCTCTCTCTCTCTCTCTCTCTCTCTCTCTCTCTCTCTC
>NW_021604607.1:13633711-13675805 GCF_004785775.1 Grammomys surdaster
CTCTCTCTCTCTCTCTCTCTCTCTCTCTCTCTCTCTCTCTCTCTCTCTCTTTTCGAGACAGCTCTCTCTTTTCGAGACAGGGTTTTTCTGTGTAGCCCTGGCTGTCCTGGAACTCACTCTGTAGACCATCCTCGAACTCAGAAATCCGCCTGCTTCTGCCTGTTTGTCTTGTTTTGTTTTTGAGACAGGTCTCACTATACCAGGCTAGCCTCTTCCTCTCATGCTGGGATCAAAGGCAGCGTCTCTTACTGGCCTGGAACTTGACTATCTGCTTCCCAAGTGCTGGGATTAAAGGCGTGTGCCAACACCGCCTGGCTAAGTTTCTTCTACCTTAGGAAACTGCTGAGGGCTTTTTATGGTCTCAGTTATGGTAAAATGTTTGTCTTGTTTTGTTTTTGAGACAGGTCTCACTATACCAGGCTAGCCTTTTCCTCTCATGCTGGGATCAAAGGTAGTGTCTCTTACTGGCCTGGAACTTGACTAGTCTAGGCTGGCTGGCCCAGTGAGCCCTAGGATTCTACCAGTTCTGCCTGCCTAGTCCTGTGCCACCTTGACTGACTTTTTTCTGTACATTGTGGGGGCTAAACTCAGGTCCTGATACCTACAAGGCAGCACTTTACAAAGACTGAGATATCCTGCACTCCCCCTCCCAACCTCCCTCTTCCTATTTGGGAGAGTGGCCCCTGCCAGGCGGTGGTGGCACACGCCTTTAATCCCAGCACTTGGGAGGCAGAGGGAGGCGGATTTCTGAGTTCGAGTTCTGATTTCTGAGTTCGAGAGTTCGAGGCTAGCCTGGTCTACAGAGTGAGTTCCAAGACAGCCAGGGCTACACAGAGAAACCCTGTCTCAAAAAAAAAAAAAAAAAAGGCAGCGGGCCCCGCCCCCGCCCCCCTCCCTTTTTTTTTTTTTTTGGTTTTTTGAGACAAGGTTTCTCTGTGTAGCTCTGGCTGTCCTGGAACTCACTCTGTAGACCAGGCTGGCCTTGAACTCAGAAATCCGCCTGCTTCTGCCTCCCAAGTGTTGGGATTAAAGGCGTGCACCACCACCACCCGGCTTCAAAATTCTTAGACTTAAGTTTCTATCCCTTTGAACAGAAGGTAAAAGCACCTGCTTCCCAGGAGGTGGCGCTAGAAACACTTGAGCAAGCACATCTGCTGTGCATGTGTCAGTCCTCTGCATCTTGATTAGTTCTGCAAAAATTAGCAGCTAATTTCGATCTCAAAGGCCAAATTCTAGCCGATGGGGATCCACTGGGTACATTTTCTTAAAAGCATTTAAAAATGTAGACTTTAACAAGTATAATCAAGCTGGGCAGTGGTGGCGTACGCCTTTAACCCCAGTACTTGGAAGGCAGAGGCAGGCGGATTTCTGAGTTCGAGGCCAGCCTGGTCTACAGAGTGAGTTCCAGGACAGCCAGGGCTACACAGAGAAACCCTGTCTCAAAAAACAAAACAAAACAAAAACAAACAAACAAAAAACCACAAGTATAATCAAGTCAGCTTGTGGAGAAGCTTTCCAAGATACATATGTGGCCATCTTAGGTTTCTATATTTCATTCTTTTTGCAAAATATTTATCAAGGTTGTTTACTATACAATTGTCCAACTGTCATTTTTGTTTCAGAAGTCCTCTATTGTAAAAACACACACATATAATATAAACATATGTACATATGTTTCATGTTTTTGTTTTTGGCACATAGTCTACTATGTAATTATTATATTATCTATCTATAGTTATAGATATATCTATATTTATCTCTATCTGTACCTATCTATCTCTTTCTCTATATCTATCTAGATTATCTATATAATAGTCTATTATATAATTATCTAATAGTTTATTATATATTATCTATTATGTAGTGTTATGCTCTGACTTTCCTGTAATTCACTATAAAGAACAGGCTGGTCTTGAACTCACAGAGATCCTATTTTCCGGTGCTGGGTTGAAAGGTGTTCACCGCCATGCCTGACTGTAAAGACAATTTTTCTGTCTGATGGCAGACAGCAGACATGATAATCATTCTTTACCTCCATGTATGCTAGATACATTTCATTTCTCCTTGAGATAGAGTTTTCCCTTTCTGGATTTCTGAGGTAATGTTTTTTATTATTTCTGTGGTGTCTGGCAGGCCTCTGATACAGCGGCAAACCTGAAGACAGACTTTCTTTACAATGAACGCTGTGAAATTATAGAGGTGTGGGAGGGCAGCCCGCTGATTTCACAACCTCCAAGTCACGAAACTCAGGACTCTCTTTGTCAGGGAATCTTATGAAAGAACATGTGGCTTTACTACCAAGATGCCTGTTGTGGGACACCTTCCTCCTGCCCATCATCACCCTGGAGTCAGGATGCTTCTGTCTGCCTGCTTTTATCGTGCACCAATTGTGTGGCCAAACGCCTCCCAGACTGATCACAAAAATCTACAAATTTTGAATACTGTGTGTATTTGGCGCTATATGTGCATGGGTACTCGTGCCATGGTGGGAGGAGAAAATTCTCCCCCACCTTCACATCCAATCGGGGGGATTCAAACTCTGGGGTGAGTCCTCACAGTCCCCATGATGGCCTTGACTTTGAACTTCTGCTCCTCACCAGGCCTGGTTTCCACAGCGCCTTTTAAAAGGCAACAGTGATTCTTATGACACTCTCATCTTACCCCTTTTCCTGTTTACATTTAAGCCTTTCTTAAAGCCGTACTTGACTGGATCTTGTGACAGGCCTAATTGCCCCAGGTGTGTCAAAACTGCCTATAAATACTTCTCTCCACAAGGTATACACAGAAGACTGTAAGAAACAAAAGAAGCCACGGAATTTCATTACAGTGGCACAGGGCACACTGCAGGCCTGCTTTGCTCATACTGAGCAAACTGCAAGTCAGTGCTTACTTACCCTTTCCTGTAGTGAAGCTGCTGCCATGTCTGCTTTACATTCGGCGTGGACATTTTTGATAAATGATATTCCTGGCTGTCAGAAGCCTACCCACACATGAATGAATCAATAGATGAGGGTAAGACATACAGCATCAATCAGAGGTTGGAGAGGGTTAATTCTTAAAAATTATGCCTTGACACAAAATTAGAAATTTGGAAGAGCTGTATGTGGTTGCACATCCCTTTAATTCCAGCCCTCGGGAGGCAGAGGCTGTAGGATCTCTGTGATGTGGAGGCCAACCTGGTTAACATAGCAAGTTCCAGGACAGCCATGATTACATAGAGTAGTGGTTCTCAACCCGTGAGTCACGACCCCTTCCACAGGTGTCGCGTATCAGATATTTACATTATGATTCATAACAGTAGCAAAATTATAGTTATGAAGGAGCAACAAAAATGATTTTATGGTTGAGGGTCAGCACAAAGTGAGGAACTGTATTAAAGGGTCACAGTGTTAGGAAGGCTGAAAACCACTGACATGAGACACTTCATCTCAAACAAACAAATTTGGAATAATTCCAAAATGAGATTCTTTCTCCCTTCATTTCTTTCTTTCTTCTTCTTTCTCTTTTTGTTTCTTCCTTCTTTTTTCCTTCCTTCCTCCCTCCTTTTCTTTCTTTGCTAAATGGGAAGAAAAAAGTCATATGGTTCAAGTCTCTCTCTCTCTCTCTCTCTCTCTCTCTCTCTCTCTCTCTCTTTCTGTTTTTCAAGACAGGGTTTCTCTGGAACTCTTGGAACTCACTCTTTAGCTCAGGCTGGCCTCAAACTCAGAGCCCCACCTACCTCTGCCTCCCGAGTGCTGGGACTAAAGCCGTGCACCACCACAGCCCAGCTTAATCTGTTTTTTCTTTTCATTAATATGTTGTCATGTGTATCATAGGCAGGTGTGTGGAAATTATGAAAATTGTCCCCTAGATTTACCATGTCTTTGGGATTTTTTTTAAGTAAGTGGAATACCCTTTTCTGTGACTCCCACCATGCCCTGGTAAAGTCCAACACATTACTTAAGAATATCCCTAAGGGCTAGAGAGATGGCTCAGCAGTTAAGAGCAAACCAGCTGCTCTTCTCGAGAACCCAGGTTCAATTCCCGGTATGCATATGGTACTCACAAAATGTCTGTTAATGTCAATTCCAGGGGCTCTGATGTCCTCTTCTGGCCTCTGCAGGTATCGGGCATGCATAATGAACACAAGCATACATGCAGGAAGAATAAATGCCCATAAATGTGAAAAGAACTCTCTCTAGGTCCCGTATGGTGATACATACTTGTGATCTTAGCGTTACAAGGATGAGGCAGGAGCATCACCCTGAGGTTAAGGTCACCCTGGGGTTCAGAGCAACAACAGGAAACAGCAACAGCAGCAACAGGGAAAACAAAGAGTCGTCTATAATATGGTGGTGCGTGCTTGATGCTTGCAGTAGCAGCCTGTGAGGACTGGGCAGGCATAGCTCCAGTTAGAGATCAGCCTGGGTGACACAGCTTAAAAACCCAAAGTCAGGCATAGTGGATCTCCGTGAGTTCGAGGTCAGTCTGCTCTGCTGGTCTACATACTGAGTTCCGGAACAGCCAGAAAGAAAGAAAAAAAAAAAACAGCCAAGCATATCATTTATCAAAAATGTCCATGCCATATATAAAGCAGACATGACAGCAGCTACAAACTAGAGAGAACTTGTCTCAGGTATCTTCATTTACAAACACCAAAACAACAACAGAAGTCAAGAGGACTGTCTGACAGTCCTCTAACAGCATCTAACAGCATCTCCTGGAGCACTGCCTTTCACAAGTGTCACCTATTAGATATTTACGTCAGTATTCATTACAGTGGCAAAATTACAGGCAGACTAATCCTCTCTTCCTCTTTGTTATCATCAGACATGGAACTGGCTTGCACAAACATTTACTATGGACTACAGCAAGCTTCCCGCCTCTTCCGAAGGTGAGTTCCAGAAGGGCAGGGGCAGTCTCCTGTCCTCCACAGCTGCTGGCCTGAGCTAGACCCTTTGCTTGATGGAAAAGCTGGGCTGCTTGAAGCCAATGCTGGAAACCAGGAGCCACTGTGAAGGTGGCAGCATTCTGTGACAAAGAACACAAAGTCCAGATGGCTTGTGTGAGTTGCTTCAAGCTGACCCGTCGCTTTGCAGAGGCACTGACCCAGGTGCCAAAGGGACTTGCCCGTAGCGATACATCTCTAGACCTCAAAGCCTCCCAGTGTCAGTGACGGCCCTTTCTGACGCACTATGATATGTCTGCCATGGTGACAGCACCTTCTACCCTCAGCCCCCCCCAGTCCTCTTGGTTTTTCTAAGACTCTGGAAAATGAACAAGTTCTTTTAACTTTGGTTAATCTGCATATGTGAGTTTCTGCTTTGTGCTAAGAATAGAAAGGAAACGTCAATCATGCTTTGAGCAAAGCTGAATACACAGAAAATGAAAATGAAATGGAAAGTGTGTCCACAGACTGGATGCCAGGTCATGGTTCCAATCTGAAAGCCACCAGACCCATCCATCCTTGTCCGTCCATCTGTCT
Organism: Grammomys surdaster; assembly: GCF_004785775.1. Taxonomy (NCBI): domain Eukaryota; kingdom Metazoa; phylum Chordata; class Mammalia; order Rodentia; family Muridae; genus Grammomys; species Grammomys surdaster. Next base: position 13,639,176 of record NW_021604607.1, read on the forward strand.
GTCTATCTAGCTTGTGTGCTTTCTGAAGAGGACCCCTATCCTCCTGATATGGCTGGGTGTGTGTTAAGGTATGAGCAGCAAAAGCTAAAACCCAAAGCCGTGGAGGTTTAGCTCAAGGGTACGGGAGTGATTTGACTGATCCTGCTTCCTCATTCCAGCAAAGCCTGAGCACACACAGCAGGATCCCTCACTTGCTGTTCACATGGCTACAGGGTAGCAGCTGAGGTGAGTACAGGCTGGCTCCAACAGCTTGGGGCTTGCTGGCAGACTATGAGAGGAGACAGAGGCAAGAAAGTTGAGAGCATGTGCCAAGGGGTGCTTTTCAGTGATGAGCTCCTGACCTAAGCTGGGGTGGGATAGGGGTGGAAGCGAGGTCATGAGTGGGTAGGTGAGGGCGAGCGGAACAAAAGGGATCAAAGGGCCACAGGTTCTTGTGGTGAAGAATGATGAGCTCTCAGAGACAGACATCCTGAAGAGTGGCCACAGAGGGCCAACATGGGAGGAAACCAGTCAAACCCAAGAGAGTCACAATGAGCAGGCGAGAAGACAAGACCAGAGGCCCGGGTACTGCCAGTGAACACTGAGATAGCCATGGATGGTGACAGGAATGGTGACAGGAGTGACTGCGATCCAGATGTGAAGGCATGACAGCAGAAAGGGCATGTGGACAGGGTCAACAGAGAGCTCACGAGCATGTCGCTCCAGCTGCAATAGCTGAACTGCACTTCTCAACATTAGCAAGAAGTGGATCTGGTCCCTGAAGACAGAGCTTTCTGACAAGGCTAGACTCTATCACCAGAAGTCAGTCTTCCTCTTTCTGATCACTGATACAGCGATAGTTATTCACTCTCTGAAAGTGAAGAGAAAGCTCACAGCTCTTCTGCAGCCCGCCTGCCTTGACCTCTCAGGTCTTATGGTAAGGGACGAGGCCTTTCTTCATGTCTGTGGCAGACTGCACCCTAGCCTACTCTCATCGCTTGTGTGCCTTTGCCGGCGTGACACTGACACCCCTCACTGACTGCTGGCATCTCTCTTTCCTCTTTGAGCTTACATGCACCTTAACAACCACCTCAAACGACAAAGTTGCTGGGGTGTGGTTCCTGAGACAAGGTTATGAAATATAAAATGGCTTCAACCTAGGCTGCTCTCAAGACATGTGCTCTTGAAGCCCAGCCATCATATCATTGGGAAGCTCAAGTCCGAAGGAGGGGTGTGTGTTGTCGGGGTGACAGGCTGAAATGAGCTCCCAACCAAAAGCCAACACCAACAGCCAAACACGGAAGACACATCTTCAGATGCTGTATGCCAGCTCTGATCTTTGCTGGAGGCCCAAGAGAATGACTTGCCTGTAGAGATAATTTCTTATAAGCATCGCCTGCCAATAAAAAAGCCAATGGCCAATGAGCTGAGGCAGGAAATGGGAGGTAGAACCCTGGCAGGAAGAGAGAGAGAGAGAGAGAGAGAGAGAGAGAGAGAGAGAGAGAGAGAGAGTGAGTTCTGGGAAATAGCATGAGAATAAAAGGGGATGCAGAGAGAAGAGACAGACTGAGGAGACTGGACATAAGGCAGCAGGTAGATGAGCTCAGGGGGATGCTGAGAGAGAGAAGCAGCCAGGGTCTGAGGAGAGGTAACTAACCACGTGGTAGACATAGGAAAGTTTGAATGGGTTAAATAAGTTACAAGCTAGTCGGGAATGAGCCAAAGCTTACGGCCTAGACATTTAATAATAAATAATTAGTTTCAGAGTCGTCATTCTGGGAGCAGGACTAGGAAGGAAACCCAGATTTTAATATAGTTTAACATTGGTCCTGACTAACAGAAACAACTAGACAACAAATGACTGCACTGGAATGATTTATTATGTGGCAACGACTCCAGTAAGCACTCCAGGGTGTTTTTGCCTCAGCACTTACTACCGAGTCTCTAAGGAGGCCCTTTGCACACTGTTTTTAAATGCCTGAGGGAGAGAGGACAGCAGGAGCATGGATCCTTGAGATTACCTTGGGGTGGGGTGGGGTGGGGAAGCAAACATAGGGACTGTTGTGGTGATCACTTAAGTGCTCTGCTTCCTGAGTCAATCCCCAGAATTTATGTAAAGAATCAGCTCCAGGAAGACGCAGAAAGGGAGCTGCTGGGGACTCACTGACCAGCAAGCCAAGCCAACTGTTCCAGGCCAGTGAGAGGCCTCAGGAAACAAGAAGGGTGGAGCCAAAGGAACACCAGCTGAGCTTACCCCATGACTTCCCTGTGCACGTACATACACACAAACAGGAATTTATTTTTCAAGACAGGGTTTTTCTGTGTAGCCCTGGCTGCCCTGGAACTCACTCTGTAGACCAGGCTGGTCTCGAACTCAGAAATCCACCTGCCTCTGCCTTCCAAGTGCTGGGATTAAAGGCGTGCGCCACCACCACCCGGCTCTTTTTTTTTTTTTTTTAAGATTTATTTATTACCTATATGAGTATACTGTTGCTCTCTTCAGACACACCAGAAGAGTGCATCAGATCCCATTACCGATGGTCTGAGCCACCATGTGGTTGCTGGGAATTGAACTCAGGACCTCTGGAAGAGCAGTCAGTGCTCTTAACCGCGGAGCCATCTCTCCAGTCCCCAAACAGGAATTTTTGAGTCCAACTCTTTTTTTTTTTTTGGTTAAACTGACCTCAGGAAGCCTAGAAGCAGATGGCGGAGACAGACTCTATACAATATAAACTTTTATAGGGTTGTAAAAGTGCCATGATTGTGGGTGTCCAATGGGCCAGCAAAGGTCTTGCAGTGCTGTGACAGAACTCTAACCTTAAAAGATGAGCCAGAGCAGGGCAGTGGTGGTGCACGCCTTTAATCCCAGCACTTGGGAGGCAGAGGCAGGCAGATTTCTGAGTTCGAGGCCAGCCTGGTCTGCAGAGTGAGTTCCAGGACAGCCAGAACTACACAGAGAAACCCTGTCTTGAAAAACCAAAAAAAAAAGAAAAGAAAAAGAAAAAGAAAGAAAAAGAAACACAAACAAACAAGCAAATGAAAAATGGAAAAAAGAAAAAGAAAAAAGAAAGGCCTTTCTAATATGTTGACCTAGTGGACAATGAACAAAGCAGCGTCCTTTCCCAGAGACACCCAGTTGCTCTTGAGCTCTGGAATCAGCTGCGGAACAGATACATAGGTGATGTCTTCCAGCTGTGACACGGCAGGACTATGTGAATGTGAGACAAAAGTGGTGAAGCTGGTTGTCTATTTGGTGGCTACTCTGATATTTGGTTATTTTTTCTTATTTCTTTTAAAACTTTTAATTTTGAGACAGAGTCTCATATAGCCCAGGTTGGCCTTGAACTTGTACAGCTAAGACTTTGAACTTTTTTAATCCTGCCTCTACTGCCTGTGATGGGATCACAGGTATGGCCACGATTGGTTTTATGCAGGACTGAGGATGGACCCGAGACTCCATTCGTGCTAGACAGGCATTCTACCAACTGAGCCTCATCCCCACCCATTTGTGCTTTAATAGAATTTTCAGCTTGTCTTATTCAGTGAGACCACTGGCTAAACGCCATTTGCGGAAAACTCACCTGAGGAACACATGTTTAGTGACGGAGCCCAGCGGCACAGTGATGGAGCCCAGCGCTCACGAATGGCGTGTTGGAGAAAGGAGGGAGAATACAGGAAACTACAGGCCACCGGAGACCTTAGAGGAGCTGGGGGGAGGGGGGGGAGGAAGAGGAGTGGGGTGGATGGGGAGAAATAGTGCCAAAATGAGAAAGCAACATAGGCTCCTGCAGGCTAGCTGGAGCTCTGTTGAGGCGCTTGTACGCTTGGAACGAGACCCAAGGACCACCAGCAGCCTAGGGGCTTGTGAGAATCATGGACCCAGTAGCTCAACCAGAGAATACAGAGGTAGAATCTGTATTTAACGGGCTCCCCAGTGATTGGTATGCACAGACCTGAGCGCTGATGCGCTGCTACACAATGAAAAAAAGAGCGAGGAAGAAAGCTGGCAACAGGAAGTACTCCGCGCTGGAGTCTGGTCTCCATGGGGACGGCCCAGCTGTGCTTGCAGCCCAGCTGCTCCAATTACATCTGTCTCTTTAGCCAGTCGGGTTGGGAATAGTCAGAGAGATTTACATAAGGAGGCCTGCAGTAATGGGGCTCGTGGGCACAGGTATTCGTTTGATACTTAATTAAGCCATCTTGGTAAGTCATCTCCAGAATGGCAGTTATTATTTTAGGAAGCAACATAAAGAGGATGATAATGAAAAGTAACATCCTGGGTGGGAATTTTTACTTCATTCCAGCAGGAAAAGCACCTTGGGACTTTTCTGTAGAGGTAACATTTTGGTTACATTTCACAGTCTCAACTCTCCTCCGCACTTTCCTCTGCTGTCTGGTTGTTTACGATTCCGATACTGCGTGGGTGGGGCCTGCTCTCCCCAATCTCTTTTCATTCCACTGAGGGCTTTCTGATTTTTGACTCTGACTCACAGTGGGGGCGTGTGTCGCTTCCAGATATGACTTGACATCCACAGCAGAAGAGGGGAGCTGAGCTGCAGGTCACTTCCAGGTGAGAGGACAATTCTTCATGGTTAACCCCACCTAAGGCATTTTCATGACAGTGTTTTTCCATCTTAGACTCTCATCAGCACTGAGTACAGGGATTTGCCATTAAGTTAGAGGTTCACCCGGAAGTCGTCGCTCTCTGCCTAGCAGTGGCCTCCAGGACTTCAGGCTACATCGCAGGTGTGAGGTTCCAGATAGGTCTGATCTTCTCCAGAGACTGCCGGGTCTCTGTTGTTACCGTGTTTTCTTACTGTGCATACTTCCATCCTTTCCAGTCTTTGATACTTTTGGAAGATCTCTTGTCTACTGCCTGAGCTTCTGGCTTAGTGGTGTTCCTTGACCTGTCTAGCACTCTGACCTCCTGCCTTTGATCTGAGGAAACCCTAACTGTAGGCCAATCCATCTTCTTTGTCCTGACTTCTGAAAGAACCAGGAGAAAATTCACAGAAGCCCCGACTAAGGCTACACACATTCGGGGTCTTCATCAGTTGGATTCCCCGAGTTCTCCCATAACCATTTCAGTTCTCCAGTTAGTTTCCCTCGCCCTTAAAACCTCTCTACCTTGAGTGGTACTCAGCCTCTCGGAGATGCCCTCTCTCCTCTTCCCCACCTCTTCCATTTCTCATAGGCTGTTGATGATAGACAGACTCCCCAGGCCCAGGCCTCGAGGATTCTGCATTCGAGTTACCTTAGCTGATTAGCGGCTCACAGGCTCACACTCTCTGACCCTCTTCATTTTCTGTCAATCCTCCATGTTTACAAACCAGCTTCTGCCCTGATCATGCTGTCAGGAGGAGTTAGCCAGGACACATTCTCCCCTGCTCTCTGCCTGGCCATCTTCCCAGCACCCTTTGCATGGGTCTTTCTCATACCTAAAATGTTGGTGGCAGTTTCCTCGGGCTCCCTTAAGTTTGCTTTCATACAGATGCTCTCCGCAGTCTGCTTCCTTCTGAACCCACAAGGGTTGTTCTACAAAGTGCACATGTCGTTCTGTATCTCTTTCCTAGCACCACACTCATCTCTTCAGCGGCTTGCCACTTGCTTGACTCAGACGTCCTACAAGCACCTTCACCTCACACATTTTAGGGCTAAACCCACTGCTCTCTTAGTTCCTCTCTGTGCTTGCCCCTGCACTTGGAATTCCCGTCCTCATGCTCCCGCTCCCTCTTTTTGCCCCCTTCCACGACCACCACTTCTACCTTCTACTATATCTTCATTTCTACTGCCCAAGGGCCACTTGAGAAACAATCTCGGGTGTTGTTCCTTGGGTGCTCATCCAACTTGGTTTGTTTGTTTGTTTGTTTGTTTGTTTTGGGGGGGTCATAGTTTCTCTATGTAGCCCTGATTGTCCTGGAACTTGATCTGTAGACCAGGCTGGGATTGAATTCATAGAGATCTGCCTGCCTCTGCCTTCCAATTGCTGGGATCAAAGGCGTGTGCCACCACTGCCCAGCCTATCTTGGTTTTATGAGACAGGGTCTCTCACTGGTCTGGAATTTGCAGATTTGGCTAGGCTGGCTGGCCAGAGAGCTCCAGGGATCCTACTGTCTCTACCACTTCAGTGTGGGGATTACAGGCATGCTCTACCAATACATAGCTTTCTGTATGTGGGTTCTGGGGCTGGAACTCAGGTCTGCAAGCATTCAATTGAGCTAACTCTCCAGCCCCAGCCATCTGATTTTACCTCTTAAATATTATAAAATTTCCTTTTTTCAGCTGACCCCTACCTTAGGTCCTCCTTAATTCTCACTTGGACATTAAATAGCTTCTCAACTGGTCTCTGTCTCCAGTCAAGCCCCACCCTTACTCTCCGTGAGATGTTTCTAAGCTGACAATTGTGTGAGGTCACTCTCCTGGATTAAAACACTCGAAAGACCTCCATGATTTAAAGATAAAGCCTCAGATAAAGCATTATACAGAAGACCGGCCATGACACCTCAGCTGCAGGGTTGAGCAAGCAAAGAGCCTAATGTGCAAGCAGAGCCCTGCTCTCTGGTGCTGACCCTGGAAGAGCAGGAGCCAGCAAGTGGACAGCTTAAAATTTCCACTCTATGGGGCTGGAAAGACAGCTCAGCAGTTAAAAGCACTGACTGCTCTTCCAGGGGATCCTGGTTTAATTCCCAATAGCCACATGGCTATAATTTTAGTATATCTGTCTGTAATCCTAGTCCCAAGGGATCTGATACCTCCACACAGACATACATGTAGGCAAAGCAACAATGCACATAAAATAAAAATAAATTATATACTTAAAAACTTGCCACTCAAGTCCTTCGCTTTGGTTACTTCACGCTCTTTATTCAAAACAATAAAAAAATTCTCAAAAATAGGCTTACCCCTGTGCTCAGTTAACACCGGAAGTGTTAACGTCTATCGCCACTCACGCCACAACAGATTCATTAGAAACCCCCTGGGAGCTTCTCCAGGGTTCCATTCTCTAAGTATGGCCAGTTCTTAGTATGAAAGTCAGTGGTTACCACATGAACCTGAGATTGCTCTGGAAACTAAGTCAGCCTCTGTTACATTATTCAAAGCCTGTCATCCCTCAGCCTCTTTGGGATAAATGAAGCTCTACCCACCCTCGTCGGACCAGTGGGAGGGGAGGCATGAGTGTTACATCAGTTCTCTGTGGGTAGTAATCAGAGCTCTAGCAAATAACTTCCATTATGACAAATTCACGTGACGTGAGCCTGCAATTTTCATAGGAAGTACATGGAGCCTGGCGGAGTACTTTCTTCTGAGCTATCTTCCTGCCAAATTTCCAGCAGGCTGGTTTATGCTTGCCAATCCTGTAGCAGTGGGTGATGTGTTTTCTAGCAGGGAACACAGGTAGCTCGGAGAGTTATTTTGGAGGCTCATGAAGCTGTTCTTGGATCACGCTGTGGAGAGGTCCTCAGAAATGTGTCCCCTTGGGAAGCATCACTGCCATCAGGAAAGGTCCCTGGGTCCTTAGTGACCTTGCATGCTGTTTAGACAGGACCTGTCCTAGAACAAGCAGCTCTAATGCCATGGGCCTATTTTTTTTTATAGTGCTACTGCTTTGTTTCTTTGTTGTATATGTGTGTGTGATATACATTGAGTTTATGAGTGTAGAAACATGCATGCCACAGTGAGCATGTGGAATTTAGAGGAAAAATTTCAAGAGTCAGGTCTCTCCTACCATCATGTAGACTCAGACTCCATGACTCAAACTCAGGTCATTGGGCTTGGTGACAAATGCCTTTACCCATCTTGCTAGCCTTTTTCCTATCATCTATCTATCTATCTATCTATCTATCTATCTATCTATCTATCTATCTTCTATTATCTATCTGTCTGTCTATCTATCTATCTATCTATCTATCTATCATCTATCTATCTTCTATCTATTATCTATCTGTCTATCTATCTATCTATCTATTATCTATCTATCTATCTATCTATCTATCCACCTACCTATCATCTCCCTATCTAGATATAGGCTTTTGCTATGCATCTGGAGCTGCCTTGAACTTGCTATGTATCAAACTTTCAGTAACCCCCCTGCCTCAGCTTCCAGAGTGCTAGGGTTTTAGATGTGTACCATCCCCCCTGGCTTTAGTGCCAGTCTCATGTGTACTTTATTTTTATGTGTATTTTTTTTCCTGCATGCATGTCTGTGGGTCAGTTCCGTGTACTGCCTGCATGTATGTCTGCCCATCATATCTGTGTAGTGTCTGTAGAGGACAGAAAGGGGCAACAGATTCCCTGAAACTAGCATTACAGCCAGTTGTGAGCTGCCACTCGGGTGCTGGGAATTGAACCTGGGTCCTCTGGAAGGACAGCCAGTGCTCTTATCCATTGAGCCATCTCCTCAGCCTTGCATGTACTTCGGTGACTATAGCCTCTCTTGATTGAGGACACAGGCTGTGCTCCAGACACTGCTGTACATTCCCAGTGTAGGCAGAACTTAACAAGCTTGTTTTACATTGCTCGCCTAGGTCTGACACAATACCTGGCACACAGTAGGTAACTGTTATCACCTGGAGATGAAAACTGGAAAAAGAAGTAATAAGAGCTGAAGGGCTTGTCTCCAGATCTGCAGGGCTGAGGGTAGCAGCGGACACATGATGCTCTAGTTTCTACTTGCAGAGTGGACCAGTGTGCTTGCCAGCTAGATCCTATGTCTAAGTACCCAGGCCTGAATCCTAACGTGAGCTGATGGACCAGTGAAGACCATTCTGTGCACTGGATCAAGCAGAAACAGTAGCCACTCTACTCTGAGCCACTCACTGCTATTGTTTCTCTGGTGAAATTTGAGGGCCACTGATTTTCTTGGTGTGCCACTGCCCTTCTTTAGCTCACCTGCTAGCTTGAATCCAGAAGTGCAGCCATGATAAACTGGGCAAAATGAAATCTAACACCCAACGTCGCCTGAAATTCCTCAACAGGAAAACACTATTTTTCTTCACAGAAGGCTGTCTTCTACCCAGTAAGGCATCCATAGACCGCCATTACCATTAAGAGAGGGGAAAAATTAAGAAAATCTCTGTGCAGACCCAGATGGCTTAGCCAATTCACACAGGATCTGCCGTGGGCTCTCAGGAGCTCCTGGATCTCTAGCGTTCTTTCATAAGATCTCCAGACACAAGGCCACCAGTCCAGAACATTTTGGTCAACGTTCCATGTGGTCTTTGGGTCAGAGTTTTAGAAATGAGACAGGATGTCAGAGTTCAGCTCTTCAGATTTTTCATATCTGGTTCTCAACGACCAGAGTTTTCTTGGCTGACTTGAAGGCATGGCTGCGTTAACACACCATTTAAAACAGTGGCAAGGAGTTGGCCATAGTGGCACACACTTTTAGTCCTAGCACTTAGGAAGCAGAGGCAGGAGGATCTTTGTGAGTTTGAGGTCTACATAGTGAGACCCCGTCTGAAAAAAAAAAAAACAAAAAAAACAAAAAACAAACCCAGTACCACTAATAAAATAGCTGCAAGGGAGGTAAGAGTGGAGAGGCTAGGGAAAAGAGCTGTTCCTGAGACTTACAGGTTAATTATTAGTTGGTTTCGTTTTTGTATTTAGCATAGATTAGTTTTTCTTGTTTAAAAAAAAAAATTAAAATTTTCTGCTGGGCATGGTACCACACACCTTTGATCCCAGCACTCTGGAGGCAGAAGCAGGAAGATCTCTGTAAATTTGAAGCCAGCTGTATCTATATAGTGAGGGTTATGCAGTGAGCCCTTGTTTTAAGTGTATATACTAATTTTATTAAATTTATTTTTTAAAAAAGATTTATCTACTTACTATGTGTACAGTATTCTGCCTACATGATTTTCTGCATACCAGAAGAGGGCACTAGATTTCATTATAGATGGTTGTGAGCCACCATGTGGTTCCTGGGAATTGAACTCAGGACCTCTGGAAGAACAGCCAGTGTTCTTAACCTCTGAACCATTTCTCCAGTCCTATTATATTCATTTTAACATTTTCTTCTATGTCTGCCTTTGTGTGTATAGGAGTCCATGTGCACACACATGTGTCACTGTGTGTGAGGAGCCTACAGTGGAGGTCAGAGGACAATTGTGGGAGCTGATTTTCTTCTTTTACCATATGGAACCCAGGGACTGAACTCAGGCCCTGGAGCTGGGGGCAGGTGTCTTTTACCTGGACAGCTATCTCACCAGCCCTAGGTTAGTTTCTCTAGCTTTAAATTAAAGACATCAAGCCCTTTTACAACTATCCTGATAGATGTCTGAGGAACATCTTCAGTGGTAGAAGGACACAGAGAGAGGGATCTGAACCTGTAAGAAACTCTGTATGACACCAGACTATAAGGTGAGGCTCTGTGGGTAAGGTCTTGCTCCTCAATTGGTTCTTGACTTGTCAATAAAGAAGGTCTAGGGCCAATTGCTGGATGGAAAGTACAGGTGGGGCTTCCAGGTCCCAAAAGTTGAAGGAGATGCAAGAAAAGAGAGAGGGGCTTTTTTTCTGCCATGCTTTGGAACGAGAAGAAGGCTGCAATCATGTAAGGCTTTGGGGCAGCTAGTGCCTGTGGCCTCCGCTATGGGCAGATGGCCAAAGATGTTGGCTGGGTGTAGCTGATACAAGCCACTAAGATTAGGGCAGAGATACAAAGATAATAAATCGATAAGGATACACATTTCCAGGAGGGAGGTATTTGTGCCCAGCAATTTTTTTTTTTTTTTTGTGCTAGCAGGCAAATTCTATAGTAATAAAGCTGTCTGAGTGTCTTTTATCTGTGGATTCAAGGGTCTCAGGGGCAGGCTGGTAACTTGACGTCTCCCGAAACAAAGGGGATAGAGAAAGAGAGGTTGGGTTGGGGTTGGTAGAAGCCAATCCAGGAGCTAAGGCAGTGCAAAGGTTGTTAGAAAAGGAAGCAGGGTTAGGGCTGATTCTGATTGATTGTAGAGCTAAGCCAGATGGGACAAAAGGAAACCAGGAGGGGCCAGAGCACAGCAGCTCTTGGGCAAGGCGGTAGCATGTTTTTTAAAATGATAGGCAACACCAGGCCTTCCCAAATGCATGCACAGGAAACAAAGCTGCATTGGAGAAGGTTGGGAAGGGCAGGTAAGTAGTACGTATGAGTCTTGGAGGGTGAGTGGGGTTTAGGAGTCGAAGCTGGTATTTACAGTCCCCATAGGACGGGGTGGGGCTTCAGAGACTGGTGAGGTGTGAGCAAGGCATAGCAGAGCAGTCTGGAAAAGCGCCTAGGGTCTAGGCTGGGTAGCAATGTGAAAAGTATGTGTCTGTGTGTGTGTGTGTGTCTGTGTGTGTGTGTCTGTGTCTGTGTCTGTGTCTGTGTCTGTGTGTCTCGTTTGTTTTAAGGTGAAGTCTCGGGTAGTCCAGGCTAATCTCAAACTTCCTATGTAGCCAAGGGTGACCAAGAACTTATGACTACCTTGCCTGCATCTCCTGAATGCTGGGATTAGAGGTGTGCACCACTACAGTATTTGCAGTTCTGGGGAACAAACTCTAAGCTTTCATGCAAGCTAGACAAGAAATCTGCACGTCCAGATCCTACAAAAATATTTTAAAGGAGTAATTATTGAAATAAGATTTGGATTTTAGATCTATTTAGGAACCAGATGGAGAACAAATCTTTAAGGTTTTATTTAGATTCACTTGCCCATTCATTTATTGATCAAAATTTATGTTTCCACAATGTAAGTTAGGCCCTGATTAGAGAAAACAAAGTCACCTAAACCAGAAGAGTACTGACAGATAGAGTCCTATAATCAATCAACGTGACAGACCACAGAGACTTGAGAAATATCAAAAGCAAAAATCAGCAGGACTTGATGACTCAGGCTGGAGAGAAAGAAAGAGAGATGGTCTGCGGATGGCTGAAATAAACACTAGGCCCCTGGGCATGATGTTAGGGTTAGATGAAGTCCTGAGGAACTCCATGAGAACTCCAGAAAGATTGAGCCCACGAGCCAGCACATGACTGTCAGTGCTCACTGGCAACATCTTGGAAACAAGAGGCAACCTTGGGATATTTTTCTTTCTTGGGAAAAGACAGATCTACCCTAGAGAAGTCATTAAATCACTGACGAATTGTAGGTTGAACAGAAAGAGGATGAATAAAACAGAAATGTCTAGCTAATGGCTGGGCAGGGGGACAGGGGCGGGACTTTTATGATTCCTGGGCAAGAAACAAGGAGAGGGAGAAGAGGAGAGTCTGCCATGAGAAGAGTGTAGGTCAGACCACGCCCTGAAGGAGCAGGAGGGTGAGACTGAGACAGCCGAAATGTAGGTCCAAAGGGAAAGTGGCCCCATGAGAGGGCTGTCCAGAAGGAAACATGGCAGCAAAGATAAAATATAGATTTAGAAAATGTTAACTCAGGAATACCAGAGGGGAGTGTGTGCTAGCTGCTGGAAGGTTTGGAAGAGCCCAGCTATTGAGCTAGTTAAGGAAGATTAAATATAAAGGCTGCATGTGCGTGTCTTGGGCAAGTGCAGAGTCTCGAACACACCAACTGGGAGCATACAGCATACCTTAACAACTGACTGCTACATGTCTACCTGGGCCTCAACGAACAGCCTTGTTGGAAGCCTTTCCTACCAGAACTCTAATTTGGGCAGAATGGGGCTGCTTTTATGTAATTTTAGAATGAGCTTTCCGAAACTCATTGTAGCAAGAACAGTAGGTAAACACAGACGGGGTACAGGACACAGCAGACTGGGTAAAAGTTTTTAAAAAAATAAGAGGTATATTTTCTTAAGGAGAGAAATTTTAAACTTACAAAACAAACAAAACCCCCTAATGCTACTGTAAGAAGATGAGCAGTCCAAAGCATTTATTTCTGCTTTCTTAACTCCTCATATACTACTACAGATACAAAACAGCAAAACTAAACAGTGGCACATGGTGACGTCACCTCCTATTCCCTGTATTCTGCAAGGCAAAAGGGTGTGAACCAGGATTTCCAACTCTGGGAACCAATTCATCTCTGGGTTATATATACTCTTACATGCTCAACAGTGAGCTAGCTTGCTTCCTGAGTAGGGTACCAGTTTTCTCTTGTTGGGGGACAGAGCACGAGAATCAGGTGCTAAAGTGGAATACCCAACAAAATTCAGATACTGGAGTCAGGAAGATGGTTCAGTACTTAAAGGGCTTTCTACACAAGTGTGAGAACCCATGTCTGTACCCTTAGACCTGTGTAAATGCTGGCTAGAGGAGGTAGCTTCCCTGAAATTCCAGCCTTGGAAGGAGACAGAAGATCCTCTGTGAGAGCTGGCTAGGGTGACTAGCATAATCTGTAAGCTCTAGGTTTGATTGAGAGACTGTGCCTTAGTCATAAATAAGACATCAACTTAAGTCTTCCTCATGCATGTGTGTTAGCGTGCTAAGAACATGTATACAGACATGTGTGCACATCACACACACACATAAACATGAAAAAAAGTCTGATATGAAAGTTTTCTCTAGTTTGGACATTAGGTTTTTGTTTGCTTGTTTTGGGGTTTTTGAGACAGCTCTGGCTGTCCTGGAACTCACTCTGTAGAGCATTCTGGCCTCAAACTCAGAGATCCACTTGCCTCTGCCTCCTGAGTGCTGGGATTAAAGGCCCATGCTACCACTGTCTGGCTATTTTGAACATTGTTACTACTATCTGTCCTTTCTTGTAAATGGCCTCTAGGAGTTTTATTTCAGGGCTAGATCTGACTACAGTAAACAAAGCAACACACTCCAGAGGATATATGATGCCCTGAAGAAAGCAGACTCCCAATGTCCTAGCAGAGAAAATGTTTCATGAGCAGCAAGGGTTTGGGGTTTGTTTGTTTTAAGAAGCTAAAAACAATTGCTCTGGGGAAACAGCAAGGATAATTGCCAACATGCAATTGATTGCTCGCCCGTGCTGTGTGCAGAAAGGAGCTCTCAGCCTCACAGACGCCTTCTGCAAGGGCTGCATGCCAAGGTGCAAGAAAGAGCCTGTCACGACCATTGGCTTTGAGTTCAGAAGGGCCAAACATGTCATCCTGTGGCATGGCTCTGACAGCTAGGCAATGGGCTTTATTCAAAGTATTTGTCGTATTTAATGTATGCTCTTTTCCTTCTTTTTTTTCCTTCCTCTCTTTTGACCCGGGGTCTATGTTGTCTAGGCTGATCTTGAACTCTTGATTTCAAGCGATCCTTCTGCTTTAGCCTCCCAAGTGCTGGGATTAAAGATGTATGCCACTACCACCTGCCTTGGTTTTTATTGATTTATAAAAAATAAATAAAGCAAAGATGCCAGAGTCTTGTAGATGAACAGTAAACACATAAGAGATATTCCTTGTTTGTGTTATAAAACTCCAGCTGGTAACAATTTCCTATGGAGAAAGTAAGGGTGACTTTAAATCATCTTGTTGGGCCCCAGTGAAGGCTGCGTGTGTCCCTACTGTTGCAGAGATTTGGGAACAAGGAGCACCTCTCCATATAGGACGGGACAAAGGAGAGGATGGAGAAGCCAGACCCCATAGGCTGTTGCCTTCTATGCTTTATTGAACAAAAAGGGCTGAAAGCATTTTTTATGTCCCCTACAATTGCCAAAAGGAGTAAAGTAGGGGTCCTGAGGGTGCCTGGGTACAGGTTTACGTGGGAGCTTGGAATGTACAGGGAGTCATCTCTCGTTGTAGTGGGATATTTTCCTGCTACATTTGCAATAAAGCTCGGTCATTGGGCAGTATGAAAGGTAGGTGGAGTGAGGAAGGGGCGGAGAAGAGAAATGGCTGCGGATGTAGGCGTGTCTCTAGCAGTCTAAGGTAGTTATAATATCTAGGTTAGGTAACTGGGCAACAATTGTAATTGTGAGGGCATCTTGTTAACTGAGCATTTCCAAATATATAAATCTACTGGATAATCTTTAAGCATTAAGACTTTATTTTACTGGGTGCAGTGGCATAGCTGGAATGGTCTGGGCTCAGCCGAGTATTGTGGACAGCGTGGTGGATTGGCAGAGCCAGCCACCACGCTGTCGTCTAGTGGGTGTCAGGGCCTGCGCATCTAGCTCGCCGGAGCCCGGGTCAGAGCCGAGGAGCAGCGGGAACACGGCGGCTGCCCGGGATCAGCCGGACTGGACACCGCTTTCTAAATATTACCTGCTACACTTCCTGTCACACTTGCCTCAGTCCCTGTACACCACAGTGTCCCATTCTATGCAACAGCCGCCCAGTGAGAAAGCAGGAAACATACAGAGAACAGAACTCCCCCACAAACACGAGCTCTCCCATCATCTGAAAATTTTTTTACTATGTCTAACCAGAGTGAAAGCACCCCTAAAGTTTAGATCTGCATAAACATCTCCCTTCAAAACAGTTACAGGTTAGATGAAGAGTTGAAACATAAATATAAGTATAAACTACTAGCCACAAAAGGGAACGACCGTGGTGGGTACTGTCTTGCATGTTAGACAGGACCCCGTAGAACCCATTGAGAGTTGACCTGTGGTTGAGCAATTGAAACCATAGACATTATAATCAGAGGCTGCAGAGATGGCTCCCAGAGATAGCTGCCCTTCCAGATGACCCACAGTCAGTTCCCAGCATAATTATCAGGTAGCTCACAACCTTCTGTGACTCTGACAGCACACACACACACACACACACACACACACACAAATAATAATAATTAAAAATTGTAATGACAAGAGCCAGGTGGTGATGGCACACGCCTTTATTCTAGCACTTGGGAGGCAGAAGCAGATGGATCTCTTGAGTTTGAAGCTAGCCTGATCTACATAGTGAGTTCCAGGACAGCCAAAGCTACACAAAGAAACTTTGTCTAGAAATAATAAGTAAAAATGAAAATTTTAAAAAAAAATCTTTTGGCCGGGTGGTGGTGGCACACACCTTTAATCCCAGCACTCGGGAGGCAGAGGCAGGTGGATTTCTGAGTTCGAGGCCAGCCTGGTCTACAGAGTGAGTTCCAGGACAGCCAGGGCTATACAGAGAAACCCTGTCTCAAAAAAACAAAACAAAACAAAAAAATCTTTTAAAAAATTATAATTAGATTAAATACCTGAGACAAACCCACAAAATTCAAAAAACGCATATAATTCAATAAAAGCTTCATGGTTAAAATATTGCCTTAACATCTCTCAAAACCCTATTCAACTATTGATTCTTCTGCATTAGCCACTTTTTCAGACACAGCTTGGTTATCAGCTAAGGAGTACTTGATCCTGGGTTTATCTCCTCTACAGTGATGGAAATAGAAATCTTCCTATCTCTTAGCTGCAAGTGAAATTAACACTGGCCTAGAAAGAGAGATTTGAAAAATAAACATACAAGCAAGGATTTAAGGTAGAAATGAGAAGATATGGAGGGTGAGCAAAATAAATAATTTATGGAGTAAAAGATATTCATAACCAAAGACTCGGGAGGCAGAGGCAGGCGGATCTCTGAATTAAAGGCCAGCCAGGTCTACAGAGCAAGTTCCAGGATGGCCAGGGCTACACAGAGAAACCCCCATCTCCAACAACCAAAACCAAAAAGATCCCCCAAACCAAAACAAACTAAACCAAAACAACAGCAGCAGCTGTTGACAACAAAACACTACAATGCCTTGCTACTGCACATTAATCCCCAGGCCTGGAACTTTGAAGCTGGACTCGGGTATCTGTGAGTCTGCTCTTGCATGGATTCACCTTGAGCTCCTTCAGAGTGAATCCAGGGCTTGAAGTTGCACTGAGCTCAGTGCAAATCTGACATGGGCCCAGGTAACTTCTCTAGGGCACACAGCACCTGGTACAGTGTTGGTGCTTCTAGAACACGGCACTTCTTTAGGGCTGGTCCTGATGCTTCCTGTGCTCCTCAGGCTGCTCATCTTCACCTACCTCCCCCACTCCCTAACAAAGTATGCGGATGCCATCCTGGCATCTTCCATATTCATAGATAATTGTTTTGCCCTTTCTTCTAGATGGCTAACTGCTGGTCCTCCCAGTACAGGAGATGTGGATGATTTCTGGATGATGGAATGATAGGTGGGCCCTCTGGGCAGGTTTTAGAATTAAGTCATCTGCTATAGAGCTTTGTTTATGTTAAGAGTCATGGAGACCAGAGAGCTGGCTTAGCAGTTAAAGGCACTTACTACTCTTGCAGAGGACCCAGGTTCAGTTCCTAGCATCCATGGTGGCTCACAATCTAATGCCCTCTTCTGACCTCCTCAGGCATCAGGTACACACATGTCGCACAAACATAGATACAAACGAACACTGGTACACACAAACAAATCTACAAAAGTTAGAGGAAGTCTTGGGTTCCTCTGTAGGAGCTCCTGTGTTCTTTATAGTAACTGGGCCAGGCATATGGATTCTTCCACACCGTGATACAAAGCAAGAGTAGTTGGTACCCACTTTTAGAGAAGCTTCCAAAAGAATCGAAAGCATGTGTTTGCATGTTATGGGGAACAGTGGTAACATTTACTATGAACAAATGGATAGATGGGAGAAAACCGTGAATTGTGAGCTCTGCTGGCGTCCTAATGGATCTGAAGACTAATGGATCAGGGGTTGAACACTTGCATCTTCACCGAGCCACGGAAAGGAAGGGCTTCAAGTGGCCTTCCAGACCCATAACTCGGTCCTGTTATGAGCTTTCAGTAACCGACTCATTGGTATACAGTAAACTGAGAGGCACTGAGTCAATCTGCCATCATAACTCTTTAAAAGTACTTCCTGCCAAGCCTGACAGCCTGAGTTCAATTCCCAGGACTCAGATGGTGGAAAGACACAACTGAAAGTTATCTTCTGACCTCCACCCTCCTACTATGGTACCTATGCACCCACCTGCAACGCCTGCACACTCACACCCCACATATACACACAAAATAAATAAACATTATAAAAATTTAAAGCTAAGTGTTCTTTGTTTTGAAATTGAAGATTTCTTACCTCTATGGGGATTAAAGTTTTTTTTTTTTTTCCTTAGTTTGGGGATGTAGCATATAGGACTATGCTTGCTTTGCTTGCATGAGGTACTTGGGTTCAAGACCCAGAATAAACACACACACACACACACACACAATCTTATACGAAATGACAGTGATTATAAATAATAGCTAGGTGTTTTCTTGTTTTGAAAAATGTAGTGTATTTATCTCTCTTCATTATTATTCAAATTAGGTTTTAAAAAGTTCTCATGAAGATACAGTTGGTCCTTACATCGATAAATATCAGAATTGGTATTTGTGAATTCAACCCCACAAAAAGCTAAATATTTTAGAAAAAGATATTAGATTTGTACTGGGCACATATAGATTTCTCCTTTAATTCTTCCTAAGCAGCACAGTACAATAGCTATTCACACAGGGCAGGGTGGTGGGCAGTGAGAGGAAGCATGATAAGGTCGAGCTAAAGGCTAGACACCCCGGAGACCCTGAAGGGACAGTGGGAGCTTCACCTGCTCCTAGCACCAGGCCCCTGTCACTTAGCCACAGCTCCCATTGAGAGATTTGTGGCCATCAATCACATGGGGCAATGCCCCAAGCCCTTCCACACGTAGATGAGGCATCCCTAACATCTCAGACCAAGACAATAGGAAAAGAGACACCACCACAGGACCACGGGACCACAGGATCACAGTCACATAGGCCCAAAACAGAGTCCTCCATGCTAATGAGGTACCTAGAGGCCCACAGGGTTTAGCCAATAAGCTTCCCTTTCCAGACATTCCTCCCAGCAAAAGGTATTTTATCTCAGGTCTACCCTGAGAAGGGGGGTATGATTTTATGAATCCACTTCCTGCCATGACAATCAACGGTTTAGAACCACAGAGTGTCTCATTTCATCAAGATCTGCTAAGGGGAGCCACGAAGAAGCCATCTCCCATAGAAGGCTTCTCTGCACTTCCAGCCACAACTGCCACCAAGCCCACACCTTTCCCACCCCCAAGGCAGTACCTGGTCACTTCCCTGCAGCCCAACACCCCTGTGGCACCGCACCGCACCGTGGGTAGTCAAACTCCCTGAGTTCTATCTCAAGCAGCCACGCCCTGTGGCAGAGCAGACACAAGACCACAATCCTACAACACAGCATCTGTAATACGATAGATACATGCTAAGTAATCCAGAGATAATGTAAATAAGTAGAAAGCGGGGGCTGAGCATGGTGATACATACCTGTAGTCCCAGCACCAAGATGCTGATACAGGAGGATTTCGAATTCAAGGCCACTGTGGGCTACATAGTAAGTTCCATCCCATCCTGGACTACATTGTGATATTCTATCTTAGACCAAACAAACAAGTTCTAAGGGAGGATGTAGGTAGGGTGTTTGCAAACACTATGCCATTTTATATAAGGGACTTAAGCAGATGAAAATTGTGGTATCCATACAGGGCCCTGGAATGGAGCCCATGGCAGGGAGAACTACTTAACATACACATTCTCAGTTTGTTTTGTTTAAAGAGAGATTTACTTTTATCATTTATTTGTGCATGTATGCATTCATACATGTGTATGTACACATGCAGCTACCTTCAAGGAGGCCAGAAGATGCTGATAGATTCTCTGAGCTGGAGTTACAGGCACTTGTGAGCTGGGTAACGTGGAAGTGGGAATCAAATTCAGACAAGAAACCGGGTTCACAGAGTAGGTCCAGGACAGCCAGGATATACAGAAAATCCTGCCTCAGAAACCAAAACTAAACAAACCAAACAAACCAAAACAACAACAAAAAACTCAGACAGGAAGAGTGAACAACACTCTTTTTTTTGTTTTTTTTGTTTGTTTGTTTTTGTTTTTGTTGTTTTTTTTTTTTTGCTTTTTGAGACAGGGTTTCTCTGTATAGCTCTGGCTGTCCTGGAACTCACTCTGTAGACGAGGCTGGCCTTGACCTCAGAAATCCCCCTGCCTCTGCCACCCAAGTGCTGGGATTAAAGGCGTGCGCCACCACTGCCCGGCTTGAACAACACTCTTGATTGCAAAACTGTGCTTTATGGGTCTTCTAACTTGAAAAAAGAAAAGCTTGGATACTTTGTATAGGTATCCAAATTCTCTTAAAATATTTTTACCGTATTGTAAATTATGCATGTGTGTTTGGGGTTAGTGCACATGAGTGTGTGTACCAGTAGAGACCGGAGGCCAGAGGCTGCAGATTCTCTGGAGCTTGTGTTTTGGCTGTGATTTTCTATGATTCAGATTCTCTGTGAGCTGCCCAATGTGGTTGCCAGGAACTGGACTTTTCACTTCTGAGCCATCTCTCTAGCCCTCCCGCATATGCCCCCTCCTCATAAACCTCTATCCACCCCTCCAACCCCCACTGCTTTTTTGTTTGTTCTGTTTTGAGATACTGTCTTGAAGTAGCCAAGCATATCTTAAACTGCCTATTTTCTGCTTATTTGCAAAAGAGGAAATGGGAATCTGTAGGGTTAAATGTTAAAGCACTGCTCACACCCAGAAGGCCGTTGCGTGGTTAAGAAGAAAGCAAGCTGGGTGTGGTGGCGCATGCCTGCAACTCCCGACCAGGAAGCCAAGGCAATTCCTACACAGTTCCAGGCCAGTCAAGGTTACACAAGAGATAAACAGAACAAAGTAAAGACTGGGGCAGTCTCCTGCTCCCAGAATCCAGAACTCTTAGCTCCCCTCAACAGGATTTCAATATTAATACAAGATGCAGAATCTCATCCCTGTGGCATTTGCGGTGCAGAATCGAGGCAGAGGAGAGGTTTATGTATTCCATTACACTCCAAGCTAGGCTCCACTATGCTCCGCCCCTCCCAATCATGACACATTTCAAACACCAGATGTGCACTTGTGTGATTTTCATTAGATTAAAACCCAACAGGATTCATAAGATGACTCACGAATGTGCTCAGATAAATACATCTGTTCCATATGAAGCATTTATAAGCTACTTAGTTTACCTTCTCCCTTATCAGTCACAAACAGAAGCCACTGCTCTGATGTTGTAAAGCAATAATTCTGCATCTAGGACAAGATGGGCCAGCTTATTCCTGGTCATCTATTGAGTCACATAAATATCAGGAGATGACACATTAGTGGGATAAACAGAAAAGCCTTTAAACCCAGCTTAGCAACCAGGATAACATTCAAAGCTGAGACGCCAAAAATTTTAGTCCATTTATTTCAACTTCTCAAAATTATTCCATTTAATTTTTTTTACATTTATTTATTTATACTGGTTTTGAGACAGGATTTCTCTGTATAGCTTTGGCTGTCCTGGAACTTGCTCTATAGACCAGGCTGGCCTCAACCTCCCAGAAGCCTCTGCCTCCTGAGTGCCGGGATTAAAGGTGTGCTCCACTAGCCACCACTGCCTGGCTATTATTTTTTAAACTTAGGGATCGTTTTATTCAAATTTGAGAGAAAAACAATAGGGTAGGCAAGCTGTAAGTCTTGGCAGTTGCCAGGAAGAAGAGGATGAACAGGCTGCAGAGATGGCTCAGTGGTTAAGAGCACTGGTTGCTCTTCCAGAGGATCCAGGTTCAAATCCTGGCACCCCACATGGCAGGTCACAACTGTTTGTAACTCTAGCTCCAGGGGAATCTGACACCTCAAGACAGACATACATATAGGCAAAACACAGATATACATAGAATAAGAATGAATAAATAAATCATTTTTAAAAAGGAAGACTAGGATAAGAAAAAGCCACACTTTTCATAACGCTGGTTGACAGCTGTACAGCAGGTGGGATGGGGGGCTTCAGAGACAGAATGCTCAGAGTGCCAGAGAAACCATGATCAGGCTTTGACAAGTATAATGGGGCAGGGGAGAGAAGGAAAATGAAAAGTTATGTTTTTCAGAGATCAGAAAATGAAACAGGTGGAATTCACAAGGAGACATGGAAGTTCTACAAGTATCTTTCCGAGATTAGGTTTTGGGTTTGTTTGTGTTGAGTGAGACAAGGAGCCTCACTATGAAGCCCTGGCTGGCCTGTAACACAGAGATCTCCCTGCCTCTACTTTCTGAGTCCTGAGATCAAATGTGTGTGCCCCATGTACAGCCTCCAGTTAATTTTATAGCCACTATATTTATGAAATTCCCACCCCCTATCTAATTCCTGCTGCTAATGCTGTTCAGTATGTAGGCCCATATACTTTAAATTTGCAAGAGTAATACAAACACACTGTGTAAAGAATACACACACACACACACACACACAGAATACATACACACATACACACATACATACACACACACATAGAGACACAGACACACAGACACACACACACAGACACACACACACACCCCTTTCCTAATGTAAGACCCACTGTCTGGTAAAAGTAAAGCCATTTCTCATACGATTTTTTTCACTTTGAAGTTTTGAAAGAATTTCAGATTTACAGCAATGTGGGTAAAAACTAATGTATCTGTGTTATACCTTTCATCAATTCCCCTTACCGTTAACTTCTTGTATAAACGTGTTACAAATATCGGAACTGAGAAGACTGACATTAGCATGTTAGTTAACTAAACTATCACTTTTATCAGAACTTCACCTAGCAAAGATCAACACGAAAATGGTTCGTACAGTGACAACCTTTCTGAGGCTGAGGACCATGGTTCTACACGACACGATAGTGTAAATCCACTGACCTGTTGGAATCAGAGTCTCATCCACAGGCAAATATGCATCCGCTGCAATGGTGACTTCATGGTCATATATATTTGGGGAGCCCTGGGTAGGAAAAGAGAAAAAGAAGATATACTGCTTATGTCTTTTTGGGGGGGATGAGGGTTGAGAAAGGGTCTCTCGAAGTAGTCCTGATGTTTTGGAACTCACTATGTAGACCTCAAATCCACAGAGCTCCACCTGACTCTGCCTTCTGAGTACTGGGATTAAAAATGTGTACCACACCCAGCTACTGGGTTTTATTTTACATATTCACTTTCTATCTTCTGCAAAAGTGTCTTCAAGCATTGACAGCTGACCAATAGAATTAAGTCACTTAAAGGTAGGTAGAGAAAACCTCTATATAGCTATTGACAAATTTGGAAGAAACTGTCAAGTGTAATCGTAGGATGATCGACGTGGCTCAGAGGGTAAAGGAACGTGTTGCCAAGCCCGTCCCGAGGACCCACCAGGTAGAAGGAGAGAACTGACTCCCATAAGCTGTCCTCAGAGCTCCATCCGTGATCCACGGCAAGCATGTGTGTATTTATATGTACACGTAAATAAATACAATTTTCAACACAAAAACAGTGACTAAGGGCTGGTGAGATGGCTCAGCGGTTAAGAGCACTGGCTGCTCTTCCAGAGGTCCTGAGTTCAACCACATGGTGGCTCACAACCATCTGTAATGAGATCTGATGCCCTCTTCTGGTGTGTCTGAAGACAGCCACAGTGTACTCAAATTACATAAAATAAATAAAAAATTAAAACAACAACAACAACAACAACAAAAAAAACAGTGACTTAGCATACAGCTCTCCAGACTCCCCCGGCTAGCCTGAGTCCAGATCTTTACTCTCCTTTTCCAGGAGCATGCTTCCCAGCTGCCACTCCTTCATAAGAGATAAATATTTATAATTTATAATCAGAACAGTTTTGGCTTCTATCTACTCTATGGCACAATGGTCTTGAATGTGCCTGAGTTACCAGCGACTTGGTCCTCTGTGCTGTAGGCTGTGGCACAGACTTTACACAGCTCTCCTGTAGATGAGCACCTATGCCCACTGCTTTCACAATAGGAAGGAAGCTGCTGAGAAATTTCTGTGACTGTTAAAAAACAGTCTTTCTTTTATTCGTTCAAAAAAAATTTTTTTAAGCACTAAGGCAGGAAGAAAACCAACATGAAAACCACACAGCCAATAGATGGATGTGTCTGAGGTACTAAGAAGGGCAAGGAGAGGCAATGTGTATCGGGAAAGAACCTGTTCTCTGAACAGCCCAGACATTTCTTCATTGAAGAGAAGGAAGCATATTTTCTGTGTCTTCTGGTCTGGAAAATGCAGTGGTCTACACTGGTGGAAGATTACTGTCAGATTCACTTCCTTCCCATGCTGATGAAAACTTGTCACGAAACACTGGCTCCCACACGAAACACTGGCTCCCACACGGAACACTGGCTCCCACATGGAACACTGGCTCCCACACGGAACACTGGCTCCCACACAGAACACTGGCTCCCACATGGAACACTGGCTCCCACACAGAACACTGGCTCCCACATGGAACACTGGCTCCCACACAGAACACTGGCTCCCACACGGAACACTGGGTCCCACACGGAACACTGGCTCCCACACAGACCTTGAGACTGAGCTCTAAATTCAGTGTTGTTGTTGTTGTCTTTTTTTCCTGGTAATTTCCCTTGACTGTTGCTTGTTGTAAGTATACAGTCTGCACGCTTGCTCCATTATGACTAGCATGGGCCTTAAAGAACTTCTGGTGTATCAACACAACTCCTGCCTAATTCAGCTCCTAACGACTCTTGCAGGAGGTAAGAGACAACAGATTTCTACTCAAGAGTCACAGTAACTCCTCCTCCTCATCTCCCTTTCTTCTGGAAGAATCCAGACTTGCAGGCTAGTTCACATATCCAGGGAAGAGGAGCCTTCCCCAGCCTCTGAAGGCAACTGTTCTGTAGGAATCTCCTTGAGGGCAGTTGGGTTAGATAGAGCATGGGTCACAGTTTTGGCTGATGAAAGTGAAGCAAAGCCTGTGGGATGCTCCTAAAATAATGCCCTATTAATTATTAGAAAAGGGATAGTACAGACACAGAAGGGAAGAAGTCCTGTTTCTGTGTATCTGTGGAGATGCATATGTGAAGATGAGACTCCTGGAGCTACAGCAGCCATTCTGTGACCACAAGGGAAAAGTCTGAAGACAAAAAGCCCAACCACCAAGGAAGAGGTGGTGCTTTAAATGAGAATGGCCCACACAGACACATATACTTGAATTCTTGGAGTTGGTAGACCTATTTGGGAAGGATTAGGAGGTGCGGCCTTGTTGGAGGGGTGTTAGTACTGGAGGCGGGCTTTGAGGTTTCCAAAGCCATAACCGTTCCCAGTTAGGTCTCTCTCCCTTCTTGCTGGTGAGTCAGCGCCGTGACTACATGCCTTCTGCCACGCGCCCAGTCATGATGGTCACAGACTCACCTTCTGAGACTGTTCCCTCAACAGACTCTTTCTTCTATAAGTTGCCGTGGTCATGGCATCTTTTCACAATAATAACAAGTAACCAAGACAGAAGGAAAACAGATAAATGGAAGAAAATGGGCCCTTGACGGCACATCTATCTCGTCACACCAGAAGCACGCTGCTTGCTTTCCATCTCAAGCCCTCCCTGGTGTGCTTTCATGGCTCTTTAGCTAAAGTCTCAATAGACAACATGTTCCCTGAGTTTTGCAGTAGGCACAGGCTTGGATAGAGAAGCAAAAACTACCTGCAGTCTTCATACCTTTTCCATTCTTTGAGAGACACGATTCCCCACCCCCACCTGAGGACCCCCAACATTGAAAACAGAAATAAATAAATAGAAACTTCTATGTATTAAATTTAGAAGATGGGCACAGCAGCTCACACCTGTAATCCCAGCATTTGAGAACCTGAGGCAGGAAGATGGCTGTGAGTTCCAGACCAGCCCAGGCTATGAAATGAGACCCTCCTGGAAAACAAAAACAAACAAACAAAACTAACAAACAAAAAAACAACCAAGAAGAACTGGTTGATGAAAATCAAAGATGAGCCGGGCAGTGGTGGTGCACGCCTTTAATCCCAGCACTTGGGAGGCAGAGGCAGGTGGATTTCTGAGTTCAAGGCCAGCCTGGTCTACAGAGTGAGTTCCAGGACAGCCAGGGCTACACAGAGAAACCCTGTCTCGAAAAAAAAAAAAAAAAAAAGAAAGAAAGAAAAGTAAAGAAAATCAAAGATGAAAAAGAGTCATCTTTGTTATTCTGAACTTTGGAGATACTGTAAGAACCAATTACCTGCTTACCTCCAGAAACTACCACCAGTAAACTAGCAGCAAAACCCAATAAAGGGTGAAAATGGAAGCGATCGCCAGCTGGCCTAGGCCACCTGCTTGTGGGAGATCGTGCCAATGTGGTTGAAGTAATCAGATAAGCTGATTTCTTAAGATGAGGAGGAAGTCAGAGATAGAAACTGCAGTTGAGCTCCACATTTTATTGAACCATGGGGCAAGTTTTTTAAAAGGCTAAACAATTAGGAGGCTATGACGTGGCTTTGCAGGGAGTTGCTACTGAAGGAAGGGAATACCACTGGTTCTACACAACGCTCAGATATTGCTCAGGGTCCTGCACCTAGGATGGTTTCAATGTTTTCACCAGCAACTTCAAAAAGCTGCCAACAAAGTTAGTTACTATTATTAAACTGAGGCCATGTCTCATAATCTAAAAACCCAGGGGTCCTAACTGCATGCCCAGTCCCCTGTCCACTGTTCCTACCACACAGGATAGGACTGACAACCAGAAGTCCTGGGAGAGGCTGGGACACACAGCCGGAGCACACACACTACCTGAGGCATTTTTAGAGGGGCTGAGGCAAAGAAGCTCATTTCTCACATTTAAGGACGGAACCCAGATGAAAGTAATTCCGGAGAGAGCAGAAGAACAAGGAGACCTAATGTCAACAAGATGAAAGGGAATTCGTGAAAACACTCGTCACTTGTCAGCATCACAGGGAGATGGCTGCTTCCCTTGGCAGGATGACATTTCACTCCCTCCTCCTCCATGACTTCCATTTTACTGAGCATTTATTTAAAGCCAGATACTCTGCTGGGCCCTTTTGATCACCAAGAGCATAGGTTCATCTCCAAGATGGGCTGGTCTCTCCAGCCACACCCTTGGTCATCGCTCTAGCACTCCGGTTACAGCAGGAGAGAAGAAGTGAGTCCACTTACCTGGCCTGCTAGGTTGAAATAAGAATGGTTGGTCAGATTAACTGGAGTGGTCTGGCTGGCCTGTGCTCTGTAGTTGATTACAAGCTCTCCACCATCCAGGATATATGTCACCCATACTTTCAACTCTCCAGGGTAGCCTTCCTCACCATCTGGACTGACTCGAGAGAACTGGACACCATTGGGCAACACCTGCGGGGTCCAGAGGACCTAGGAAGAAATGTTTGGACATGCTCGGTCACTGGAGTCCCCATTGAAGTGCTGCATTTCAATTTTTAAAGAGCAGAGTCTGGAAAGGGGCCTGATTATAAAGAAATAAAGGCTTCTGAATAATAACCTGGAGCTTATCTCACCTAGAACTATGTTATACATGAAAGGAAGGCTTTGGAGAAAACACTTTCCTCTTTATCGACTTGCATTTCCTCTGTTTTCTTCTCCTAACTTTATATTTATGTGTCTATGTTTTCCTTGTGGTTTTTTGTTTGTTTGTTTGTTTGTTTGTTTTTTATCTTCCTTTCTGTTTTTTTGACACAGGGTTTCTCTCTGAAGCTCTGGCTGTCCTGGAACTCACTCTGTAGACCAGGCTGGCCTTGATGGCAGAGATCCACTCTGGACTGCTGGGATTAAAGGTGTGAACCAACACTGCCTGGCTTTGATGTGTTTCAGTCTGACAAATATAAGACATCAAAACCTACTTGTGATATTTAAAGATAACCTTGGGGTCAAGAATGTAGCTCCATGTGTAGAGTGGTCGAGTGCTTGCCCAGCATGCATAAAACTCTGTGTTCAATTTCTAAAACCACATAAATCCTGGCATGGTAATGGATGACTACAACCTCAATGCATGGAAGGCCAAGGCCACACTCAGCTCTTCTGGAGTTCAAGACCAGCCTGGGCTACATGAGATACTATCTTCAAAAACAAAAATGTAATCAACCCCTTTCTATTCGGTACTATACATAGACATTTAATTCTTACTATTATTATTTTGGTGTTGGAACCCAGGGCCTTGCACATGCTAGGCAGGTACTCTCCTACAGAGCTATACTGCAGCCCCTTTGTAAATATTCATCGTACTCTGAGGTTGGCCATGCTCACTGGGCAGGGGTTAAAGCAAACAGCACATCTATTCCATTTGGAAGAATTCCAAGCCACAAGTCAGGAGTTCTGATTTAGGGACCAGGGTGTCCTTAGTTCAGTATGTTGCTTCAGCCACCAATCTTTTCCTGAAATAGAGGTACTGAAAAACTTATCCTAATGGAGTCTTTTGTTTTTTGTTTGTTTTTTGTTTTTGTTTGTTTGTTTAAAAAAAAAAAGCAAACACAACTCTAAGAACTGTAGGGAGTAAGGTGAAGTTCTCCAGAAGAACTTTTGCAAATAGAAATGAGAATCCTGGGTTCACAATAGAGCCTCTCAGCTTTGCCCCGGAGTCCAAAGCTCATGCATCTACTAAAGAGAAATGCAATATTTACTGAGTGCCCATTATTAGCCGCACCCAGGTGGCTGCTTCACAGGGGCTGTCTTTTTGTCTAAGAGTATACTTTCGGGGGCACCATTATCAAATGACCAGAGAACTGGAGCCCAGATATAAAGGGGGAGTCTGTTGTTACAGACAGTGTCATTTTAACACAAGAAAAAAAAGCTGGGCTGTGTTGGCATGCGACTTTAATCCCAGCACGTGGGAGGCAGTGGAAGGCAGAGGCAGGTGAACAAGGAAACAAAGGAAAACATAGACACAATTTGAGGCCAGCCTGGTCTATATAGTTCCAGGACATCCAGGGATACACACAAAGAGACCTTGCCTCAGGAAAAAAAGAAAAAAGAAAAAGGAAAAAGAAGCTCCTCAAATGGACAAACTTCCACCTCAGGTCGCCTGGACAGCAACAACGGATTTGAGCCAGCCCCTGCTGCCTGCTCCCGTATCCTACGAATATCAGAATGAGTTGGGCAGAATGTCTTCTATGGCGCTGAGAATAACTGGTAAAGGGCTGCACGGAAACGGGAGAACTTCAATTTTGAGTGTTCCTAAGTTGTTAATCTATTTTACGTAAGTCAACCTAAGTATTTGGTCCGACCCCGTGTGGATCAACAGTTGAGCACCCGGTCATTTCTCGAAGCTCCCACTATTTTTGTTAGCTCAGTATTGAGTTCAGTGTCAAGTTGTCTGCTTCTACCATGTTGTAGGAAAGAAGAGAAGCCTAGAATACTTCATGGTTTACAGGGAGGTGAACCTGAACTTTCTAAAAATCAAGCACATTATGTGTGCCAGAGCGAGGGCTCACAGGCAAGTCCAGCTGCCCACCCTGCTCCAGGTCCTATTTCCAGCAAACATGTTTGCTTAAATTTACATTTACAAATATTTTAATTAAAAAAAATGTATGTGTATCTGGGTGGGACTTACACACACACACACACACACACACACACACACACACACACACACACACACCCCTGTACCCTGTAGAGATAAGAAGAGGGAATCAGATTTCCTGGAGCCAGAGTTAAAGGAAGCCGTGAGCCACCTTATGTAAAGCAGGGGATGGAACATGAAAGAGCAAGTACATTTTTTTTTTTTTTTTTTAAGACAGGGTTTCTCTTTTTAGCTCTGGCTATCCTGGAACTGTCCCTGTAGACCAGGCTTGCCCTCAAACTCACAGAGAGCTGACTGCCTCTGCCTCCAAAGTGTTTGGATCAAAGGTGTTCATCATTCTACCTGCTGCAGCAAGTACTCTTAACCCCTGAACCTAAAGATCCCTTTTTGAAAGGTGCAGGCTATATATAGGTTAAATTTAGAATGGCCTAGAACTTGTAACCTCTTTACTGCCTCTCCCTCTTTCCTCCTGGCATGTACTTCAACTGACCAGGTTTCTGTTTTTTTTTTTTTTTTTTTAAATAGTTGAAGCTAAACTGTATCATTAGACCAGAGGAACAGCCGTTGAGGCCAGGAATGGTCTGCTTAACTCCCAGCAGGCTCTGCTCTTACTCAAACTGCATTTGACTGGAAGAGGAGCCCAGCAGGGGTGAAGGCCTCTGAGTTCCCCACAGAGAAAGCCACCGGCATTGAGAACAAATTCACGGAGATTAGACGGATGATACCCCAATTAACTCCCAGGAATGGTAAACAATCACACACATGAGCACACACACCAAGATACACACAGACACAAAACTAATAAGTACAATTTTTTTAAAAAATTAAGGAAGCCTGTTAGATGTATAACCTTAAGAAAAAAAAATCAAAAGAAAAGAAGAAAAAGAAAGAAAGAAGCCAGGCAGTGGTGTCGCACGCCTTTAATCCCAGCACTTGGGAGGCAGAGGCAGGCAGATTTCTGAGTTTGAGGCCAGCCTGGTCTACAGAGTGAATTCCAGGACAGCCAGGGCTACACAGAGAAACCCTGTCACCAAATGGAAAATTTTAACAGTTAAATGTTTGAAATAAAATGTCACTGCCTTGCCACCTAGAGTTTTGACCTTTAAGGAAGGAACATAGTGGAAAATTTTTTTATTATCCTTAGCTAAGTGCAATTCCTATCCACAGAATGAATTTCCTGACCCAGAGTTTCCAATTTTCCAGAAATTTCATATCTTTCGTCTTACTTGTACTATTTCGAGTCCTGTCAGGACTCCATTTTCATCTTTTTTTTTTTTTAAAGTGTTGATATAAATAGAAAAAGCACATGTCTCCAAACTAAATTATTCATTTATTGTTGCAATCAAATAGAGTGAAGCATCACTTTCAGTGCTGCTGCTTGTTAGCACAATGTTACTGCTACTGCAGTAAACTTCCTGCCCCAACACCAGTGGCTTCACAGAAGCCAAGTCTTCCCCTTCACAGCCATCTCTTGAATGTCCACAGATGGACAGACGCTACCTGCTCTTCAGGAGTTCAAATTCCACCAAGCCCGTTGTTCACACTCACTTCCCACTGTACACTGTTCACATCTGTGCACCTCTGTTATGTAAGAGGCCATCTGGGGAGCCCCAGGAACCCAAGCCTCTTAGCCTTGCTGGTGTGCAGGAGGGACTCACACCGCTAAAGGCCATTGCTAAGACTGGAATGTGCTGCTCAAAACTTTCCTCTGTTGGAGACTTGATTCTCAAATTCATAGTATGGGTATTTGAGGCAGAGGACCTGAAGGGTAGCTAGGATTAGATAGGTTGCGGTAGTTAGTGCAACTCCTGCCCCCGGGGTGGGTGGGGGGGGTGGTGGTTTTGTAATAAGAGGAAGAAGACCTGAGCGGGCACAATGATTCTAAGATGCCTTCTCCACCTTAGGATAAAGCAAAGGGCACATCTGAAACAAAGCCAGAGGCTGGTATCCTGCCCTGGAACTTCCAGCCTCTAGACATGAGGGCTAATTTAGACCTTTGTTTTAACAAATCACCTGCTCTGTGTACTCAGCTGTACCAATATAAAAGGTACTGAGGCAGAGTTTTAGGGGATGTGCCTCAGACGGCTGAATGACTACCTACCATACAGGAACCTCTGGGGTCAGTCCCCACCACCACATAAAACTGGTGATTCCCAGACTAGAGAGATGGCTCAGCAGCTAAGAGTGCGCGGGGGGGGGGGCCCGAGTGGGGAGGGGGGGCTCTTGCACAGAAGCTGACTTTGGCTTCTAGTACCCATATCTTGCAGCCCACAACTGTCTGTATCTGTGGTTCCAGGGACCTAACACCCTCTCTGGCCTTCCTTAGGCACCCACCCACACATGTACTCACATACATTCAACACACACAAACAACACACACAAACACACAAATAAATAATTAAAAAATCTTAAAAACAAACAAACAAACAAAGGGCTGGTGAGATGGCTCAGCAGTTAACTACTGATCAGCACTGACTGATCTTCTGGAGGTCCTGAGTTCAAATCCCAGCAACCACATGGTGGCTCACAACCATCTGTATAATGAAGAAAAATAAAACCTTTGGGCCAGAGAGAGCAAGGCCAGAGGGAGAGGGAAAAAGGGAAAGGGGAAAAAAACAAAACAAAGTAGCAATTCCAGCAATGGGGAGCTAAAGGATGGACTATCATAAACTCAAGATCATTCTCAGCCACTTAGCCACGCCAAGGCCAGCATGGGGCACATGAGGTCCTGTCAGGAAAAGATGATGTATGGAGATAGCCATTTTTGTCTGTGTTTGTTAGGAAATATGTGCTAGTGAGTACCACAGACACATACAGTGGGACAGAAGGAGGAACAAGCTACACCAAATTGCTGGGTTTAGGCTCCTCTGAAGATTCCTGTCCCCACTAAGGCTGGGTCCAACTTCTGCTGGGCTGAGGTTTGCTCACAGACCTGGAATATTCTAGAGATCCTCAGCCCTCATGCTAGCAGAGCTGACATTCTCCCCTCCCTCTGCTCTTCCCAACAGTGTGATCTGGTTCTAGGCCCTAGACAGGAAGCTGGTAACAGGAGTCGGGAAACAGCACCCAACTTCCTTCAACAGAAGAGGTAGTGGCTAGAGGCAGAGAAGAAGTGTAGCTTTCGGTGGATTTCGGCTCCCGCCCAAATTCTCATCTTCTCTGGCTAGGGTCTAGGAAGTAACCCAAGCCCAAATACCTCTGAAGTTTTCTCCTTCACAGCTCAGAATGAGACTGGTCAGAGCCAAAGAGCTGATGCAGAGCAGGGCTGGGAAGCAGGAGTCAGGGGCCTGCCCATCCCGGAGGATATGCCTGATCCACTTTCTTTCCCAACCTTGTTTCCCAGAGATCTGCTTAGGTAATGGGAGTGCTTGTCTAGATATGGGAACCTGGAGACAACCTGAGCTAACTTTGGGGAACAAAGCAATTCGGTGGGAGGGGAACAAGGTCGGTGTTGTACACGCTATGCATGGGGAAGGGGACTGAGGACAGGTACTAGGAGGATTGGGTACACTTGTGGTGGCCTTGGAGGACAAGAATACTTACAGTGGAGGTAGGAATGAGGGCTTGGGGCCAGGTAGGCAGGCCTGGCTAGCCCACTAGGAGATGTCTAGTTTTTGGTGGGGTGGGAGGGGGGGAATGAGCTTTCTCCTTTGGTGATCACACATGGTTTTAGTATGTTTTACTGACTAGAGAACATGGATGTGAGTGCCTGTGCCGTAAGTCTCAGGAATGATCTGCAACCCAGCTCCCTGATACTGACACTATGAAAGCCATGCCTGGCTTCCTGAGCCCAAGGCTGTCAAAGACGGGAACAAACCTCTTCCCTGGAACCCACCTCTTCCCTGGAACCCTCCACCACACGAGTGCTCTAGGGTCTGGCAAATACCGGCTTGAGGGGACTTTAAAGTATGCCAAGAGGAGCTCTTGTCATGCCCAACTCACCTTATCAAACCCTGTGAATCCACCGTGGAGACTGTTGGGCTCTCTGTTAATGGGCAGGTGGTATTCTTTCCCATCAACTGTGAACCTTCCTTTGGCAATTCGGTTGGCCACCCTCCCAACCACAGCTCCAAAGTATGGCTGCTTCTGGAGGTAACCTGCACAGACAGGGCAGATTAGATTAGATTAGATTAGATTAGATTAGATTAGATTAGAAACTTCCATCATTAAGGGAGGCTCATGCTGCTGCCTCCTACATTCTTCTGAGGGAAACTTCAGGGATATATAAGTAGTTCAGAGTCCTAGCGCAAACGAAGTTGACTTTGTTTGCTTTTTTGTTTTGAGACTCTGTCTTTTTGGCTATGTAGGCCAGCTAGGCCTCAAATTTGAGATCTTCCTACCTCAGCCTCTTAGTGTTGCTATTAGGGACATAAGGGACATTATCACTACCACCACACCCAGTTTAAGATGGCATTGTTACACAGGATTTTTTCCTTTTAGGGCCAGTAGGATGGTAAAGGTTCTTGCTGCCCAGAGATGCAAGCCTGGCCACCCAAGTTAATCTCCAGAGCCCCACAATTTAGAAGGAATTGACTCAACCTATCTGTCCTTTGACCTCCACATGTGCATGAGTGCTGGGATTGAAAGTGTGCACCAAGCACTACACCCAGTTTTTATGAAGTCTTTAAACATATTTCTAAAGCATATGTATATATGCTTTATACACACACACACACACACACACACACACACACTGGTATTTTGTATGCATGTCTGTCCATTCATCATATGTATGCCTGGTGCCCCAGAGGCCTGAAGAAAGTATCATATCCCCTGGGACTAGACTTACATACAGTTTTGAGCTGCTATATAGGTATTGGGAATTGAACCTGGGCCCTCTGTAATAACAGCACATGCTCTTAACTGCTGAGCCATTCCTCAAACACTTTCTATGCAGTTTTGAAAGAAAATTATGTCTTTTTATTCTTTGGAATCATACAGTTAGGGACTAGAGGGATGTCTCACTGCTTAAGAATTCATACTGTCCTACAGAGGACTCTAGTTCAGTTCCGAACTTTCATGTTAAGCAAACATTCTACCAACCCAACTATACCCTAGCCCCATATATATTCATTAAAGAGAGCTATGCCACCCACATTCGTTTGCAACTTTTCATTTATCTGAAGTCTAAAAATCTGCCCCTCCCTAACACAGCCTCCTACCACAGCCTCCTACCACAGCCTCCTACCACAGGAGGAATCTACCACATTCCTCCGAGGAGCACAAAGTCTGGGGTTTGAGGCAGGTGCCATCAAAGGAAAGCTGCATTACTGCAATCATGACTGTCAACATAAGCATAGTGTAGCACCCCCACCTCTTTATGGTCTTAGAATAGAAAATATTAAGGATCTTTTGCAGACAGGTTTTTGTTGTTGTTTACATTAAGAATTCCAGTCTTAATGGACAGTGGAGGCCCAAGCCTTTAATCCCAGTACTTAGGAGGCAGAGGTGGGTGGATATCTGAGTTCAAGGGCAACCAGGTCAGAGAGGGAGTCCCACCCAGGACAGTCAGGACTACACAAAGTAATCCTCTCTTGAGCTCCCCCCAAAAGAATTTCATTTTCTTTCCCCAAGGTACTGTACAACTACCACCACAGAGAATGGATTCAAGCGTGTAAACTCTTTTCCCACAGTTGTAGGAGACTCTCAGGATACAAACCCTGAACTGATTAGGCCAGTTACAGATCACAACGCCCCACTGCTCACCTGGTTGGGGACAAGCCAAACATTAACTGTTGCTCTGCAAGTTCCTTGCTAATTCATGAAGCTTCTGCATTTCATCCCTGAAGATCACTGCTAACAGTTACTGAACAATTTCTAAGTCTGAGATGCTTTCTGAGGGTTCTGCCTTTCACTCAGCTTAGACTGGGAACATTTCACCAAGGGAGATACTCTTATTATCCTCATTTTACAGAAAAGCCTAGCCAGGCCTTGTAAACCTTCTTTTTCTACTTTCCAAATGGTAGATTATTAGTATGGGTCACCACGCCCTACTCTGAGTCCATGCTCTTAAGAATAACATCACCTACAGTCTTCCCTCAGTATCCCAGGGGTTCACTCTACTCAGAACCCATCCTTCTAAGACATCAAACCCTGCAGATGTTCACGTCCTCATATAGAATAGTGAGGCCTTTACATATAATCTATGCACATTCTCTTATATTTGCATATAATACTAAGATATGCAAACTATATAAATTGTTATAGTATTGTTAGACAATGAATAGAAAAAGTCTAAACAGCTTTAGTACAAATACAATCCCCTCCTGCCAAACATTCTTTCTTTTCTTGTTTTATTATTGTTGTATTTACATTTTATTTTAGAGTGTGTGTGTGTGTGTGTGTGTGTGTGTGTGTGTGTGTGTGTGTGTAGGCCAGAGAGGACCTTAGAACTTCATGGAGCTAGTCAGGAGCACTTGTGAGCCACCCAAAGTGGCCTCTGGAAACGGAACTTAGTTCCTCTGGAAGACAAGCAGGTGCTCCCAGCTGCTGAGCCATTGCTTTTCTTGTTTCTTTCTGAAGCAGGGCTTCACGCTGTAACCCAGGCTTATGGTACTCTTCCTGCACTGGGTCTGAAGAGATGGGATTATAGACATACGGCACTGGGAATAATATCACTCCCAAATGTTTTCAGTACATGGTTGGTGAAATTCACAGGTACTGAGGGAAGACTATATTTGGAAGGCACAGGTCTGGCTGGGCAGTGGCGCACGCCTTTAATCACTTGGGAGGCAGAGGCAGGCGAATTTCTGAGTTCGAGGCCAGCCTGGTCTACAGAGTGAGTTCCAGGACAGCCAGGGCTACACAGAGAAACCCTGTCTCAAAAAACCAAAAAAAAAAAAAAGGACGGCAGAGGTCATTCAGGTGGAGTGGCCTTACCACCACCATGGATGGGAGGCAATCTCTTTGCCTGCTCCATTCTGCCTCCATTTCAGAAGCTGTGGCTTCAAAATCCCCTAGAGTTAACCAGAAAGGGCCCCAAAGAGCCAAACAACCTCTTTTTGGTTTTGCTTCCTATGCATTTCGGCCATTTGTACATTTGTGATTTCTTCTGCACTC
The DNA here is from genome assembly GCF_004785775.1 of Grammomys surdaster. NCBI lineage: Eukaryota > Metazoa > Chordata > Mammalia > Rodentia > Muridae > Grammomys > Grammomys surdaster. Next base: position 13,675,440 of record NW_021604607.1, read on the forward strand.
TCAAAAAGAGTCACAGATGACTCCTATAACAAAAGACAGGTGAGTTAGTGGAGACTAACACACCAAACATATTTGGTCATACTCTGTGACAAAAGTGACTTAGATTTAGGACTGAAAGGCCCACGATGGGCTAGCCATTTTTGTGCTCATGTCTGATAGAAGGTATAGAAGAAGCTATGAAAAATATGTCTTGATAAATGGGCTTAGCTGGGCAGTGGTAGGGCACGCCTTTAATCCCAGCACTTGGGAGGCAGAGGCAGGAGGATTTCTGAGTTTGAGGCCAGCCAGGGCTACAAAACCCTGTCCCAAAAAAAACTAAAGAGAGAGAGAGAGAGAGAGAGAGAGAGAGAGAGAGAGAGAGAGAGA
>NW_021604607.1:13675815-13694694 GCF_004785775.1 Grammomys surdaster
AGAGAGAGAGAGAGAGAGAGAGAGAGAGAGAGAGAGAGAGAGAGAGAGAGAGAGAGGAGAGAGAGAGGAGAGAGACACAGAGACAGAGACACAGAGACAGAGACAGAGCAACAGATAAGTGAGTTTAATCCAATAGTGAGGGACTGAACAGGAGACCCACCAGGGCCTGTCAGTCAGATTCTTGCTGGGCCCTTTGGGAAGGACTCTCTTCTCCTAGGTCTGATGTTCTCACTAAGGGATCTTATGATCTGTAGTTAGTCAAGGAAGATCAGAGAATTTCCTTTTAGCCAACATACTCCGAAAGACAGGAGAGAGAATTGCTTTTCTATATACTGTGGCTGGCTTTTCGAAAAGCAGTTTCTGGTTTCTTGGACTCTTGAGAGGAAGAAGCCTTGTTTTCTATGGTACTACGTTGGTGGAGGACAATGAAGGGGGTGACAGGAGGCTAGGGGAGGGCCAGAAGCTGTAGCTAAGGACTTCACTTTGGAGCATCATTTTCTGAGCCCCAGTTAAGCTCAAAAACATAAAGAAAAAATGTTGCCCTGTCTCAAAAAAACAAAAAACAAAAAAACAAAAAAACAAGCAACAACAACAAAACTAAACTTTTTTTTTTTTTTTTTTGTCGGAAAACTGTTTGGCTCTATTTTTCAGAGATACCTTGAAATATCTAACAAATGCACGTGGCACGCCCACTCTCCCCAGCTGTGTCAGGCAATGGAGAGAGCTGCACGCATGTGAGACTGCAAGGCTCCTAGGAGTTCACGGGTTTGCAAGAATCTCTTCATTAGGGACCTCTTTGCTTGCCCCCCGGAAAAGAAAAACACTTGGCAGTTCTTTAAATTAGATGAATAGTTTCTAAAGATTAAACAGAGAAAGGACCGAAAGGGACTGAAAAAACCATTCCCAATGGTCCCTGAAAAACCTTTCACAGAAGAAGCACACTGACTGTTCTGAGTGGCATGAAGCCTTCCCATTAAACCAGGACTGGGAAAAGTGACAAGCTCAGACCTGAAGCGGGCATGATGGACGGGTTTTGAATTGCAGAAAATATTGTTTATCACCCAAAGGTCAAAGTTCCTACATCAAGCTATGAATGCTAATTAGTGAACTGTTGAGTTGAAAGAGTAGAAGCCAACTCCGTTCAGGTTCCTGAGCCAGCGGAAATTAATAAATGCTTAACGGTGGCACATAGCCATTCTACTCCCGTGCCGACATCTGGCGGCCTAAGACCTTGCCAGAGAGCCCTAAAGTCTGAAGGAAAATCACTCCCCCTGTTCTCTCAGAATCTCTATCCATTGAACCACAGTCCCTGGGCTGTAAGAAAATGACTTGAATTGACAATCACTTTAATTATACCAGATACTATCTCCATGACATATTAGCAGGATAAGCACACTGAAATAGATAAAAATTTGTTAGCACAGGGAAAGAAACTATGTGGGGGCAAAAGAAGGAGAAAAGGTGAAAACAAGCAACAATTCTCTAGTTAGAGACTTAGTTCACAGGGTCACACAGGCAGATACATACACTTCAGGTCTGGAGACATTAAATAACTCACACACTCAACTAGGAGTTTAAACTAGGAGTTCTCGACATTCCAGCAAGGGCACCCTTGGGCATTTGCAATACCAGTCTTCAGGCTTTAACCAGAACTCTTTTGTCTCCACTCCCTGTTCAAAACCTAGATTTTTTTTTTTCTGTTTTGTTTTGAGACAAGGTTTCAGGTATTCATGGCTGACCTTGATGATGACCTTGGACTGCTGACCCTCCTACTTCCCACTCCCACTCGCAAACACCTTTATGTCTGGGCTTTACGCACCAGGGATGGAATTCAAGTCTTTAAGGCTACATGCATGTTAGGCAAGCACAGTACCAACCGGGCTACATTCCCAGAGCCTGGACCTCACGATGTTTGTTTATGGCCAGTCATGTGCTCTACTATTGAACTACATCCCCAGATTTCAAAGTGGCAAGGGTATGGTGTTTTTTTTTTTGTCTTTTTTTAATTCTTTCCATAATGGCTCTCCCGGCAGTAATCATGGCAGTAATAGCTGGGTATTTGGTGGTAACTGGGGGGAAATGAAAGGGAAGGAGTCTTGTTGATTGTATGTATGGGTAGGCTGTTTATACCTGTGGCTTATAAGCAATTCCTCTTATGAAAGGTTTTGAAAGAAGTCATAATGACTGTTGTTGGGTCACACAGATGATATTAAGAAAGGGTAGGAAAAACCCACAGGAGACATCACTAATTTTTTCCAGGCTATAACTAAATGACCATATATAATTTCCCCTTTAGAGTTCTACAGAAGAAAGATCTCATTTTCCCAGAAAGAAGTCAAACCATTCTGATCTCTGGTCATGGCTGCCATCCAAGTAGTTTACATAAAAGTCTATCTGGGAGACTGGCAGTTACAAAAGGGGCATATTTCACAGAATTATCTGTGATTAGCACTTCCTCATATCTCAAAGCAAATATGAGAGAAGGTAAGTTCTTTCTCTTCAGATTGTTTACGTAAATTTATACATTCAAACTTAAGAAATTAAATCACAATTACTTGTTTACTTATTTATCTGTGTGTGTACATGTGTGTGTGTGTGTGTGTGTGTGTGTATGTGTGTGCAGGTGCTACACGTGCACACATGGAGGTCTGAGGACAACTTGCAGGAGTCTGTTCTTCCTTCCACCATGTGGGTCCTGGAATCAAATTGGATCGTCAGGCTTAGCAGCAAGCACTTTTACCAGATGAGCTATTTTCATAGTTCTATTATCAGGGTCTTTCTACGTAGTCCTGGCTGTCCTAGAACTTGGCTAAAATAGATCAGGTGCCACCAGACTCACACTAAAATGGTTTGGTTTATTTATTTATTTATTTATTTATTTATTTATTTTTGAGACAGGGTTTCTCCATGTAACATCAATAGCTGTCCTGGAACTTGCTTTGTTGACTAGACTGGCCTAAAACTTACAGAGATGTGACTGTTCTGTCTCCTAAGTGCTGGGATTAAAGGTGTGTGCCTTTAAGCCTGGCATCTAAAATGGGGTTTAATATAGTAAAATCCACCAAGGTAGCAGCAGAGAACCATTTTATACTTTCATAGTTGAGACACTATATTTCCTGTTGTGACATGTGCCAACCCCTGCCTTTGACAGCTCGAAGGGTCTATGAAAACCTGGAACAGAACTTTACAAGGGGAACAAGGTTTCCTCTGTCATAATCTTGAAGACAGCTAACGTCTCAGAAAGCATTGCTTAATAGTCTACAGGTGTTTTCCTTTCAATTTCTCTTTTGAAAATAGCTTTCTCTCCTTTTAAAATACTTCAGTATTCAAATTACAGCACAGGAATGAAAATGTCTGTCTTCATACAGCATCAAGAAGATTTCAGCCAGGCGGTGGTGGCGCACGCCTTTAATCCCAGCACTTGGGAGGCAGAGGCAGGTGGATTTCTGAGTTCGAGAGTTCGAGGCTAGCCTGGTCTACAGAGTGAGTTCCAGGACAGCCAGGGCTACACAGAGAAACCCTGTCTCGAAAAAAAAAAAGATTTTAAAAGTTTTTGGTGAAGCTGTAATGCATCTTAATGAAAAAATGCTATAGGGCAGCAATTCTCAACCTTCCTGAGACTAGGGCCCTTTAACATAATCCCCCACGTGTGGTAACCCCTCAAACACAAAATTATCTTGTTGCTACTTCATAACTGTAATTTTGCTGCTATATTGAATTGTAATGTAGATATCTGACATATAGGTTATCTGATATGGGACCCACAATGGGGTTGTGACTCACAGGCTGAGAGCCACTGCCATAGCACCTTCTCAAGCACCAGGAAGCTCAACAAGAGACCTGCTGGGTCTCTAATAAAGGAAAACTAATGCCTTTGTGAATAGGTGAGGATAATCCTTTCACCACACCTCCAATAGGAACTCCAGGTTACAATGAATAGGTTCCCAATTATTACTTCTGTGCCTGTAAAGAAACTGGTGCCACCTGGGTAGGGTGTCACCTCAGCTCACATTTCATAATGATTTCAAAGACATGTTGACATCTTAGTTCAGGTCCCCTGGACTAGTACCTCTGAACTTAAAGTGGCCTGGTATGTCTCAGTAGGGTGGTGGGTAGTGCCCCCTGCATGTCGATGAGGCAGAGGCAGATGATAAGAGCAGGTACCCACCTGCCACCTCTAATTCTCTCTCTGGCTTTGGAGTCCTAAGCTTCATATTAGCTTCTCCCTCCACTCCACTGTAATAATCTCTTGGAGATTTTATTTCAGCACACAAAAGGGCTACTCGACTAGCAGCAAGGAGCGACTGAAGTTTCTAAAACTTCCTCCATCACCTGTCTGAATACAGAAGGAGGAACCAGGCCTCACCTTCTCCAAGTCTCCATACCTTCCCACCAGCCCGTCTCTTATAACAGCCTTCTCAATTAAGTTACCAAAGAAATTCTGCTGGGGGAAAAATAATCCTCAGGGACAATTTGTGGAGGCTCCAGGACAATAAACACAGCCAGCCAGGAAGAGAACAGGAAACTCAGCAATACGCTCTTATAATGCATTTTGACAAGATGGGGGAAACACATTTATTGCCTAAGGGCAAATAAAAAATAAGTAAATAAAATAGCATTTTCCTGTTAACCCCAAATGAAGAGCCAAGTTAGACATATGAAGAACCAACTAGGTAGAAAGAGGAACTACAAGGAAAACCTCAAACCTTTTGTGGCACAAAATTTGTTTATACCCATTACTGAGCAGAATGGATTCATTCTGTTTCCGTTTGCCCATTTTACTTCAGACTTTGCTTTCTGTCTAGTTACATGCAATGCTAAGGAATGGCAAAATATAAAACTTTTTCCTGCTGAAAAATCAAACTGCAATCTAATGATTTAATTATGTAACTGTTGGGTACAACAAAATCTGTATCCCCAGCTAAACTGCAAGTTGAAAGTGACCCTTGTCTATCTGGTTGATTGAGTCCACTATATTAACAGAGTTGTAAATGCATAAATTAAGATAAAACCCATGCATGGATCAAGATAAAACGTCTAGCTTTTGCCAATAATCCCAACACTTAAGAGGAAGCAGGATGACTGGGAGTTCTAGGCCAGCTTGGGCTGCATGAGGCCCTGTCTATTAAAATAAAAACAAAAAAAAACAAAAACAAAACAAACAAACAAAAACAAAAAGATATGCTCCTAATTGCCCGCTGATCCTGATGGCTATGTCCACGTCTTAGGAAGCCTTATTTCTACCCCTTTCACTGAGATCATGTTCCTGAGAAGATGAAGGCACTGTACCCTACATTGACCACAACAGCCAAGCAGTCTGATGAGTTTACACCAGGCCTAAATTCTGAGGCATTTCTGCCCAAGGAGGCCTCAGAGAAAATTCGACAAGAGAAGAGGAGATAGTCTGTCTGTATTTGATTTTCCTTCCTCAGAGAACCACAAGAGGAATACGCACAACACGCCCTGTGCCCTACAGTTCTAAGCTCACTCCAAGGAGTTGGTCTCTCTCAGATGACTTCCTCGTGAACAATGACAAAGTCTGACTGTCTAAGGGAGGTCAAGTCCTACAGCTATTTGGATTAGATCCATTTTTTTTCCAACCACACAATCCTGGTAAATGGCCCGTTCACGCGCTTCCAAGTTAGACTTGCCCCAAGCTTGAGGACCTCGGCCAGGTCCCGTGAGTGACTGGAAGAACCCGGTGTACACAGGATCAGGAGTGTGTGCGGGCCTGTTTGGCAGCCCTGGGCAGGACGCGACCCACCTTCCAACTCGGCAAAGCCAAGCACCACGTCTGAGGCTTTCCCCTGCCTGTCTTTGACCTGCAGAGCTGTGATCGTGCAGCCCCAGGAGATGATGTCCACACTCAGCTGGTCTGACCGAAGCTGGAACTTCTCCACTGTCCCTCCCCCCGAGGGCAGTCCTCCAAACACGGTTCTGGTCACGGAAACCATTGGGAAAGTTCGGAGCGTGCAGCTTCTCCTTGCTGTTCAAACTCTAGCCTGAATCACCTTTGGAATGATAAAAGTTCCCGGGAGAAGGGGAGGGACTCAGCTTAACTCCTCCCCTTTATTGACTGGATTTAAACAGTTGACCACTCCTGGGGTCGGGGAAAATGCTCCGAGATCTTTTTAAAACTTTCCTTTACCCACGGCAACTGAGAAGCAAACTTTCCAGTTAAGTTTGCAGGTCTTTTCCTTCGCTTACCCCCACTGCAGTGCATGTCGGGAACGGTAGTCTTTAAGAAAATTGCAATTGCATTTTGGGGGATGTAGTTTAAAACGAATCAACTTTCTTTTGCGCAGTCGCGCGCGCATAGGACCCTTTAGGGATCAAAAACCAGTCTCTCTCCTTTCCTCCTTACTCAAAATGTTCTCTCTCGTCCCTAATGGTCTCTGAGGAAACGCCTCCGGTGGGCAGGCTTGGAGGCCCGCTCCTTTATCTACTAAGCCGTGTTGCACATCGACATGTAGTCTTTCTAAACTCCAGTATCCCTATTTCTCGGCACACGTCCACAAGATGCACTGAGAGGAGCTGATTGGTCATTGATGCTGGTGATTAATATTGGGACAATACGAATTGGGAATTCTGGTTAAGATCAGGGTGTAACATGGTTCAACGGTGGTTTAAAAATGGGGAGAAAGTGATCGCAGACTCTTCCGCTGATTGACTGTCCGTTTTGTTTGTTTTTGTTTTGTTCTCAAAGGATGAAGCCCTAGTGTGGTTCTCTGACGGTCAGTCTGCAGCTTAGGCAAACCAGACATAGGAGGTTAGGCCCTAAGTGTAATTAGCCTCAAACTTGTGTAGATGTCTCCCCCTTTGTTCCTGAAGTACAAAGCTCCTTTAAAAGAGGATTAATGAAAAAGCAGAAGAGAAGAAGGGATTAACGGTGCTCATTTCATAAACGCATGTATTAGGAAAAAAAGGAATTAAAGGAGCATGTATTTATTTCAGGCTAAGTACCAGGTAAGTGCCAGGTATTGTTTCTTTCTTAGATCCTTTGCAAGTTTAAGTGTGTACAGTTTGGAGTAGACTCTGAGGCCCTTAAATTATTATCTTGCTTTAGTATGTTTTATAATTAGTTGCAACTTCTGACTCTGGGAGCTTAAGGTGATAGTTAGAAATCTTTTTCCTTTCCTTTTTTTTTTTTTTTTTTAGATTTATTTATTTTATGTATGTGACTACACCGTTGCTCTCTTTAGACACACCAGAAGAGAGCATCAGATCCCATTACAGATGGTTGTGAGCCACCATGTGGGTGCTGGGAATTGAACTCAGGACCTCTAGAAGAGGAGTCAGAGCTCTTAACCACTAAGCCATTTCTCCAGCCCCACAGAAATCTTCATTTTTTTTTTAGATTTATTTATTTTATGTATTGAGTGTTTTGCCTGCAAGTATGTATGTGCAACACATTCATGCTGGGTGCCAAAGAGATCAGAAGTGGGCATTGGGTGCCCTGGAATTGGACTTATAGATGGTTGTGACCTGCCATACTGGGAACCGAATATCAGTCCTCTGCAAGAGAAAGAAGAGCTCTATTTGCTGAGCTAGCTCTCTAGGCATGTACAGACTTTAACTTCAATTTTTTTGGTTATGTGTGTGTGAATGTGGAATTTTCCCATTCATGCCATGCCCATGGAGACTGGACAAGGGCATCGGATCCCCTGGAACTGGAATCATAGGTAGTCACTTGACAAAGAGGACTGTGAGGGCCCAGATCTTGAGTTCAGACTTCATCTTAGAGAACCTGACCTAAGGTTGAACTAGAGTTAACAAGTTGGCACCTAGCACCAGTTTCCAGGTTACTCCCTTACAAATCTGCACCTCCAGGTTACAAGCCTGACCCTGGCATTTCACTTCCTAATAACTACCAATCAGAAGAAAAGTAAATGTTAAGTTTATGGCTTGGGTCCTACCACCAGCCAATTATGTTAAAGGCCATAATAGCCCCCCAATCAGATGTGTGCCAGGCTAGATACCCGCGTCTTGCCTCTATAAATACCTGCTTAAAATTAGACTCGGGGCTTCACCCTCCTGTCCTGCGGTGCCAGGGATGATGGTGCGGCCTTCGATCGAGCCGGTAAATAAAAGACCCTGATTCGATTGCATCGGATCGGCTCCTCGGTGGTCTTTCAGAGTCTGAGAACGCTGAACGGGCACAACCGGCTGTAGATCAAACCACCACCACTCCCTCACTCCAATCCTTCCGCCCTTGTCCTCTGCAAGAGCAGTGTTAGGTCTTGGCGACTAAGCCATCTGTCCAGCCCTTCTTCACTTTTCCTCATCTCTGATGTTGATTATCTGGGACTAGATTTAAATAAACTGAAGGTTTGATGCCTAAGTCTGACTTTTCGTCTTTGATGGCCGAGGATTAGGAAAGTGCTATTAGGATCCTCAGTAGGACCATGAGATAAAATACCCGTTTTTCATTGCTGAATCTGTAACTCTAGACGGATGCTGGCTCTAGGAGGTCTGGGAGCCTAAACAAGTGTATAACTCAATCTGTCTGTATTTCTAGTCTTGATTTAGCCACGGTGAGGGTGGAAACACAGTGTAGAAACACATCTGCAGCTGGGCAGTGGTGGCGCACGCCTTTAATCCCAGCACTTGGGAGGCAGAGGCAGGAGGATTTCTGAGTTTGAGGCCAGCCTGGTCTACAGAGTGAGTTCCAGGACAGCCAGGGCTACACAGAGAAACCCTGTCTCGAAAAACAAACAAACAAACAAACAAACAAACAAAAAAAAGAAACACATCTGCGATTAGGGAATCGGGAGAACTGAACTCATGCTCCTGTAATCAAATGCCAATAAACAACTGTCTCACTTGTTTCTGACTGTGAAATATGAAGGAGTCTTAAGCATTCATGCTACAAAGCCTCAATTATCCCTCACAAAATTAGGGAAATTCTGAAATTCTGATAGGAAAGAAAAAGAGCTTGCAGCTGGCTTTATTCAGTAAGTACAACATATAATATCAAAAAGACCCAAGCAAGTCAAATCACAGACTGTGCTCCCCTCATTCAACACTGCAAAGGCACCCTTGTACACTGCTTATCATACACTCTTACAGACCCGGCAATCTCGTCAGCCCACTTACCATGTGTGCCTGACTCATATGCAGGCCTTCTCAGCAACACTGTGCTAGCAAAGATGCCTGAGAACCCTCTTCTGTGAGTGGGAAGACCACAGTTTTTATTTCTCAGCCTCCAGTTCTCAATGTTCTGCCAAGCTCATGCTGCCACAGAAAGAGAAAGAAAGAAAGAAGGAAAGAAAGAAAGAAAGAAAGAGAGAAAGAAAGAAAGAAAGAAAGAAAGACACCTTGAGTGGCTAGCACCAAGTGTCACCAGAGAAGCTCTTATTGCTTAACTTGGTATGAAACATATCGTATTTCCCTGAGATGTGAAGGGTACAGGTCTTGATTTTCTTTTCCTGTGGCTTTGAAATATCTAGTGTGTTAAACAAGACTACCCTATGTGAGCTACAAACCTTGCTATTTTTAAAAACCAAACAGTCCCTTTTCTTAACCTCACAGTACTATTCTACATTCAAAGCCTCAGTTGACAGCAATGTTCATGATCACTGTCCATAGGAAGGTCAACATCAAAGCAGCAATGTAGGGCTGAACTGTTGTTAAATTCTATCAGCTGTTTAATTTTGCTTTTTGGATAAATCCTAGGGGTTAAATTAAATAGTAGATATTGTGGTGATATTTTTGTAATAACAACAACTTATCTTCTCCCTCAACCAGAACAGAGGTGTGTGAGACAACCAATTCAAGCTTATCCCCAACTAGTTTACAAATAAATTGAGATGGTTAGGCTGAGTCTATGATAGGAGATTCCAAATTGACAGTTCAGGAGAGTATGCCTAAGAGCTGAGCAAGTCCAGTCAAGCCCGGGCAAGTCAGTTACTAGAAAGAAGAAAAACAAACAAACAAACAAACAAACAAACTCAGACTTCAGGTAACTAGTCAGAAACTGCCCTACCATCAGAAGCTGCCCCGCCACCTGGCCTGAGGTAAGGACAATGGGTCAGCAGCAGTTTCTAGACTTCCTCAGCAATAGTTTCCAGCTCCTACACCCCAGTAATCATTTTGGAGTTTACCTAGAGGTAGACTCTAGATTAAGATAGAGGTCACCTGCCCTGGAATTCCCATAATGTGCTTTAACTCAGAACTGCAGGCTCACTTGGGGGTCTCTCTATTGTGGTAAGTCTCCAACTCTAATAAGCCGGTGCAAAACCACAAACTCAGTTACAACATTTATAAGCTGCACACCTAGACTGGGCGGATCTACCCTACACTACTCTATCCCAGCTCGCCTAGACTGGGCGGATCTACCCTACACTACTCTATCCCAGCTAGGAGATCCCTCACTACTTGCAGCTTCTCCAGGCCACGTGGTTCTGCTCCGGCTTCCTTCCACCTCCTCTTCCTCTGTCTTCTTCCTCCCTTGTGCCTACTCTTCCCCCAACTCTCTAAAACCCTCAGTCCCACTGTCTTAGTCAGACTTTGTATTTCTGCACAGAACATCATAATCAAAATGCAAATTGGGGAGGAAAGGGTTTATTCAGCTTACACTTCCACATTGCTGTTCATCACCAAAGGAAGTCAGGACAGGAACTCACACAGAGCAGGAACTTGAAGGCAGGAGCTGATGCAGAGCCCATGGAGGGTGCTGCTTACTGACTTATTTCCCTTGCATTGCTCAACTTGCTTTCTTATAGAACCCAGCACTACCAGCCCAGGGATGGCACCACCCACAATGGGCTGGGCCTCCCCCCTTGATCACTAATTGAGAAAATGCCTTTCAGCTGGATCTCGTGGAGGCATTTCCTCAAGGGAGGCTCCTTTCTCTGTGATAACTCCAGCTTGTGTCAAGTTGACACAAAAAACCAGCCAGTACACCTACCTTTCTCTTCCACTGCCCAATCACAAGCTCTAGCCTTTATTTATCCAGTTAAATAAAATGGGGAACAGGTTGACATAAAATCACTTGAGTACATGATCCACTCCCCCAGGCAGCCCCTCTTAAGGAAGAAGAATTAACATCAGAATACAAACAACACTAGGGTAACTCACAACACCCCCCCTTTTTGTCCAAATAAAAGGCTCTTTCCTTCAGATATAAATTGAGCAGAACCATTATAATTATATAAATTATAAAGTATAAGATACATTTAACACTCAGTCTATGATATTTGTCAATTTAGATAAAGCATAAAGCATTCTACCATCTATGCTAACTTAAAAAGCTACAATTCTATACCAGAATTTTGTTCTGGCTTTTGCTTGTATTACCATCTGAAAACCATTCTCTCAAATCTATATCATCTCTCTCAGTGCTAAACAACTTGACTTGACTATGAGACTATAACAAGTCTTCAATCCTGTCAGAAATCTGAGAATGACTTAAATATTACCTGAAAATATAGGAAGCACAGAACAGCTTCCAAAACGTAACCAGTTTGTAGAGAAGGATGCCTACCCAGACAATCTTCATTCCTCAAAATATTGGAGCATTAGTCTTCAGCTTTCTGACCCAGGATCATCTGACACACCTTTGTAAAGCAAAATTAAGAATTAAGCAGAATTATGAAGGACTGCTTACTCTGTCTTGGCAGAGCTATCAGTTGACTATTTTGTATAATGTGCCCTTTTCTTGGACAGTATTGTTGTCTGTAGATGAATTGAGGCAACTCTTGTCTAGTGACTGTCTCACCATAACTGGAGCAACTCCATTGATGCTCAATTTCTTTTTTGAACCAAGAAGGAGATGAAGACATGTCTCTGGTCAAATGATTTTTAATAATGAAATGGCTTTAAATGTCATATTCTGTGGACTTCTGATGCTTTTGAAGACTATCTATCTATGTAAAGTATATCTGAACTGTTAAACCTTAACTATTCTTTGTCATTTCTATTTGAGTAAATTAAAAACATTTTATTATAATTAAATCAGAATCTAACATATCTATGGGTTTACTCTCTGGCCCTTGTGTTACTTAAGCATTGTAAACAGTTTGTAATGGCAGTTATTAGAAGGAATGGGTCTAAGCCTTTTATTTTTAGATGAGTTGCATAGGTACAGTGTCTATTAAAGAATAACAATATTAATTTCAAATTTTGTATCAATATGAGAAATTCACATCAATGAAAACCTTAAATTTGTATCAATCTATAACTTTCATACCAATGTAAAGTTATAACTTCAATTTACATTAATTATAAAGATTTCTATCAATGCAAGATAAACTGCACGCCTAGATTGGGCAGATGTACCTCCGCACTACTCGACTCCCCAGCTTTGAGATCCCTTGCTACTTGTGGCTTCTCTGGGCCATGTGGTTCTGCTCCATCCTCCTTCCACCTTTCTCCATCCTTTGTCTTCATTCTCTTTCCTCCCTTCCCCTACTCTCTAAGACCTCCAGCCCCACCTTTCCCTTCCACCGCCCAATCACAGGCTCTAGCCTGTATTTGATGGGTTAAAATGTGGAGAATGTTCACATGAAATCACCTGAGTACTTGATCCACTCCTCCTCCAGGCAGCCCCTCTTAAGGAAGCAGAATTAACATTAGAATACAAACAGCACCATGGCAACCCACAACACTCTACCTTTGTAATGGGAGACCCCAGCATGCTAGGCTTCTGCAGAATAAAACACTCTTTGTGTTTACATACTATTTGAGTTGGGGTCTCATTCTTCGACAAATCATGGACCCTACAAAATGAAACTCAGACTATGGTCATTTTACTTGACTTTGACAATTTCTGGGGGTAGGGGGTTTAACCTCTAATCTACTCTTCTAACTGCTGGCCTGGATCTCCCCAGCGGTGTATCTCAGGCTGTTTCTCAAGGCCATGTGTTCATGGTCCATCTCCCCTCAGGGTGGTTTCCTCTCTCTTCCTTCTTCTCCCTCCTTCTCCAACCAGGTCACTCCAACTCCCTTCCCCCTCACACACCACCTTTAATCCCTTCAATAATTGGCTGTAGCCAATTCTATTTAACCAATAATTTTAAACTAAGAAACAGGTTTGAACAACAAAATCTTGTAAACATGAGAAGTCACTTGTAGGCTAGATCGTCAGGTATAGAATTTAGCATTACAATACACAGCAAAAGACCAAACCTCAGCAAAGGTGCTAGGCTGGACAATTAAAGAACAAGACTTGATTCTTTTCAGTGCGTGCACAGTCCTCTAAAGAGGCCAGAGGCCTGAGGATATGTGAGCTCTTACGTTCCTCGTGACACACAGAAACTTCAGGATGTACTGCTCCCAGGACCTCAGCTCCAGGACTCACAGAGATGACTCTGGAGCCTTGAGCTATTGACAGCCTTCTGCAATCGGGAATTCTTCGTCTGAAAAGGCACCTGGAGGCCGTTCTCTCCCACCAGGTTGATCTGTTTCCTGTTCTCTCTCATTGTCTGGGGTCCTATGCTGTTTATTGTTAGCAGGCCTCTTGGCATGCAGGACTCATATCTGAGGTAATTCCTTCCCTTTTCAAGAAAAATGTTTTGGTTTTGTTGTTGTTTCACTCAAGTATTGATTCCAAGACTCAATTTTTTTATCTTAATTTTTGGAGCATTTATTACGTAAGTATTATATTTGTGTTATCACTCCCCCTTCAACTCTCCCCAACCCTCCCATGTTCCTCACTCTCTCACAAATTCATGGCCTCAACTTTTAAAATCATTATTGTTACATATCTAAATTATATGAACTTAACTTACAGAGTCTATTTAATGTTGCTTTGGTGAACATGTATTTAAGGCTGACCACCCGGGATTGGGTAACTTATTAGGGGTGCTGTCCCCACGGAAGCTGATTCTCCTTCTCTTAGCACCCATTGACTGCCTGTAGCTCTTTGTCTACAGATGAGGCCTTGTGAAGTGTTCCTCATCCACTTTAACATGTCAACTGTTGCTTTCGTTATGCAGGTTGTATTTAGGAAGCCATATTGTCGAGATTTCATGGGTGCAGCATCTCTGTCATGTGTAGAAGAAACTGTCTTGCAGTAGATAGCAGACCAGAAATTTTTACTTTCTCTCCACCTCCCCACCCCCTCACCCCTGTCTCTCTGTCTCTCACGTCTTGTTTTTTTTTGTTTGTTTGTTTTATATTTTTAAACTCAAGTTCATATATTAGGGTTCAGAGGAAAACTACCTGTATCTAAAAACCAGGAATACTAGGGAGACTCCACCAAGTCCACAAGAGGTAGAATTTTTCATAGTTCAAGTCAACCTAGTTTCATCTACCATTTTGGGTTTGCTCCTGGGGAAAGTAAAATGGAAAGGACATGAGGTTATTCAGAAAGATGACTAAATTTGGCCATGTAAGCATGCCATTAATTTATCAAGTATTGATAAGTTTGTCTTAGGAATTGTGCTAAATGATAGTTGTACACTGATAAATAAGGCATGGTCTTTGCTACCAAGGGGCTTACCATTTAACATGATATAAGCCTCTCCAACCTTCTTAAAAACTCCAGTAAAAATTCCAAAACCCATTTTCTACCAGTGCCCGATGAAGCAATGTACTGAGACTGGGTTCAAGGTTTGTGGATGTTTGCATCTTGGAAGTGGTGACTAAGGAAGAGTGTGTTAAAGACTGGCTTTGATACCCAGGGTAAACTAAGGTGGGGCTTACAGTCCTGATTTACTGCACCCCCCCACCCACCATGGGGAGAATGATCCCTGGATGATGAAGAATTCCTTTAGAGGCTGCAAGAGTCTGGTGAAAAAATTTCTTGGGGACAGCAAAGGGCCGCTAAATAAACTCACTGGGAGCCACAACAGGCTGGTGAGAGAGAGAGAAAGAGAGAGAGAGAGAGAGAGAGAGAGAGAGAGAGAGAGAGAGAGGAAAGAATCACACACACACACACAAACACACACAGAGACACAGACACATGCACACACAGACACACGCACACTAAGGTGAACAATGAATGAAGCAAACTTCAACAACTTCACACATATACATACATACATACATATATACATACATACATATATACATACATACATATATACATACATACATACATACATACATACATACATACATACATACATTCATACACATTCACACACTTGGTAGATGGAGCAAAGCTCCAACCACTTTACATACATGACCATACACACATTTTTGGTGGATGAAGCAAACTCCAACGAGCTGGCTCCAACCACTTCACATACCCATATGTACACACGATTGGTGGATGGAGCAAAGCTTCAATGGGTAGGCTCCGAAAACTTTATTTTTTTCTCCCACAGCTTATATATGCCAGCACAATCTTTTAAGCAGTATAAAATTACAATGTGATTACATTCTATTTTTCTTCTAGTGAATGACTATGAAAAAAAAACAGTGTGTTCTCCAAACCTTTACAAGAACAACATTACATAGTACAGGAAAAGAAAACAAATTATTTCCAAGAACCGACGTACATTTGTAACTAAGCAACTTGCCATAGATTACAAAAGTGTGAGCAAGCAAGGTAATTTTCTCAACCAGTTTCTCTTACTGACAGGCAGCAATTTGCAGTTACAAAGAAAGGATCAATTATTTTATTATTTATCTTTAAAAGTAATCTTATAAAAATCTTAAAAGAATCACAAGTCTAAACTTTTATATAAGAGACAACCACCCATTTCTATTTTAGACCCTCAGAATGCACATCAGCAAATTTATTAAACCATATAGAGTAGGCTGAGGGCAAAAATGGGTACTAGGAATTCATTGCCTCGGTCACTGGCCCTGCTTCAGCAGAAGAGTCACTTCAGTGGGTGCTGCCATTGTTCTTGTTCCCTGACCATAAAAGGTCCTGAGCTTAACTCTTAAGAGTGTGCCTTTCTGAATTTCAAATTGTTCCCTAAGATATCTATATCAGAGCCAGTAGTAAAAATGTCTCAACCTAGCTTCACTAACAGCTTTATTTTTCCAAATGCTTTCTAAGGACGGTGGTCACTGCTGACAATCTACATCTCTAAGTTCTTTCCTAGGGTGGTGATTGAATGGTTAATCTGCTCCATCAGCAATGCCTGAAAGAGATCAAGTCTATTATCCTGAGGGCCCAGTGAGGGTCTGCAAACCCCCTTAGAGTTCTCATACAATTCTCAGGTTAAGAGGGATGTGAAGGCAGACAACAGAACTCCATGTCAGCATGAGGTCCTCAGCACACCCACAGAGGCTGTGCTAACTGACCTGTCGAATTCCAGGAGTTCTAAGATTGTTGTTCTTCCTGTATGACCCTTGACAGGACGGCTAAGAAAGGAGAGATTTCTAGGTGTCAGCACAGTTGTAAACAGAGAAACCTTGTCTCAGAAACAGGAAGAAGAAGAAGAAGAAGAAGAAGAAGAAGGAGGAGGAGGAGGAGGAGGAGGAGGAGGAGGAGGAGGAGGAGGAGGAAGAGAGAGAGAGAGAGAGAGAGAGAGAGAGAGAGAGAGAGAGAGAGATATTCCCTAATCATCATCCCTGGTTTAGAAGCCACTTAGGATTTTCCTACAGTCCTTAGGGTGCTTCCCACCAGTCAGTGGAGTTTGGTAGGATAGCCCCTCCAGTCTCTCGCAGGAATGTGTTTCCATGGAGAACTTGAATTTCTACTCAGAGTAGACACATTCGGCCAGCTAATTTCAACTGGACGTGAATAGCACACGGGGCCTCAGGCATGTAGCCCTTGATTTTGTGCCAGCTTTTACCAAACTGAGCACATTTCCTTTTCTGCGGAGGGGAAAAACCATCATTGATCAGTCAGTACTATAATTAGTATCTCAAGGACCCTCCAAATAAAGACTTGGCCCCTAGTGAGGCACCACTGGAAAGAAGCAGAGGTTTGAACAGATAGTGCCTAATTTGCAGGATAATAGGTTTGTGGGAAATACAGAGGCTAAGTTATGCGGATAATAAAAGAGCCAAGAGAGCTGAGAAGAGACTAATAGGGGAGAAAAGGGTACCAGTCTGAGGATGTGAGGAGGAGGAGGGGCATAGGGAAAGGCAATAGGAGAGATGAGCAGATGAGAATATTGTATAATGACCCATATAAAGAGTCTGTGGTGAAACCCTTGTGTATGCTAACCCAATATCAATTTTAAAGAACAGAGAAAAAGATAAAGGCCTAGTGAGGTATGTAAAGTCACTGAGGCGTGCCTTAAAGGAGGAGGTGGGACCTTGGCCTCCTCCTCATCTTCTTCTTCTTCCTCCTCTTCCTCCTCCTCCTTCCTTTTGCCACTTTTCATCCCCGAGGTAAATAGCTGAATCACCAGAGGCCCAAAGGTAATGGGGTCAATGGACTACAGGTCAAAACACCCAAAACTGTGAGAACTTTTTTCTTATAATTATCTCAGGTGTTTCATTTTTAATTTTATTATATTGTTATTTTTATTTTATATGTGTGAATGTTTTGCATTCAGATGTGCATTACTTTCCTGCCTGGTAACCATGGAGACTGGAAGAGGGACATCTAATCCATGGAACTGGAGTTACAGATAGTTATGAGCTGCCATGTGGGTCTGCGAATTGAACCCAAATCCTCTGGAAGCTGGTGTTTTGGTTTATTTTATTTATTTATTTATTTAATTTAATTTTTGAGACTGGGTTTCTCTGTATAGCCCTGGCTGTCCTAGAACTTGTAAACCAATCTGATCCTGCAAACTAACAGAGATCCTCCTGCCTCTGCCTTCCAAGTGCTAGGATTAAAGGCGTGTACCACTAACCTTTGGGTGAGAAATCAGTCCTCTTAGCCCTGAATCATCTCTTTAGCCCCTTTTATGTTTTTATATTTATTTTTGTTGTTGTTGTTTTACATAAAGTCTCAAGTATCACAGGCTGGCTTCAGACTTTAGCTGGGGATAACCTTGAACTTCTGATCCTTCTGCCTCCACCTCCAGAGTACTGGGATTATAGGCCTGTTCCACTGAGAGGCCAAACCTACACCATCTTGGAACTGGGTTTCTTCTTAAAAGGGAAAAAAAGGCCTGAAAACTTGGCATACAGCTGAATCCAAGCTGTGCCCAAGTGCCAGGAAGGACCCCACAACTTGTCCTTGGCCAGAGTTACTCCCTAGCTATGTCCTAGCAACAGTCAATCAAAGATTAGTCTGATTGTTTCAGATGTACTTTCAGACTGTTCACGATTGTATCTGGTTTCGCTCCAGAACACCCACCTGTAGGTGTACAATAGTCATTCAATTAGACGTTCGCCAGGATGGACCCTGTCTTAGGGTTCTACTGCTGTGAACAGACACCATGACCAAGGCAACTCTTATAAAAACAACATTTAGTTAGGACTGGCTTACAGTTTCAGAGATTCAGTCCAGTATCAAGGTGGGAGCATGGCAGTATCCAGGCAGGCATGGTGAAGGTGGAGCTGAGAGTTCTATGTCTTCATCTGAAGGCTGCTAACAGAAGACTGACTTCCAGGCAGCTAGGATGAGGATCTTAAAACCCATGTCCACTATTCCTATTCCAACAAGGACACACCTATTCCAACAAGGTCACATCTCCAAATAGTCCCGTTGGCCAAGTGCCCTGGGCCAAGTATATTCAAACCATGTCAGACACCCCCTCACTTGCTTCCATTTTCTGTAAAACCTTGTCCTGATGGATATTCTGGGCTGCTTCACCAAACCGTCCTGTAGGTCTGCGGTGAGTAAGCCCAAACTCTAGTTTATAATAAAGAGACCCTAATGATGTGATTACATTGGAAATGGTTCCCTCGTGGTCTTTTGGTGTTCATGAACGCTTCCTGGCACAACACAGCTATGCTAGTTTATTCAGTGGGAAGGATTAAGGTTCCAGGCCTTTGCGTGTTAAGCTCTGTCCCCAGCTCCCAGGCATTTATTTATTTTTTTCTTTTTCTTTTTTTTTATTTCTTTTCTTTTTT